>NC_089984.1:17836069-18138569 GCF_036417845.1 Apteryx mantelli
CTGTAGACTTCCTTCTTCTGGTTGAGTTTTGCCAGGAGCTCCTTGCTCATCCATGCAGGTCTCCTACCTCCTTTGCTTGACTTCCTACTCATAGGGATGCACCGCTCTTGAGCCTGGAGGAAGTGATGTTTGAATATTAACCAACTCTCTTGAACACTCCTTCCTTCCAGGGCCCTCACCCATGGGATTCCTCCAAGTAGGTCCCTGAAGAGGACAAAGTTTGCTCTCCTGAAGTCCAGGGTTGCGATCCTACTTGGTGCCCTGCTGCCTCCTCGCAGGATCCTGAACTCCACCATCTCATGGTCACTGCAGCCAAGGCAGCCCCCAACCTTCACATCTTCCACCAGTCCTTCTTTGTTTGTTAGTACGAGGTCCAGCAGCACACCTCTCCTTGTTGGCTCCTCCACCACCTGGGTCAAGAAGTTGTCACCAATGCTCTGCAGGAATCTCCATGACTGTTTGTGCCTAGCTGTGTTGTCTTTCCAGCAGATATCGGGGTGGTTGAAGTCCCCCATGAGAACCAGGGCCTGGGATCGTGAGGCTACTTCCAGCTGTCTGTAGAAGGCCTCATCAACTTCCTCGTCCTGATCAGGTGGCCTGTAGTAAACACCCACAACAGTGTCACCTCTATTAGCCTGCCCTTTGATCCTTACCCATAAGCTCTCGACTCGCTCTTCATCCACCCCTAGGCACAGCTCAATACATTCCAGTTGCTCTCTCACATAAAGAGCAACTCCACCACCTCGCTTTCCTGGCCTGTCTTTTCCTAAAAAGCACGTAGCCATCCATGACAGCACTCCAGTCATGCGAGCTATCCCACCATGTCTCTGTAATGGCAATGAGATCATGGCCCTGCGACCGCACAGATATCTCTAGTTCTTCCTGTTTGTTTCGTTTATGTGAAGCTTCAGATTCTGGTTCCAGCCCATAGACTTGCTTGCTACTTGTGTGGGTTTTTTGTTTTTTGTTTCAATAAAAGGTCTTGCTTATAGTTCTGTTAGAACTTTTTTCAGAAGTGGTATCATTTGCAGATTTTGGCAACTTCATGTTTGCAGCATAGTGTAAATCATGAATTGTGAAACTCAAACCATGAAAAGCCAATGAAACCTTTCTTCGAAATACATACTCACTTACCGGCAGAAAGTGAAGGACCATTGGACTTTTTCTTTGATGCTATGTAGAATAAAGATTAGAAAACTTGTCAGGCCTCCAGGACTGAGGTCAGGTATTGTATCCTCTAGATTAGGCAGATGACTTGTCAGATTCCCAAATTCACCTTCTTTTCCCAGTTGTAGTGAGCAATGCCATCCTTCACTCATGGCCTAGGAGGAGTCCACACTGCATCTGTGCTCCTTCGGCGTTGGTATCTCAAACTTCCCAGTTAGCTCTCAAGGTGTGCGATGTGCTTGCAATCCAAAACAGCTCTGGTATCGGCTTCAGTAGGTTGGGAATGTGAGTTCCCGTGGACAGGCACCATTCATAGCGAGAACAATGACTTTGGACAATTTCTTACCTTCTGTTTCTCTTACTGCGATGCCTTAACTTGTGCTGTACTTAGCAACAAAACTCAGAAAATGGACCAGAAAGACTCCATAGCAGCTTTGAAAAAGACATTCTGTGGTATCTGGTCTTGCTAAATGTCTCACTAATGAAACCTGGTTACTTTCTGGCTACAGTGTAGAGGAGGAAATCTTTTAGAAACAGGGAGTCTGAATTACAGTCTATTAGGGTGATGGTGGGGAAAAAAGGCAATCGGGACCAAGTAGGACCAGGCACCAGTGAGACCAGTGAACTCAGCTGTGATGCACTTTGAGCCCTGATACAGAGAAGGAAAGCAGGGAGTCTGCAGGTGCTGCTTGGCTGGGTAGGTCAGGAGTGTGCAAGCGCCTCTGGCTGCAGGGTGTGTGGGAAGAGGAGTCTGTAGGCACTCCCTGGCAGAAGGGCATCTCGTGGGTGGCTCTAACAAGAGGAATCAACAGGAATTGCATGCCAGGATTGTGCAGGTCAGGAAGGGCTTGCTGCTGCCTGGTGGCTGCCATTTCTCCAGCAGAGAAGCCTTGCTCCCTTCGGTAACATCTGCAATACCTACTGAAAGCCTGGAATGCTGCTTTGCTGGAAGTGGTGCAGGTGGAGTATTGAAAGGGCATGTGCTTGCCCAGTGTTTTTGAGACCTAGCTTATCTAACTCCCTTTTCTAGGAATGGACTGGTGTCTTTTATTGGCAAGTGTCTTCTATTGCATTTTAGTCATATTGGAGGTTTAATGAAAATCTACATCTTTTCCTTAATACACACACAAAAAAGATATTCCCTTACATATAACTTACAGAGTAATCCAGATTATAAAGGTAACACTGAAAGAAACATGGGAGTTTGAAAGTGAGCGTGCAGGAAGCTTGTTAAAAAAGTAGAATGCTTTTGTGTTTTCTCTCTTTTTGCCTGTGGCTTGTTTTGCATAATTCAGCAAACAAATGTAATGGTTCTTAATGATTTGTGTAGTGTAAGACCTCTCCTAAACCTCCTAGAATGTGATTTTTAGAAGTGGATATATTTTTCTAGCTGGCACACAGTATCTGGGACTTGGGCAAGTGCAGTGCAAAATGATTCGTATTTGGAGGGTTAAGAGCACATCTTGGGGCATACTAGGAGGATTAAGTCTACCCAGTCTGCTGTGGATGTGCACAGAGTATGGTGGTAGCTTGAGAAAGTTAGTGTTTTGGGACATATTCTTGCTATGTTAGGTTTGAATTGTATTTAAATCTGGAAGCAGAAATTAGTTTTGTTTAAAAATAGTTGTATGTTCCTAACTTCCTTCTGAGCCCTTTCATAGATCTGAGAAGTTACCAGTATCTGTTTGAAGTATTCTTTTTTTATTTGCCTCATTACACCTGCAGGTAGCTATGATGCAGAACAGTCGTAAGATATTCGCTGTTTAGGCATCTTAAGTTTTATTTGAAAGTGAATTTAGTGAAGTTCTTGGTTCTTAATATTAAACAATATTAAAGTCAGGAAGCAGACAGCAGTGTCTGACATGATTTTATCCTGCTTCCGTAATTGCTGCTGTTGTGTTGTATATGCCTTGGCTTTCAATAGTACTGCTTAAAGACTCCCCCCCTCCCCCCCCCCGAACTAGTACTTCGTATTAAGTAGAGGACATTTGAACATGCTAGGAAAAAATCAGTTAGTAGTAAGGAGAAAAAAAAAAAACTGGACCAATGGACTGCAGATATGTTTTCCAGAATAGGTTAACTAGCATTGTTAAAAACAGCTATATTACAAATCATTCATAAAATTGATTTTTATATTTCTCTGATAAAGGTAGTCACCCGTAATATCACATCAGGTTTGTAGAACAGAAGACAGCACTGCTGATTTGACAGTAAGCGGAGGACAACCTGTATAATCCATGTGAGCTGGAATATGTGAGAGTTATTTGACCTATGTGCACTTGAAGGTTTACTAAGACCTATCTTTAAATGTAGCTTTTTCTTTTTCTTACTAAATGCTGAGGTTAAAGAATCAGGATTCAGGAGCCAGGGGATATTTTTTCCTTTTGTGTGTGGATCTCTGAAAATATGCACTCCTCTTGTAAGGAAGTTACCAGTGAAGACAGCAGATGCAGTTGACAACCTGGTTGTTCTGTTGCCAGAATCTCAGCATAATATAAACTTGCATGCTGGTGTTTTTACAGTAGCTAGATATATTGTTGTTAGCATTAAAATAATTGTTGAAAAAGTCATCACCCATCTCACTGGACTATCTAATGGAAATGTAGGGCCTTAAGAGAGGGATGCAGACACTTGCTGTATGTTGTTGAAGTTCTTGGATGAGATGGAGCATTGGAGATGAATGGCTTGTCAAGGCAAGATGCTCCGAATAAAGCAGAGTTAAAAGCCATCCCAGTCAAAAAGCAAGAAGACAAAGGTAAAAGCAGTTGTTTCTGGTTCAGAGCCTGAGCTGTTGCAGGTTTTTTGAATAAGTAGTAGCAGCAGTAATTGTCATGGTATCTTTGGTCCCACTGCTCCAGTGGATATATCTAATCCTGTATGATGTAGTGTCACAGAGTGCAAGAGATAAAATAAGTCATTCTGCAAACTGTGAAGAAATAAATGGAAGAGTGATAGATAGCAAGGATCACATTATTTCTGGCTAAGCAGATATACTTGGGGTTTTTGTTTGCTTTTTAAGCAGTTATAAGGTGTGTATGTGTCTGGTTTTTCTTTTTTCTTTTTTCATTATTGTGCTTGCAATTAACAGTTTGTAATAGAAGTAGATAGGCTGGTATCCTGCTAATAAAACCTCATGGTAGTTTGAGTCTTAAATACTGCTTTTGTAAACCAATCAGAGCATCTTGTCTATGGCAAAATTGCTTGTATGCTATCAGCTAAGCACCCTCATCATGTGTGTATTGTGAATCAGAAACTTTGTAAATTTAGGTTTGTAAACTTCTATCTTTTGTGTGTATTGTTGCATGGAAAGGAGCTGATTTGACCCAATGATAATGCACTAAACACAAACAAATAATGCTAATAAAGTATTTGTATAAAGCAGCAAGCGTATCCTCATGACACTGATAAGGTTATGTAAAAATGAACTCTTTTTTTCTTGTCTCTTTCCGCTCCTGTTTCTCACTGCCATTCTGTCTTTCCTTTTGATGGAAGTCACTAACTCCTGCTTCCTTTCCTAATTCGGGTTGTAGTAAGACATACAAGGGTAGTCCACTGACTTAGATTTCTCTTAAAGCTCTGCTGTAAATTTCTTTCAGTGTAACTCACTGTATTGCTTGCTGGTTACAGGAAAAAATATCTATAACAATAAGTGTAGTTGTTGCTACAGACATAGGGGACATTTAGGATTGCGCATTTAAGAATTCAGTCTACTCTTAAGTGTTTTGAACAGAAGGTAGCGAAGAAAACATAAATCTTCCAGATATCCGTATCTAGTGTTGTGGGTTTTTTTAACACTTGAATATCAAATGTACTTGATTATATGACCGACAGCTAGGAACTTAAGCATCTGAACTCTGGGCTTCTTTACTAAAGTCCTTGGTTTTGGGTAGGTTACTTAACTTTTCTGAATTTAAAGCTATACAGCAATTGTCATATTAAATCAAATCAGCCTGACATGTTACTCTGTCACCAATACTGACTTTTGCTAAAAGTTTCAGAAAAAGATGAGAAAGTCTTTGCTCATGTGTGAAGTCTTCTGTCATCAAGAAGAGTTTATCCTTAATCCTTTATGGTTTAAGAGGCTTTAAGCCCTAAAACATCTTTTCCATAACCGTGCCTTTAATATTTGTATTTTAATACTTCTTACATATGTGGTAAAATATTTTTTCCATTGTAAAAAGAAAATGAACTTTAAAAATTTTGTAGAGATAGGGTTAAAGACTGTGAGGCATTTGGGAAATGCAAATTGTAGATTTTGAGCTGCTTGATTCTTTAAAAAGCAATTTAATGTTCCTTTCACTCTTCACAATGTGCTAAAAATAAAGACTTTTATACTTCAAGGCACAGTATTAGGGATCCTTAGGTATGCAAAACATGCAATAAAGCTGTGTTTAAAAGCATATGGGAGAAGAGACAGCCAACTTTCACTGATGAGACCTCTGCTGCAGTTTTACCTTTACTGCTAAGTTTGTACTCTTTGTGGCTGGAGTTCCTCAGCCTTACAGGTAACTGTGAAACATCTGAAATAAAGCTGGCCTTTCCTATTGAAAGTACTGTACGAGGTCAGGACTTCTATCCGACTGTCACACAGCTTACGAGATCCTATTGTGTTTTATGGTTTCTGACAAACCTGGCTACGCAGCTTCCAGGAAGAGACTAGCCTCAGAGATGGAGCATGGCAGATGCATGTGATCATAAGCTCCTTGGGCAGTTTTGTTTGTTGTAATGTGAAAAGCAATGGGAACATTGTAATCTGGGTCATTTCCAGTTTTAATCAAAGTTTTTAGCTCCCGCACAGCAAGTGAGTGTCCTGCCAGAGTCAGTTTAGTTGGGTGAGCTGAGATGTGGATAAACCAACATTCGTGATGCTGCCCTCTCATCCGGTGCGCTGGACCTCCGTCAGGAAAATCATTTGCTGACAAGAAGTGGAATCAGCCAGCAATCGCAGAGCGGGAAAGGAGGTGGGAGGAAAAGTAGAGTTTAATTAAGAGTGGCAAATGCACAGCAGGGGAGCGTGAAGAGGGCGTTTAATGTCATCCTTACAAGCAGAGGTGTAGCAGAAGGAATTGGTGTAGACAAAGCGTTCCTTCCAGCCTCTGTCCTACGAAGAGTTAAGTGTTCTGATTATGGAACATTCTTAATTTAGAAGTCAGCAATACTACTAATGCCCTTAAAGATGGGTGACATGGTGAAGATCTGTACAGCTGAGGTCAGAGCACTCCCCATCTTGTGGGATGAAACCCCTGATGTTCCTTAAATTAGACCCCTATTCTTCACACATTGAAACAGGGTCAGTATACCTGCCTCTTTGGTCCCGTCCTTAAGGTATATGTCTGAGGAAGTAATTATACTTAGTCTTACACAATTATCTACTTAGTATACCCTATCTGAGAGATAAAATAGCCTTTAGACTTGTCAAGATCTCTTTCAGTTGAAGTATATTTATAGTTTTGTAAGTATTTGAGAGTAAAGTGCATTTTGGAAAAAATAAAATGTAAAATAAAGCACATGTGGAATGAATTTTGGGAAGTTATTTAAGTTCTCTGTATCTTATTTTGCCAGTCTGTATAATGGATCTGCAGTCCACCTAGATACAGTATTCTTCAGAGACGTGAGCAGAGCGTGTGTGCATATATGTATTTGTATGGAGGAGGATGAGAGGTTTCTAGGCAGGAATAGTAATCCTGAAATTAAGCTGATCTCCACGAAATGAAATTTGAACACGGTGTTCTGGGTGTGTTTTTCTTTTTTTCTTTCCTCCTCAAAAGTCATTGAACAACTTAGTGTTTAGTCCTAGGAGAAATTTCACTCGGTTCTGTGCTCTGCTTTCTTACAGAAGTTATTCTTATTTCAGAGGCTTTGCTTTGAGATTAGTTGGTTTGCCTTTTTAGTCTCCCTTTGAAATATAGGTGATGCACAGTATTATGTGGTGTTTCACAATTTAAAGGTTAGAAAGGCAGAAAAAGATGTTTTGTTTTAATTTTGGATTTATAATTGAATCTCACCAGTGTAGTGTTTCCTTTGTGCTTTCAGCTTCCTCGGCCGATGCTCTGCGTGGCGTGGCGGCACGAGCAGCCCGTGCCAGGGCCGCGTCGCCTGGTGGCGATGTCTGCGTCTGGCTTGGCATCGCTGGCGAGGAGCTAGTGTGACTTGGCAGCTGGTGTCTTCCTAGGATGTGCTGCACTTTGTCTTCCACCATCGTTATCTTCCCTAACGAGGGGAGCGTGTATCAGTGTGTCCGCATGGACCGCGCGTGGAGGGTGGAGGAAAACTAGAATCCAGTTCCTCTGTTGTCCCCAGGGGTGACTTGAAAGCAAAATTCAAAGTTAGACAACCGGTTCTCTTCCCAATTTTGAAAGCTTGTAGCCTTTCTGTTGTCAGACTGATAAAGATGGTAGTAACATAAGGAAATTTGACTTGCTTCTAACTGTCAAAAATAGAAGGAGATGGGTTTTCTTAAGAATCTCAGGTATATTCAGGAGCAGCTTCTAAATACCTCTGCTCTGCCAGAGCTGTCCAATAAAGCCAGGAAATGATCTGCAGTTCAAATCAGGATGAGCTGAAAGAAAAGGCCCCAAAAGCAAGTCCGCTGTGCAGAAGAGAGGACATTTATGCTGCTCTTCTCTCTGTACAGATGTGTATCTGTAAAAGTCAGGTCACTTCTTTTTTTTTCCTAATTAAATATGAATGGAAGCCACTGTGTTCGTCAGAATCCTGTTATTTCTTGTTGTAATTTTGAACGTACAGAATATGTCAGTAATTTTTATGAGTCAGTGAATTGAAATGAAATGTAATGTAACAAGTTTTGTACTGGGTGACTTTGGCATGCCAGCTGAATAGTTGGGGGGGGGGGAGAGACAAATATTTGGGAAAGTATAATGAAAGGCACACAAACCCCCCCACTGTGAAAGACTTTCAACATTAACTTGAAAATAGCTGTGGCCTCTTGATACATTTTGTGATCTGTGTGGGTGTTTGTGTGTGTGTGTGTGTGTGTGTGTGTGTGTGGAATTTGACAAGATGAATGGCCATCCAGAAAGTTAAGTGTTTGAAATAAAATGAAAATTATTTGCTTGGGGGGGGGAAGGGAGCAAGAGAACAGTTTTGCAATAAACTTCTTAAAATACTGTGATTATGTGGTTCATGAATAATGGGATTTTCGAGTGCCTTTGGTTACAGAAACTAGCTTGTATGTTTTTTTTCCCCTCATCTTTTTCCCCATGTCCAAACCCCTCCTGGGGTGGTTTTGTGCATTTTCATTTGCTATATGAGGAGGAAACCCACAGGGTGGGGAAATGCTGTCTGAGAACATTTTCAAGCCCTGCTAGTTTCATTATTTCATTAATTCATTAAGATGCTACTTTTGTCTGAATTCAGTCATTGGATATATTTTTGATTCAGTAGGTAAAGACTGATATTGTGAAAGCTATGTAGGATCCTCTGATTATTGCTTCTGACACTTAACTGATATTGCCACTGATAGTGGTGGCACATGCTACAAAGAATGGACTCATTTCCTGTGAATTAAAAAAACCCACCAACATAGTCAAGTGTTACTTGTATGTCATTTCTGTTCAACTCTGCATGTCAGTTAAGCATCACTTGAGTGTATGCACGTGAAAGAATGTTGACAATAGTGGCCTAAGTAAGGAGCAAATAAAACACTGTTGTAGAAAATTTGTTGTTGAGCCAAATGGTGTGGGAATATAAGCTTTGCTTTCAATCATAGTCAATAAGATGGCTGCAGAATGTCACCTTACTGATTTTTGCTTCAACCTTTGCATGTTTTCTTCTATGCCTTTTTTCACTTTGTGGGTTCCAATTCCACATCTACACAGGGGTAAAACACTTAGTTTGTGAAGGTTTTTATTTCGTGCATCTTTTTGTTGGCTTGGGAATCTTGCTGTTACGTAAGGAAGGGGCCTATCCTGTCATGAGATGGGTCGCTAGCAACCTTTTTAGCTTAGTGTGAATGCTCATAGAGGCTATAGTTGCCTTCTAATACCCAGTGCTTTGACAAGAGTTGCTGTATTACTTGAAAACATGCTCTGCAGTAGTTCATTATATGTAGATTTATAGTAGCAATTATTTTTAAGTAGTATTATACATCTAAGTCTAAACCTAAAGGGATCATTTTTTTTAAAACTTGAGATGATGGATGGCATGCACCTTAATGTATCTTAAGCACCTGTTAAAAATTTCATGCTGATTATTAAATCTGACTTTTGATTAGCCTGAAGTGTCAGGAAGAAAAGTCTGTGGATACTTTTATTTTGCTTTGGACGTCTTTATGAGTGCACATAGCCAGCAGACTTGAGAGCTTTCCAATTTGATCAGTTTATCCTTAAAAAAAAGAACTTTGAGGTGGGAAATAGAGGTACAGCAAATATGTGATTTAATAATGGTAGCGCAGGAAGACTGAAAGAAACAGAGCAAAATCCACGTCATACCAGTTTGGTCCACCTGAATTAAGAGTATCTTGGGTATTTATCTAGGTATCTGGAGTCATCCTGTCCAATTACAGAATAGTAAATTACTTCTTTGTGAATTCAAATCTATAAACTTTGGTATTTTTCCCCATTTTTTATTATGGTCGTAGCAACTGGATCTCTTTTTGGATCTTCTACTTTTGCCAAGTACAATGAACTCTCACTTATTGGCACAAGGCTTTATTTTGTTCGAGTCTCACTGAGTCTTGATTCAATATTGGTACGAGCTGTCTGTCATAAAATGTCCTACTTTAATATATTGATCTGTTTTTTTCAGCTTGTGCTGCTATTCTAATCCTTCCTGTCCAGACTACAAGAATTGTTGCAAGTCAAATATGACTTCAGAATATGCAAAGAGATTTATTTTAATTACTGCTGAAATCATCTTTCTTTTAATGACCTCTAATAAAATAAGAACACAGCTTAAATAGTTACTTTTGAAATGGAAGCAAAAATGGGCAGCTGATGTTTTTTTCTGAAGTCACTGTATCAATGTGGCATGCTTGTCATGTGTTTTATTTGGAAAAAAAAATCCTGTCTAATCAACTAGAATTATTTGTAACCAATATATTTTGAATCTTTTTTTTTTTTTGCATGACTATTTGTCAGGTGAAACGAGCTGCTTCATGACCCACTTCCTTTTTGGTGCTTTTTTTCAGTAACGCCTGCCAGTAAAATTAGAGGGTTTGCTGAGAAGGAGTTCTCCTTACATTAAAGTACTTTTTAAACTTTGCTTTCACCTAGACAAAACCTGCTTTTTTATTTTATCAAATTTGATAGCGTGTGTGTGTAGCTAAATGGACCTGACTGAGGTTGTGGATACCATGTCAGTTTTACTGGCTGAAGATCTGTCCCTAAGTGTGTGTGTTTGGGGGGGGGGGGGAATTTTTTCATTCTTTATTTTTAAAGTCAGTTCACTTTTGATGCTCGTGTTAGTAAATTTCTCATCTTCATCATGTCTCATCTTTCCTTCCTCTAAGACTGTGATAGTTATAGGTATTGTGTTTTTCCTAATAGGAAGTGGAAGAGATGAGGGAAAAACTAGGATGTTCTTACTTTCTAGACTGTCTTTTCTTTAATCCATTTGAAACGTAAATCTGTTTGTCAGATCTCATGCTCCTTTTCAGCTTTCATTTTTTAGTTTCAAAGAGAAAGGAAGAGGCAGACACTGAAACATAAAAAGAAAGACTATGAGAATGATAACTCTTAGAAGTACTGAAACTGCCTTTGAGCTTGGCTATTGTGAAGACAGGTTTCATATCCTGCTTTGTGCAGAAAGTCTACCAGATTTCAAATCACTTTTCCACATAATCACTTCCTGTCTTTTCTGTGGGATGTTAGTCTTGTTTATGAGGGATGTTAGAGCTGCTTAAATTGTAAGGTTTTGAAATAGGACCTGTTTTTCTAGTTCTTCTGGTAAGTAAAATCTAGCATACTTCTAAATTAACTACAATAAAATAAGCCTCTGTCTGTCAATGTATCTATATGTGAAAAAATCTGCTGTCAGTATCATCAATACCAGCAGGTAATTTTGTAGGCCCTCACTTCTAGGGCTTGATGCTGAAAGTTGCAAATGGATGCAAGCAGAATTCGCTTATCAGTGAAATTAATTTCCTAAGTCTGAAAGAAGCTTGACGATAAGAATATAAATGAATAATGCAATGAAGTAGAAGCTGGTAGTTTAAAAAGACAAGATTAGATTCTGACTGTTGTCAGTCACGTCACTTTCAATCAATCTTCATAATTTAGAGAAGAAACCTCGTATTTTCAGTGTATCTGAAATAACCATTGTACTAGTTCTGTTTTGTTGCATTCACTTTTATCATTTCATCTGAAATAACTTTTTGCTGAGCATCTAGTGCTGTGTTCGTTTACAAATTATTCTTTTCCTATTAGTCTTTTATATATTAGTGATGCTTATTCTCTGTAATTGAGTGTGTTTGGCTTCTACTGTATCAGGAAGAGAAATGGTTAGCCCGATTTGGGGAGACAGGAAAAAATAATGTCTTTATTTTTCTAATTTTAGGATCTACTTACAGTGTGCTGTCCATAATGCCTTCTGATTCTGAAAGCAGCAGTTCTCTGAGTAGCATTGGTGAGTAAAGTATTAATCTAAACTTAATGTGCATCTTTTGGAAGCTGAGAAAATATTTTTATTATCTTCGGGAAAAGTAAATGGATTCGGGTCGTAACATAACATAAAATAACTAGAGTTGAACTATAAGAAGTGATCGTGTGTCTTCATGAGGAAAAAGTATAGCTGCTTTCTGTAGATAGGGTTAAACATTTTCATAGCTTGTTAGGCTTATTGCTTATATAAAATGCATGTTACTGCCTATGTGTGTACATATATGTGTATGTGTTTATATATTTGTAAACTGTAGTCAGATTCAGAAGCATTGTAAGAAATTAAAAATATTATTAGTCAAGGTCATACAGGCTTTAAACTTTCAGCAGTGGTTGCAAGCTTCAAGAGAGATTTGACATGTTTTTTTAGATGCAATGAGTTGCCTTACTTCTCAATTTTTAAAGCCACTGTGAAAGGCAAAATATCTCCCCCCCTCAAAAAAAAAAAAAAAAAAAAAAAAAAAAGGAGGGAAAAGCTATGTGGACAAAAGAATCCCAGCAGCCAGATGATCTTGGAATAGCCATATCTGCTGTCAGTTTTTCTGCTCTTTACTTATACAGATGCTTCTGTGGTCAAATCTATATAAAAGTGCTTAGTTTTAGATAGGGAATATAGGCTCTTGCATGTTTAAAGATCCGATGTTGTGCCAGGCAGCTGTAGACTACCCTGACAGCATGAGGCAAGTCAGTTGTCTGTTTAAGGATGTGTTGCAGTCATTGAGTTGAACTTTTAACTCCAGCATGCAGGAACAGGATTTCAGGCTTAACAAAACTATTTGCTGAAAAAATGGGAAGCTGTGAAGTGTTAGTTTGATTTTTATCAAGATTACACTTGTATGCCACTACCTGAAAAAAGGTTATGGTTTGATTTGCTATGAATAAATTGGGGCTGGAAACAGAAGAAAGCTTTTATGTTTTGGGACAACCAGACTCAAAAAGGGAACCTTCCAAAGAAAGAAGTTCTTTTGAGGTGGAACACAGTAAGGTTATGGAAGAATTATTAGATGAAGTGGTCCTGACATGTGAAGAGTGAGTGATGCAAGTGGTCCTTTCTTAGTCCCGTATCCCTGATTTTAAGAAAGGACAAGTGTATTTAACTTGTTTTTGCAATTTTTATAGGGTTGTAAATGGACGTACTCAATTCTTTGTAGCTAATCCTTTTACAGTTTTGAAAGCAGAGGTAGGTAGATCACCAGCTAGTGTTTGACATCACAAAGAGATGTTTCGTTTAGGAACTTTTGCTTCAGCAGTGCACACTTGCAAACTACAGATATAGGCTCTCAATTTTCTATTTTATTAATTTTCTATAGAATTGTACTTCAGTGATGTTTAATGTGCCACTGCACTAGCTATTTTGCTGCACTATGCTTGCTTTTATCAGGGCTGTCTAGCAGCTTTCCTTTTTCCAGTGTGACTGGAGTCATTTGCAAGTTGTTTCATAAGACTGAGGTAGTAATGTCGCGATGAAAATACTTCCACTTTGCTCGAAACATTTTCTTTCAAGGGAGAACCGGGAACTGAGTTTGCATTAGACTACATTTAGAATATGTTTTGCTCATTTGTTTAAAAATATGGCAGTATATCTGAATGTTTATTTAGAATTTGGCATGATGCTTCTTAGACAACCATTATTTCCATATATGACTCGAACTGATTTTTTTTCTGGACCATGTTTTGTTTGTTTCATGCTTTAATATTTCTAAGTTCATACTAAATACTTGATCTGTACATTTTACCTAAAAGGTTATCCTTGAAAGTATTCCGTGTCTTTGGGTTGTGCAGTGATCAAAGCCGTTTATAACCTAAAAATTAAGTGAACGACTATTAAACAGAATTTGTAATCTAGTATTCTTCATAGTTTTGATTTCTTGAAATGATTAAAGTGAATTAGCTGTTTAATATTTAGTGCATTAACAGCCAGGGATACTCTGTTTATTTGAAGCTGGCATGTTTGTTCTATAGTCTGGTTTTAGACTTGTTATTTGTGAACATCGTTTTTTCTCCCAATCCTACTCTCATCTTGTTCTACAAGAGATGACTGTTTTTAATGTGATCTGATATCAATAGGAAATATTCTTTTGCTTAATAAGCAGCATGTACTAATAGATGTGTTTGCAAGTCACTCGAAAGCTGCAGCCAAATTATTTTAGTACTAGTTTGTTGAGTGACAAGCCATCTTAACCGATACTGTTTGCATGCCTACTCCCTGAAGGCTTCATATGACTTCTTTGAATGGAATCCCAACAAATACAAAGTTGCTATAGTGTTTCAGGAATTTTGCATAACCCCCTTCCTGTTCACTGGCATATACTTTTGCAAGTGTAATGTTGTGCAGTGGAAATAGTAAGTCTTGCCTGTGAAATGAATGCACCAGTGGAAAGCGATAAATAGCTTGTTGTCTGGAGACAATGTAAGCTTTGGCATACGTTCAGTTTGACACTGGTAGTTATACGTACACACACATGCATATAAAAGAATATTTTAATTTCTCCACTCATGTACTTTCCTTGTGGGTGAGGAAAGGGATCTGTTTTACTCTTTCTGAGTTCAAAGCACTCAGGTGATCCTCTTGTTTTCATTAATTTGTGGTCCACCTTCTTCTGATTGTCAGATTAGAAACATGTTTTACCTTTCAGAGGAAATGAAAGATATCGAGGTACTATTTTAAGCCCAGGTAAAGAACAGTGAATCTTAGCATTGTCTAACTAGGAGAGCTAATGCAACCTTTCATTTGTACTCTATGGACTCCATATTTCATAAAAGTTACTAGTGAAGAGTACATCCCTGTGCTCCATCTTCCCAACCTTAATCATACTAGATGTTGTTGGAGGTTTTTTCTGCTGCCAGTGTTCTTAATTAAATGGTCTTGTTTTGAAATAGTTCCAAATAAGCCAGGATGTTGGTGAAATTGAGATGATTATATCAGTTTTACAGCAGTCCAAGTTTTCTGACTTCATTTGTGAAGCTGATGTATATAATAATTGGGCTTATTTCTCTGAAGTAGACCTCAATCTAAGAACTAAAATAGTTCTAAGAATATCTTAAAAGATAGTTTGAAAAAATCATTGGCTCAGTGTTGGTCAAAAAAAAAGCATGGTGTTAGGATTAGGAGAGGAGAGAAAATACCATGTTATCACTGTATAAATCTATGGTGTGCCTGCATCTTAGGTATATTTGCAGTTCTGACTGTCCCATTTAAAAAAAAAAAAGTTAGGACAGCAAGCAAAGAGAGCAGCAACAGGAATGACCATTTGTGGAGCAGCCTCTCTACAGGGACCACCTAAATGGGCTGGGGTTCTTTGGCCTAGAAGTGGCAATACGATAGATGCTTGAGGTGTCTTGAGGTGTCTTGGGGAAGGAGAGTGGAGAATGGATGTGTAATACTCCTAATACAAAAGCCAATGGATGTCATATTAAACTACCATGATATACTTTTTCATATAATGTATATTTGAAACAAGGAGCTAGAACGTGCTCTAGATGCTAAAATTTGATATGGGCTTGAAAAACAACTGGACAAATTTGTGGAGGAAAAATCCCTGGGTTGGATAAATCACTGAGCTGATGGTCACTAGAGAGCAGAGGAGCGTTGTGGGGAAGCACAGTCGTTGCGTATTGCATTCACACCGGCTGCAGTTCAGAGATGGGGTAACTGACTGGACAGGTCTTTGTTCGGGTCCAGAATGGCAGTTCTGGCAATTTCAGTTTCTCTCTGTTTGGAAAGAGGGAGTGACAGTTTGCAGCCTCGGCAAGAGAGATCAGGTTGGAAGGTTGTTGCAGTGAACTTGGATAAAATTTTCATTTTTAGAAAATCAGTTTTTGCCAAGACTTGTGACTTAGATCTCAGTTACTCTCATTGCTTTCTGGGGAAGATGTTGAATGGCCAGGGGATAGTCTGTATGATGAGTAAGCCATCATGCTCACTGCATTCTGCCAACAATGAGAACTGAACTAGCTCCTGATACTCAGGTACTAGAAGTAGCATTGCCAGCACAGGCATATCTGGCTTTTTAGTATACTTCCAGCTCCTGAAATATCTATTGGCATTGATGTATGATGTTTAATCTAAAACGCTAGTGCATGTCCCCTTTCTTGTGTGTGTGTTGGGTTTTTCTTGTTTGTTTGTTGGGATTTTTTTTTGAGGTGGGTAGAATGCTGCTAGGACAGCTTGCTCTGTAAAACTGCTGTATCTGTTCTCGCATAGGTCACAGTGCTGGAAATGGTGTAAATACCTTCCAAGAACTGTCTGTGGCAAGGCTGTACCTTCTTTGTGGGTAATTTTATACAGTGGATAGCTTGGAATCCTGATCCCCCAAAATAATGAATACTAGTAAAACATTAATAATGTGGGATAAATGAACTGATGCTAATGATTATCAATCCTGATATGTTTATGCATGAACAGAGTTTATCAACAGATTGTATTCCCTGTGGGAAAGGCAAGCCTGATGGTAGTGTAGGGGAAAAGCAAAATCATTTTGATAATCTTTTGAATATCAATCTGTTAGATCTGCAGTCTGTTGTGGTGCCACAGTCCTTTCTCCTGTCTTTCATGAATTGGGAGTAAATCCTTGCTGATAGATTTTTATGCTACCTGATACAGTGTTGTAAACAGGTAAATACATTGCTTGCTTACAGTTGATTCCCTTGACTTAATTCTATCTGTAACAGATGCTCTGTTATGAAAATACTTCTCTTGTGTAATAGAATTGATCTTTTTAATACAGTGTTTAGCAGTTAGTTGGCTGTTGTTCATTTGTTTGATTTAGTCAGAAAGAAGGCCGTGTACATCTCGCAAGTTTTGGTAATGAAGGGAACAGGTTCAATGTGAAGAGTTTTTCATGGTGTGTGAGGAAGGCATTCAGTGCACAGTATGATGCGGCACTTGCAGAGCCTCACAGTTTTCTCCTGCTCCAGCTGGTGCCTTGGGCTCCTCTCTCTGTTTATCCTGCTGCATGTACTATGCCTGCATCTCCAGGCTCTGAGCAGCTGGGCAGGCACTTGTGCCCCTTAGGGGAGGACAAGCCTGTGGTGGTGACGGTCATCAGAGAAGCAGCAGTTCCTGCAGGAAGATGAGAGAGCTACCTCGTCTGTCTGTTCATATCTAGACACAGAACTAATTGTGAAGGAGGAAAAAATGCCTTATTTGTAGCAAAGGCACAAATATGCACCTCCACAGAGGTCTCCATTCTCTTTGCTAGTAACTTATTTTTCAACCCTCAGAGTCCCATTCCAGTAGATTTTGGTAAATGTAGCCCAGAGTGTTAAAACCTGTGCCAGTGTAAGAGCTGGAGCTTTGCAAGAGCTGGGAGAGGAGAGCAAGTAGTGATAGCAAGGGTGCAAGGGTGATGATTAGCTACTGGGAGGTACATGAAAGTTAAATGTGAAGTTGCAGGGGAGTTAACAGGCAGAAGAAGGAGGAGAGGGGAACAGAAAATGTAAGGCTTCCAGCTTGGAGAGTTTGGGATGTGAGAAATGGGAGCCGCAAGGTACAAGAAAGCTTCGGGTTGGGTGACCTTTGAGCTCTGTGGTAAGTTGGAAAGTCTGAGATAAGTCTGAGTACAGAGGTTTGGAGCCTATGATTCATAGGTCTGAGTAGAAGGGAGCTTAAGGTGGAAGTTTGGGACCTTGGAGCAAGAGTTTGGGGACTTGGGCAGAAAAATATGTGGAACACACTGGGAAGTAAGGTTTAGGATGACAGATGATATGGTTTCTATAGTGCCAGTAAGGTAGGGCAGGTCGGGATGGGATGGACTGGGGTAGAGGTAAGAGGACTGGAGAGCTGGGAATGCTGAGCAGGAAGACTTGAGGTTTGGGGGGATTAGAGCAGTACAAATGAGCCAAGGACTGTAGGGGAGGAGGATTTTAGGACACCAACCTCTCCTTTCCCTTATATGAGCACCTCTAACCAAGATTTACTTTGAGAGTCAGAAGAAAACATGAATAATTGCTCCCAAGTGTTGCTTCACCTCGCCCCCCACCTTCCTTCTCCTTTTAGAAACATGACACCCTCATTTTTAGAGTTGTAACGATGCCTGCATTCCTGAGTACATATATTTTCTTAATTTATATATCAGTATTATTCCTGGAGAAAAGCTTTGACAAGAACATTGTTAGTATTAAAGCTGATTTCTTTAGACAGCTAGTCCGACAGCCTGGGTTCTGGTGTTTCCTCGGTTGTTGGTAGCCTTAACCTATGGTGTCTTCAGGGCCAGGCTTAATAATGTGAAATGAAGCATGGTGCAGAGATTCCTTACCTAATAGAGACTCGAGACTTACCACCTTGGATCTGTGCAGGGGTAAGCCTCAAGTCAGGGACAGAGTTGGACAAAGGTCTCTGTCACTTCTTCCAGACCATGTCCAGCCAGACTAACCCATGTCCAGCCAGCCTGTGTGTACTGGCAGCACAGTCATCTAACTGTACTGGGATGGAACTGGGTTACATCTATCTTTTTGTGTTAGCTGATACAGACAAAAACCCCAGATACATCATCTATGGTAAAAAGCAGCATGGAGGCAGAGGGTGAGTTAAGCTGATCCCAGTCTGATCAGTACGTTAGATTTTAGGACCAAAAATGTAAATTCTGTAATTGCATGGAGACAATGGAGGCAAAGGCTCACAGATGCCTTTGCTACTAGTAAGTCATGTTGCTTTCTTCATTATTTTAGATGTTAAAGAACAACCCAGTGGTACCCATTACATTCAGGATCACTATCTGTCCTTGTCCTGCTGCTGACCAAATTCTTCAGAATGCTTACGCACCCATTTGGGCCCATAGGCAGAAAGAATTAAACATTCTGACAAAGTTATTTTTAGTTAGCCCCAAGGAGAAAGCATACAGACATAGAAAGATGAATACTTGAGGTTCAGCTGTAAATACACAGGATGACTCCCCAAACTATGTAGAAAATCCATGTCTCTTTACCAGATTTTTTTTCTTGTTTAGATACAGAGAGGATAGCAGAACTACTGACCTACCGGTAATTTTGGGGTCAACTTAAAACAAGAATCCCTAGTAATTTTTTTCAAAATTATTGTCTCAGTAAGCTTCTCTGTTCTTGTAATAGCCCATGTTTAGTTATTGCTGTAAACGTGAAGTATGCATTTTTGTCCAATAAGAAAGTAGGGGAGTTCTTGCCACTTACACAAGAAATCTTGCAAAAGGATGTTGACTCACTCCCAAGCATAGGATGCCCACCGACTTAGCGATGTTTTCTTTTACAGACCACAGCAATTGTGTCCATGTTTCATGCCCTTTTCACTACCCAGAAACAAAAGCGCAAAAATAGCTGGGATTTGGAGCTAATTTATGAAGTCTCCTTCACTTTCACGTTAGTAGTACCTCTTCACACTGAAATTTTTCTATCAACCTTCAGTAATTGTCATAGTCCTAACAGAGGAACAGAGCAAGGACTGATGTAACTTGTATAATGTGACTGACGTGACTCATGTAAGAGTTCAGGACCAGTCTATCCTGATTTCTGTGTTGTCACCCAAGCCCCTTTTCATTTTCTTTCCCTGCCGAGCCGGGCTTGCAGAGCATGAGGGATGCAGCAAGAATGAATTTCCAGCCTTGCATGCGTGGTGTAGAAGAAGCCATTGAGGCGAAGCCGCTTTTCCCGCCCATGTAGTTGCAGGGTAGCGGACTTGGAGAAGGAGCTGACTCTTCATAGGTGTATCTCCCTGTACAGTTGTACAGGACTCTCTTTTTCTTTTGTGTCTGCACATATGTAAATAAAAGCACAGAGTGATGGATCATTGTTCATTAGAGGCTTTTCCTGTGTATCTTCCTTACTATTGGAAATTTTTGTACATGACACTGTTTCTTGCCTTTTGTTTTCTTTTTTTCTTTTTCATGTATTGATAAAGCCCATGCTGTGCATATGAAATGGGTTGTTTTGACAGTACTGGAGGCAAAAGTTTATTGTTAATTCCCCAAAGAGATGTGATATAAGCTGCAATAATCCCTGCATCCCACCATTGTGCTTCAGCCCCACCTTCTTCCCCCAAAGGGAACAAATCCTCATTAAATTGTCATGCTCTCGCTGTATTTCCTTTCTCTTTGCTCCCTGCTGATCACAAAGCTTTTTGTGTGTAAATAGAAGCTTCCTTCGTCTGCCCACTCCTCGTGCCCAGCAGAATCTCTGAATGGAGCTACAATGCGGCATCTCTGACATCAGAATAATTATTTATGGAGATTCAGTGCTTGGCGTGCCAAGCACGGAACAACCCTGTCACTTAGGAATTGGACGGAAACCAGTAACACAGCTATACGTGACAGTCACTGGCTGATCTCCCACTTGACCCAGCAATGATAATGGAGAGGAAAAGAAGAGAGAATAAAGAAACATTGCTTTTTGATTTATTTTTCAGTTTTTTAACATGTTGGTTTGTATAGTGTGCTCCGTCAGGCTTATTGTTTTGAAGATAAATGTCACCAAGCACTAAAATGAGCTTGAATGACAGAGCTATCCTTTCTTTGAATTCACGTATCGGAGGTTACCTGTCAGTGCAGGGTAGGCTGCAGTCAGGCCCAATGCCAAAAGGCCAAACTGGCACAAAGGAGTATATTATCTCTTCCTCTTGATGTCCAGGAGCAGGTTATTTTTATAACAGACAGGGAAAATAGTAGATGTATTAAGGAGGTGTATTTCTTGAACTTATGTTTTCCTCACTGGGATTATGAAAATATAGCATAGCTTTAAGTTAGCAATGCTGATTTCATCTGTCTCTTTTTACTCCTTAGTGGACCTTCTGCACCTGTGTTTAAAAGAAACCAGCAAATCATATGCAGGAGTCCGGATATGACTGAGGATAGTCTACACTATGTTTTTTGTGATGTGTAGGAGTAAAAAAGAATGCTTTTAACACAAGGGTGTTGCATACTTTCCATTCTGAAAATTTTCTCCTGTAATATCTCTTTGCTCAAATAATTCTCTCATTTAATATATTTTGATGTATAATTTTTTTTATGTACAGGTTTTCCATCTTTCCTTTATATGTATGATTTCCTTCTTTCCATATGCAGATCTCTTAGCATTGTTGGGATTACAGTTGTCAGTCTTGCATCCCCTTCATTCCACATCATATACTCCTGTTGTCGTTATCTTTTGACTTCCAACACAGTTACTGCTCCAGCTCTTCAATTCTTTGCAAGTGGTATCATTCTTTTAGTCGTAAGTGCCTTTTCTTTCTCTTCATTCTTTGTATCATTGTACTAGCTTTTCTTAGGGGAATTTACATTCTGGTCTGTAACAGAAACCATCATTGGCACTGTAACTGACTTTTCCTTGCAGCCATCAGGTAGCTGTATATCTGTCCCCACTAAGCTTGTCCAACTTGGACTTTAACCAACAGTGTTTCCTGGCTTAACACTTTGTTAGCTTATCAGCCTGACAGGCTCTTTACAGAAAGGTATGTTTTTTCACTAATTGCAGTTCAAGCTACTTAATCTGGGGCCCTTTATTCTTACTCCAAAGCAAACATCACCCCTGCCCCCAGTCAGATGATTCCTCGCCAACAATGTCTAGTCTGTCATTCACTGCTCTCGAGATTCGTGGTAGCCGTTTTGACAACTGTCCTTTTACATTGCTGTGATTTCACTTTATTGCCTCACACTTTCTGCAGCTGTGCGTAGCAAAGTAATTTTTTTTTCACTGTTCATAGGAAGTGTTCAGTTGCAGGTGTGGTTTCTGATAGGCTCTCAGTGAAAGATAAACACACTCTTGTTGTCTGAAATGACATAGAAGAAATGGTGCAGAATAATTTCAGTCTCCTACTACTTTAATCTGTCCAGTTCATGATTCATGGAGGTGGTTCTGGGATTGAGCCTTAGTTTCTTTGCCTAATTTTCAGTATGTTTGTTAATAACCAAGTACTTTGAATAGCTTTATCATGTTCCCGCTGATCTCTCTTTTATGACATACATTTCACGGCAGCGGTGGGGGGAACTACATGTCGATATGTACTCATGCACGCTGATTTTTTTTTTTTTTGACCTTGGTCACTTCAGAGGTACACAAGAATTATTCTGTGGAAGTGTGGTGCCCTGTATTTAAAAAAACAAAAACAAAAACCAAACTGATATAGTCCTGAGGGAGAGGATTGGGGTTGTTCTTGTTTGGTTTTGGGGTGGGTTTTTTGCTTGTTCTTGGGGTGTTCTGTTTTGTTTCATGTAATGGATCAGCTTGAATTATTTCTTGGCATCTTAAGGGTTCTGCATATGTTGGACTTTAGAACCACTAATCACTGCCTGACCGCTTTCTGGCATTTCATACGCTATAATATCTTAATGTCTGGCAGCTCACAGGTGAAATTTCTGAAGATTCGGTCAATACTGATTTGAATGGACTATGGCATGTGAACGCCTGTGTCCTGCGCTCCTGACAGCAGGTTGGGAATGTGGTGCCTTTCACTACCCCCTGAGCCCCTTTTTGGTCTATGGGTTCAGCAGAGCCTGTTGGTGTCAGCTCTGCTCTTGCCGGTCCGTGAAGCAGCGCGGTGGGAGGGTGCGCAGTGCTCCCCTGCAGGAGGATTTGCTGGGGAACAAGGGCTCGCGGCGTCTCGCCTCCCTGTCGCTGTGCGGCGGTCGACCCTCACAGTTGTCCCGCTTGTGTTCGGACTGGATGCTTTGTCTGGGCTGTGCTTTTGCTGTGCAGGTTGTAGGTCCAGCAGACGTAATGTCTGATATTTCCTGCCAGGGAGTTCCTGATTAGTCAAACCCAGAAGCTTCAGCTGTATTTTCCTTGCTCACAGTAACAGATTTGTTCTCTGTTGCATTTAGCTCAGAAGAGTCCTACAAGGACTTTATGAACTGACGCATTTGGTATTTTTTCCCCCCGATTGCTATTTTTGAGTATTAGATTGTAGTTTTTCCTTCACATTGATCTTTACAGAACCACTGTTTAGTTCTTTGTGAAGTCTTAAGCTTAATATTAAAGTTTGTTCTATGTGCTAGTTGGTTTGTTACATTTTGCATTAAAACAAATACTGAAGTGCTGCACGTGGTTTTGCCCTTGCATGTTACCTGATCCTCACTCCTTTCATAACCCGTTATGTTTGCTGTCACATGAACTCTGCAGTTCACTATTGTACCTTTCAGTTTTCTTTCCTTCATTTACTGTTGTGTGTTTGTACTGATGTCTTATTTAACCTACATGGTAATTCTCAGTTCCATCTTGAGGTCTCCACTGTTTCAAGACCTCTTCAAAAGATATATCTGAATAAATATATCTGATAATTTCTGATATATAACCCTGTTCCTCTCATCATCAATTATTGAAAGAAATTAAATATTTTAGCCTCTGTTTTCTTGCAACAGGCATAACTCTTCACCTACCCTTTCCTCCCAAGGTTGTGGGGAGCCCTATTGGTAACGATTTGCAGTATGTCTTCTGTCTTAATTTGTCTGGCAAGAGTAGTCTTAACAGTGTCTGTCTGTCATGATTTACAAGACCATAAAGAAATAATATTCCAAACATCCCCACTGACTTTTTTTTTAAAGGAATGAAAGCAATGAAAGACTGATTGTACACTGAATAGTCTTTTGTTTGCAAGTAAGAAATGACACAAATTTATAAGATGACTTTTAAAAAAATCATGGTAAAACTTCAGACTTTTTGTTAGTGTATGGCTTTCTGTTAATGTATGTATACATGTTAGTGTAGTTAGGTTGCCTTCAGAATTCATTGACCCTGCCCTTCATGTGTGGTAAGTGTATTTCTGATAGAGTGATGAGGTTATTAGAATTTGAGTTAAGTTCATCGTATTTCTGAAAAGTAGCTGTTTATACCTTCGTACCCATTTTCCCACCTTAACATTGTGCTGATTCAGTATTATGGTATGTCCTGATCAGCTTAACATGTTTCTCAGCCCTGCCTTTCTTAAAATATGCCTTTTTTTCTTTGAAATGTGTGCTCCCTTCTCCCCCAAATGACATGAAGTTAACTGAGCAGCAGTTTGTCTGTGGCAGCATTATCTCCTCAGTCATTGATGATTAGAGTAATCATCAAGAATTGTATTCAGTATGCGCTATAATAATGGATCTTTGTGACTTCTGCAAAGTCAAGCATTTGAACTGTAATTGTGGAAGATATGATTGCCCCAACTTCCATTTTTAATGCTTCTCTTTTATAGAAAGTATGAAGGAAATCTTGCAAAATCTTGGGGCTTTTGTTCAAAGGTTAACCCGTTCTCGGGAACTTAATATGTGTACTATGTTGTCAGCAAAATCTGTTTTGCCTACACAACACATCCCTGCTGTAAGGCCGTTTCAGTATTGGAGTGCAGCTTAGCTGAAGGTAGGCCAGAAAGGTGACTTCTGTACGCTGCATTCCTAGAACCAATGTGGAGCTGATGTTTAAAAAACAAACAAACAAAAAAACCCCCCACACATACTAGTTAAGGCCCACAGGAGCAGACGAATGAGTTGCACTTGGAAGGACATGCAGCAAATGCATTTTGACAAATCCAGGTTGTCTGAGAAAGCAGCTAAGTTACTGAAAGGTAGCCTAATTTGGATAATGGAAGTTTAGCCTTTAGGCTTGTACGTGTTAAGACCAGTTTGATTGGTGAAAGTGCAGAAAGGAAGTACTGTTGTGTAAAATATGCAGTCAGATGGAAAAAGATCAGAGAGCTGGAAGCACAGGTTGCTTTCTGTGTACTGCATCAGGATGTCAGATGAAATGAAAGGCTTTCAGCAGTCACCTATAAAAGCGCCTTTAAGGGAAATGAAGAGTACTGAATTTTTCTGATGAACTAGGGGTTTACTGAAGTCTTTTTGGAGCATCCACAGATCTCAGTCTAACACTATGAGATGTTTTGTATTGTTGTTGAAAGCATAAGGTTGTTATTAAATTGAGCAGAGAGAAACATTTTGGACTTTTTGAAAGGATAAGAGGGGAGATGCCTGGATTGTATTGATCTGTGTTTTTACCGCTCTTAAGGTATGAATTTTTTGATGGTGTGATACTCTGCTGAAAATACCATTGCATGAAAATATTTGTTGAAGCACTTGTAAAAAAGTGACAGTAAGAAAATTAAAAATAACACTTTCTGATTCTGAGATTAATGGCTTCACATTAGACAAAAAAGCTTCTTGCCTAAGGCTACTTAGCGTGTCTTTGTTTAAAGCAATCTAGTCTGTCTTGGCATAGTTCTGGAGTGTGTGCAGAAATATTCTTCTAGCCTGAAGATTGTCACTGGGATGTTGTCCAGACGAGGGAGGAGGAGGTGGAGGAGTAGAGCTCTTGCCTCTTTACAGTGCTGTGGCTTCCCAGGGCAACCATGGCCTGCTTGTGCAGAGCTTGCATAGCGGGTGTTGCTCACGGGGCTGCTGCTGGGGTTAATGCTGATGCCTGGTGATGGACTACCGTTGATCGAATGCTCTTTTCTTCCTTGGCATAAAGCACACAGGCCTTCCTGATTTACCTGCTCCTTTTTCTTGTGCCCCTCACATCCTCTTCATCCATTTTGCTAGCAAGCAGCCCTGACATGAAGGATAAATGCTTTTGGGACATCTTTGTAAGGATGAAAAGGGACAAGTGAGAGGATGTGCAGGTTGCCACTGAGTTTACCCAAGACTGTGCTTGAATTAGAGGATAAGTTTACCTACCTTTATCTTCTGCTTGTTTTTGAAATGACTCTGCTTGTTAATGTGCCTAAACTATTCCAAGTGAATATGAATTCTGGCTTTTTTTTTTTTTCAATCTTTTCCATTTACTCCTTTTACCTCATAATCCTAGGATAGTGTGTTTGTTGTTTTTTTTTCTGTTGATTTATGTAAAAGAAGCTTCCCTTAAAAATTATGTAGAATGATTCTTGTTTTAGGAAATAGAGATATTAGTTAAAAAAAAACAAACTACATTTTGATAGTGGTGAGATCCTTAATTCTCAGGGAAGAGGAGACTCCATCTGGATGGAGGAGGGGAGCAGAGTGCAAAGTAGTAGTAGGAAATCCCAATACAGCCCCCACTGAGAATTCTTTGGAGGGATGTGAGTTTGTGTCTTTCTACAGATGCAGGCTGTTTCTGTAATTCTTAATTTCTTCAGCTTGCTATTATAGCATTTACATGCATTATTTTGCAATAATTAGATCAAAAGAACTGTCTGTGCTCAGAAATCCTTATTACAGAATTACAGTAACAGCTGAAGGCAGCAAGAACAGGAATCCTGTTATACTAGATGCTATATAAATGTTAGCCCTGACCCAGAAGTTATTTTGGTGTGAAAACTTTTAAGCGCAGGTAGTTTTACTTAAAAGTTGGAGTTTTTGTGTACTGCAAGCACTTCATACTTTTCTGATTTGGGTTTGGAGATAAAAAGCCAATCCTTGCAATTCATTAGCACTTGATCTGATGAAAAAACTTTTTTTGAAATTCCTTGTCTTTGAAGAGTCAATGATGAGAGAACATTATTTTACATTCCCCATTTAAAAGTAGTATTAAAAGCAAATCTTAACAAGTTTATTATAACTTCCATGACTTTTTAAATACTATAATTAGAAAAAGTATTTCTAGAATTTCTCTCCTGGCTAGAAAGTTGTAAACTGCTGTATAGATCAAACTTTTAACTTCCACATCTGTGACCTCGATCTTTTGCTCTCACATCTAAGGTTAGAACCTGATATTCCACTTGCAGAACTAAAATTACAGCTGAAATAATTGTCAGCATGTTGTGAAACATAATGCTCCAGACTGTTCTCTCTAGGGTGGAAGATGACCTCTTTGTATAGCTGTCTGAGAAGACAGTATATGTCATCGTTCATCTCTGATGTTAAAAACAACAACAAAAAACAAACAAACAAAAAAACCCTGAGAATTATAAAATCCCATGAAACTCTTCAACATATGACTGTCCCTTAGAGGAAATTTGCTGTTTAGTCCAGTTGCAGTGATTGTGCTTGTATTGATTTTAGCCAAAGATGTTAAAAAAATGAAACGCTTCCTATGAATTATTGGTAAGTCAAATGTTTAACTTCACATACTGG
Source organism: Apteryx mantelli (assembly GCF_036417845.1). Classification (NCBI taxonomy): domain Eukaryota; kingdom Metazoa; phylum Chordata; class Aves; order Apterygiformes; family Apterygidae; genus Apteryx; species Apteryx mantelli. The sequence continues at coordinate 17,862,840 of NC_089984.1, forward strand.
ACTGATAAGCTGTGACGTGGAAGTGTATAATTGCTGTGTCCTATGTTCTGTTTTTTCCTTGAAATTCAAAGATATTAAGTCAAATTTAGCTTAAGTTTTTGGGGTTTTTTTAATGATATTTGAGCATGGACTTTTCCTGGCAGCTGACATGCTGCATTGGGGGGGGGGGGAGTTTTTTTTTAAGGGTTTTTTGGATGCTAACTAGATGCATTTAAAAAAAAATTTAAAAAAGCAGTAGCACAGTAGCATATTGCAAAATAATGTCTGTGCTGCTAGGTAAAAGAACAGGAAAAGAGCCCTCTATGCTATAGGAGTTTCTCTGCTGTCAGTGGTGTAAGCTGCTGCAGGTGAAATTTGCTTTTCCTTTTTTAAGAAGGAAACATGCTTTTCCATAGGTACATAACTTGTACCCATGCCTTCTCTGTCATCATCATGGTCCTTACTTTGCATCATTTGTCAACTCTTTATTTGGTGGTAAATTGTAAGTAGGCAAGGAAGGAAGAAGGGCCCTAGTCATGCAAACTGAACTTGCAAGACAGATACAGCCTTTCTTCTAATGCAGAGGCTGTCTGAATTGGAGTTACTCTTTTGTCAGCTCACTGATGAAATCTTCCATGGCTTGCTTGTTTTTGAACAGGATTCTGCAACCAAAAACAGAGGTTTTTTTTTATCATTAGTCTTGATTTCTTTAGCGAAGTCATGTTGTTCTTGTGAGGAGCTATTTGACAGCCAAGTATTTCTCTCCTTGTCAGGTACGACTGGTAAAGCATCATCTCCACCACCTGTAATAGACACAAGACAAATGAGTGAGAAGCTGGAGACGATATTATTTCAGCTCCGCCAGGTAACTCGTGAGAGAGATGAGCTGCGCAAGCGACTTGCACTTTCATCTCCTGGATCGACTTTTGATGACTGCAGGTAAAAATAAAGGAAACATATTTGAATTCAGTCTTCAGTAATGTTTGCAAGTGTCTTGACTCCCACTTGCCCATAAAGCAGCATGATTATTGCAGTGTATTTATGTTGCTCGTAAAGTAAGTGCATCCTGGTGATGTGTATGTAGGCAACCTTCTCCACGTTTTGGAGCTGCCTGTTGAATGCCTATTCCTGCTTTCTCCAGCAAGATTGCTGGAGGGAGTGAGGGAAGTGAAGAAGGGCTCAGCTCTCCCCTTCTACCCAAAGATTCCTGGTATCTGTAGATAAATGGGGACTTGGAGGAAAAAAAAATTTGCTTATATTGGGATTATTTTATGAAATGGACCTTGTGGGGCTGAGAGCGCTATTTCTGCCTTGAGAGAAGCAAGGAAACAAGGTGCTGAGGTCTCCTGGATTATGTTAAGAGAGGCGAAGGAAGACAGTGGCTGAAGCATTTGCTGTTTAGAAAGCAAGTGAGACAAAAGGGAAATAGCTCTGAACACTTGGTCGGAGGACAGAAGCTAGGAGAGAAGAGAATCTCAACCATATCCTGTGCTCCTGAAAGCCGAGATACGTATGGAGCCCTGCAAAGGGGAGTAAAGGGTTTTTAGGAGCTGGACTTTCTGGTGTTTGTTTATTGGGGGACTGTTTATCACTAATGTATTAGGGAAAAAGGAGTTTTCAACCACTGAGAAATAATGGGCACTGACAAATTAAAATAGTACTGTTCAAAGTCAATTAATGTCCGACAGCCTTACACAGTCTGTTCCAATTTGAGGGATGATTAGTTACAAGGAATATAGTATTAAGGGAGAGTATGAGTTAACTGTTGACAAGAGATTTTTTGAATAGGAGAAGACTTATTTTTGAGAACTGAAGATTTGGTTATATTCATAAACATGATTTTTGGCTTAGTGAGCGAGTGCTTCTTATCTGCCAGTAAGCACATGTAAGAGAGAGTTTTTTGAACCCTGAAATAAATTGTCTCGTTGTCACCGAGTCTGAAATAAGAGCAAAGCACAGATTTCCTGGGGGCCATTGCCATAATGCTTAGCTGCTTTGAATTGTTATGTTTCCTATTTGTTGCTGTTTTCATCTGTTACTTCATAGGCTCTGTCTGTATGTAATTAGGTGATTAATTGAACTTCTTGTCCCTACAAGATGAAGTCAAGGTTTGAATCAATGAACTAGAATTGAGAGAATCTGCGTCTTACTCACATACTCCTTAGTTAACCATCTTACCTTTTTTTCTGAGAGTTGTTGTGAGGATTATTTTATGAGTGTTGGGGGCTTTGTGCTCTCTCCAAAGCTCTCAATGTTGTGCGACAGGAGAGGAAAACGATGTCAATTGTCAACATCTTTTAAATAGCTTTCAGTTACTTCTTACACAGAGGGACTTCTTGTTTGAAGTCAGAGCTTAGGAATTAAGGATTTTATAGTTTAAAATAGTTTTCTTTATAATCCAGGATATTATTAATAAAGTTCCGATGGGCTGTTCTCTAGGCTGTCCCAGTTTTCTCTTTGATTGTCAAATCAATCCTCTGTTACAAATGTAGGATGCGTACATTCTGGTGGAAAACAGCTTTAAGAAGAACTCATTAGAGTAAACGTGTTTGGACAGTGCTTAGAAAGTTTGTTAGATGTAGGATGCTGCCTTACAAACAATTAAATATTTGAAGAGTGGCAAAAGGAATGGAGATCATTAGTTGAAGTTTTCTTCTTTAGTAGAGAAGAAACTACTGTTCCCATCTACATATACACCTGTGGTTTGCAAAGACTTGCTGATATTTTTTACACTACTCTTTGCAGTCTTTCCTCATGTAAAACTGATCTTGAACCTCCCAGGAGTCAAAGCCCAGACACTGCAAAGTGTTACTCTGAACACTGAAATCTGAAAGACCGTGGTGATTTTTACAGCCCCAGAAGGGCTGTTGCTTTCTTATCCGTATATGCTGCTTTGTAACAACAGCTGTACCCAGGGCAGGTGGTGTAGAGACAAATCTTGACGTGTCATGATGGGGTGCTTCAAAACAGCTACAGCTCACAACACGTTCGTAGGCTGGGCTGTGCTGGCTGTGAAGAGTGCCAGTTGCAAAACTGAGAGCTGCTTTCTAAAGCAAACGTTGACTAACCGCTGTGCAATGGAAGCGGAGCCACAGAAGTGGATTCTGATGTGCTGAATCAGATGAACATGTGTCATTCTGCTGCACGGCAGCAGGATTGCTCATGCGATGCCTGGGTCACTTGACAGTGACTGTATGCATGCACATGTGGTGGTGGTTCAGCAAAGACTTGACCAAATCATTTCATGTGCTCAAGGTGTACTTTATGCATTTAAAACTGCCATTGTTGCTACTTAACGTGTTTTCCTTAGAGAACTGAAATACAAAAAGACTTGCAAGCTGCCTTTGAGAAGAGACTGCTTTATGTGTAATCTGTAACTGTTATTTTTCATGGACTTGACGTAGTGAATGAAAATATTTTCAAGCTGTTGGTAAGGCATTGCCCACAGAAAAGTTGGATCTGCTGTTGGCGTTAGCTTTTGTTGTAATCAAATACATCTAAATGTCAGTCTCAATATGGTCCTGACTTGCACTCAGGCTAATTCCAGTGGAGTACAAAGGATTTTCAGAGCTGTTTTATGAGTATCAGAAGAGTAGTTGGACCTTTGACCCTAGCATTTTAAATTTTGTATGTTATTTGCAGCTGTGCTTCTAGAGCAGTAACTAACACCTCTCCTTTATTAAAATAATAGTTCTCTCTATTCTGTGAAGTCTTCCCCCCCACTTGCCCCCCCCCCAGCATTGAATTGTGGTGTTCCGATTTGAACTAGAGTCAGCCACTACGTGGTTTTGAATGGATTGCTTTGCTGCAACAGTTGAATTTTTGACTTCTGACCAAGGATATAGTTCCTTCTGGCCATCTCTCCCATTCTTCTTGCTGAGACACAAACCCTTGGAACAGCAGGGCAGAGCATATGGCCTTAGCTATCCAGTTTTTTTTTTTTTTCTTCCCCATGTAGCTAAGCTAGAATGCAGGATACTGCTGGTGTCATTGTAGTTTGCTCATCACTGTGTAGGTAGACTAATGTGTATTCACCTCCGTAGTACCTCAGTGTCTATAGGATTCTTCAGAATAAGGCTAGTGTTACTTCAGCAGCGTGTGAAATATCCATGGGATGGCATTCAAAGAGGTAAAACACTTGCTGTAGCTTTGAGAATGACTTATCGGTGATCCTTTGGTTAAATTGCACATGCTGGAATATTCTGTAGGAATGTGAATTTCTGATTACAGGCTTAATATGAGCATGTGTTAATGGGAGTCAATAAGCCTAATGCACTCCCTGAAATTTAAATTGTGCTGCAATTAATGTTGTCATTTTAATGACTGTGTTGGACAGATGGTGTCTGCTTTCAATAACTTCACCCTAAAGTCTCATTTAAATCAATACTTAGGTTCTTAATACTTCTGTCAAGGGTGTGAACATTTGCAAATTGAGTTTTACTTATGCTAGCTAGGATTATATTTTAGAAAGAAGATTATCAATGCAGTAGTAACAGTAATATTTCTGTATAACTGTATGAGCACAGTATTACTTTTTTTGGCATCCCTAAATGGACAGTGAATTAAAAAATCCTAAAGATCACTGAAGATCTGACATGAATGTTCAGTTATTTTGTATGAATTTGGCTTTTAATTGGTTGTTAATTGCCAGTCAAGGAAGGGCTTTCTGGTTTTGTTTTTCCCAGGAGTACTTCTCTCTGGAGGAGGTAGGAAAAGAGGAATTACAATGAAAGGCCATTCTACCCAGCAACCCAAATGTGTCTGGGTTGCTAAAAAGCACCTTCATATTGTACATAAACTCCTTAAGAGACCGTGAATGAGACATGATTGGTGTGTTTTTTTTCACAACTCTCAGCACTGCAGCTGTGCTAAACCGTTTCCATTCTCCCTTGTCAATTCAATTGCCAGCTGAATTTCACTTCCAGAATCCATGTGGCTGTTTGTGTGTGAAGCAAAGACAATTTTGATTACTTTTCAGGCTGAGCTTACAGTGAAGCTATTTGGAGGGGAGTGAGATGAGAAGAAGAGGGAGGAAGGATGATCTATGTGGCAACAGCAAATTTGACATATGAGATGCTTATAGGAATGTAGAAGACCCAGGAAATGACATGAAATCATTGTGAAACTAGAAAACTTAGTGGTGCAAAAATATTGTGCCTGTGTAGAGGAAGAACAAAGAGTTCAATTTAGAGACCCTGTAGAAGTTCAGTGCTTCAAAAGAAGAAGGCATAATCCTGCTAGTTTATTTGGTTTCTAACATGATTTATGATTTAAAAAAAAAATGCGTACAGCAGATAGACATTCTAGGCATAATCTATGTTGGTCAATTGCCAGAAAAGATGGATTATTTTAGAGAATTCCCCCTGCCCCCATGTGTCTCTGATAAATTTTTAATTGAAATTTTTTAGTATCTTTTGACTGACTTTGGCTTTCACTGTGTCCAGCTTACTAAAAATGTATTATTAGAGATTATATTATATTGGAAATTCCTATAAATTAATATTTTATTTGAACAAAATTTGGAATATTGTATGGAAATGTGTGGTAGATCCTGACATGTTTTCTTATTCATTCATAGCAGTTTAAAATAAGATAATAACACTTCATTTAGTCATGTGACTTTTGGTCAAAAGTAGTCAAGTTTCATTGGCACAGATGCATGCATTTGGTGTTGCACTGAAATTCTTTCTCTTACCCCTAATTCTAACACTGATTTTCCTGGGGAGCTGTAGACGAGGTCCTCCAGCTGTTGCCTAGACAAAAATTTTTTCCCAGCCCAGACCTCCATGCAGTCCCTGCTTTACTTTGGCAGCCTCTTTTCAGCCCCACTCACAGTGCAGCGCTACGATTTCTCTGTGAAAGTTTTGACATGCTTATGCAGAAAAGCAGAGTGAACTGTGATCGACTCGTTCTTGTGTCAAGTGAGAGTTCTGGTCTGTGATAATACTGCTGCTCAGAAGGGAGGTATGTGGATCCAAAGTACAATATAGAGCGTGTTAGTGGTGGACAAGATGTTATGTCTCAGTGTAAAATTGATACAGGTTAAAATCAGGAGTTCTTATCTGTGGCTACATCATCATGTCAAGTGTTCAGTATTTAAATTAAAGCGTAATATAGTTAAGTATCAAGAGTTGTGTAATACCAATCATTTATTGGATAGTAATTTCACAGTCCCTTCATTCTCTTGAGTAGCTGAGATTTGACTTTGTGTTCTTCCATGCCAGACCAAGTCCAAAACCAAATCATGATTATGAAAGATTGAAAATACAATGCATGAAGGCCATGTCAGACCTGCAGTCTCTGCAGAATCAGCATACTAAGACACTGAAAAGGTGTGAGGAAGCAGCGAAAGAGGCAGATTTTTATCAGTAAGTACCAATAAAGCTGTAAAAGGTAAGAGTTTACCAGTCTCTGCTAGGTCATAAGGTATTAGAATGTGGTAACTGGATTTTTTTTTTTTTAACCCTGTTTTTCCTCTTTAATTTTGAGATGAATGTTTGCATGCATTAGATAAGGTTTCTGGTCTATAAGATAAAGTATAACTTGTTTCATTTTGAAGAATCTGAGACAGGAATCCCTGAGAAGGAGAGCCTAGTCACTGACTTGACAGAAGACTTCTGGATCTCACTGTTAAGTTTGAGAGCAGAATGTAATTCGAAAGAGAAATTATTGTTTCTTTTTAGGTTTTGATAGCTGTCATGCTGACTCCTTTAAGTTTTGACACAGGCTTAGACCAATAGCAAGCATTATGGAGATGCAATAAAATAAGGAGCTGTTGAATATTTCTCACATATATTTGTTTCAAAATCTGTTGTTGATGCAAGTAGGAGCACATTTTATTCACTTGAAAGGAAAACAGCTCAGAAATCAAAATGCAGATAATACTGGGTTTAAGGATATTTAAATCTACAATATAAAGTATGACTAATATTTAATGACAGCATTTGTTTTCATTGACAGCTGCTAGTTCTTACATTGCGCTTTCACCCACAACTCTTCAAACCTTTTAAAGATGGGCATCATTTCCTTTGCACAGTAACTCTTAAGTTCTTCTTGCAAAACCTACAAATAGTATTAAAGGTTGTCAACAGGTATAAATCTAGCAAGTTGTGTGGCTTCTTTGCAAAGAGCTTTATTCATCTACTTGGTCTCATTTAAGGGTTTTTCTGTATTCTTTCTCCTCTAAATCAGTGGCTACTTTTGTACTCATTTCTGTTTATTATTTAGCAATTTTTCTCTGTGAAAGTTTGCTTCTTGCTTGAATTTTAACTGTTCTGTGAAATCTTGGGCACAATACTCCTTACTAGTATTTCAAGTACTTTTACTTGCCTAGTGAATTCAGTGCAAAGCCAGTAGAGTTCAGTACTTTGTAGAAGGATTTTTTCAAAGGTGAATTATCTATGTTTATCCAATGCTAATGCAAGACTTTTGTATTCTTTATCCTAAAAGATAGCTGTTTAGCTCATCTTATTTAGGAGTTCTGTTCTCTCTGAAATCATACTGTTATCTACTGTTTGTTTCAGTATTTTCATGATAGTATAGAAGGATTTACCTTCTCATGTTAGGAAAAAAGTTCTGAGTTTTGAAAGACAGAATGATTGGTTGAAATATTCAAGTATCCTGAGTATATAGGAGTATTCCACAGAGACCAACAGTTTAGTTTTCCACAAAGTGATGCATATATGAAACTACAAGCCTTTGTGTTTACATGTGGTACAGACCAGGATTATCTGGTCAGAAGAAAGTGCAGCATATTTGAATTGATTCAGAGGTAGTGCTGTTCTTTTTACTATAATGACTCATTTACTGAGACTTGAATATGTCAAGTTCCTACTTAAAGCTTTAGGGAGGCCAAAGCTCACTCTTCAGTTTTAGATGCCCTGAATGTGACAACATTTTGAAATCCGTGCATAACGCTCTTGTTTGTCCTGTGATTAATTCTCGGGATAAAGAAAAGGAGCTAGTACAACATGCTTTTAAAATGGTTCTTCCCTGCCCCCCTTGCAGTAATTCTTAGAACCCCATGCTGAGGGGGCAGGGGATTATTGCCTTCCCAAAGAATCTGTGGTTTCCAATAAAATCTGTATAACAGGTTAGTAACCTACATGTAAAGATTACGTGTACTTAATCTTATGAATGTAATTTGTCAAAGACTTAATTTTTTAGCAGGCTGCTGCCCTAATTTTAAGGAAGATTTCTGTAAGCCCCTTGGGTCATTCTGCACAGGAAATGCTGGTATTTCACCTCAGAAGGAGGGAGTACAAAGTGTATTTTAGCTAGCTTACCAGATATTTTTAAAATATAAATTAATTTTATTCATTGCCTCTAGTTTTTCCCTTTTTTTTTTTAAATATGGACTTTAAACGGTTCACCAGCAGGTGTGAGAGTTTAGTTTGAGTCAGCCCGTTTCAACAGAAAAAGCTTGGCTGTATCAAGTTGTCATTTTATTTAATCCTCCATAGTAAAGTACATTTGATTAACTCTTGCTCTTTTTCAGCAGTGATCTGCTTTAAGTTTGGGCTGCTACCTTGAATTATAATTTGAATGATAATCTCATCATGTGACTATCAGTTGTTTAAGTGAGAGTGCATTTCTTTCAACAGTTATGGCATGTGTAATTAGTTTGGAATAACTTTAATTTTTTTTAACCTGCTTGAGTATAATCAAAACACAGTGTGTGTGGTGTGTTTTTTCTTTTTTAGCAATAGAAAAACCAAGAGACTTTTCTAGATTTCATCTATGTTAGATTAGCTGCTGGTCAGACAAGGAGCCCAAGAGAAAGTGGAGATAATCTAATAGTATAATTACTATTATCTCCAGGATCTTACTGTGCTCATGCTATACTATCTGTGTGTGTATCTGCTTGCTTTTTAAATGGTTGCGGAATGGCACTGGTGGGATGTTTTGCATAAATCCATTATCTCTTTTAGTGCTGTATAAGGATACCATGTAGTTTCAGTTGAGATTTCTTATTTATATTCCTGTTCTTCTCTGTTTTTTTTCTGGTACTTGAAATGCTCAAATTTGAAGAAATGGGTTAGTGTGACCTGTTTTCTTGGTAGTAAACTTGTGCTTAACATGAGTTAGTACCTTGGCATCAGGAATTTGTCCTGGAAAGTTTGCCTCCAAGAGCTTTTTTTTCTTTTTTTTTTTCCTTGTGTGTGTGTGTGTGTGTGTGTGTGTGTGCGCGTGCGTGTACCATGATAGTACACTGCACAGTCGGCTGCTGAGTGACCAGTCCCAACTGAAGGAGGACATGGATACCTTGAAGAGGAAAAACACACAGTTGGTGCGAGAACATAATCATCTCCAGCAGTCGTGTGAGGAAATGAAAAGACTTCATGATGAGGATCAGAAAGAGATAACAGACCTACGTAGCCAGCAACAGCAGGTGAGCTACATTGTGGGGTGTAAGTGCTAGGAGAAACCATGAATTGTTTTTAGAGAATTTAAAGATTTTTTTTTCCATATGTGGATGAAGTCTTTCATTTCTTTTTAACTGAAACTTCCTTACTTGTTTCTTTGTGAGTGACAACTTTGAGATAACAGGCACACATTTATCACCTAGAAAATGATAATTCATGTTTTGATAAATAAGTGAATAAAACTGAAACTATAGCATTGCTGTCTTTTCTGTCTTGCTGATTATAAAACATGTGCCTTAAGTTTTTAAGGGGAGAAAACTAGATCTTGGACATGAATTGACCTTTTGTGTCTAGCAGGAAGGAGTGATACAGAATACTAGACAGTATGAAGTAATTGTATTGCAGAGAAGAAAGAAAAAAAAAAACTGTGCAAATGAAGAAGATAGTACATGGCATGATTTTTTTTTTTTTTTTAAGTGGGTACGTATGCGTGAGTAAAAATCCAAGGAGGTGCATGGAGTGGCATCAAAAATCTGGTCTGAAGTTGTGAAGTGATTAAAAAGAAGACTTTCTCTAGACCTTAAGGTATTGCATGGGACAGAAATAGCTTTGAACAGGCAAGAAGTCCAGGCTTTGTTTGTTCTTTGAAAGTGTCGCAGGAAAAAAATAGTGACAGGTTTTTCTTTATTCTAGTGACACCTTAAAGGTTAGCGGAATGATTGAACTCGGTTTGGTTATTTAGGTTCACAGACACTATTCAGTCAGAACAAAGCTATAGGTTGAGTAATGTTTTTAAACCTGAAACATAAAAAAGCAAGCTTTTTAGGACTGAAAGAAGTGGACATTTCAAGACTGTATGTAACATGCTGTCTCAACACCAAGGTTGTTTGATTCACGCAGACTGAAGAAAGAAAGGCAGGAGAAATAGTAAGGAGCAACTGGTGATCAGGTCTGTGATTCACTTACCGAGAAGTGTGACATTTAGTTTAGAATAGTTACAGTAATGTGGGGAATGGCTGAACAGAACATCTCGGTTAACTGTGCGTAGGCTGATTCACAAGGCAAACTTTCAAGTCAAACATCAGGCTTTAGAAGCAAAGCCTATGCAAACAAAAATAATTATTTACTAGGGTAGGAGGGGCAAAGGTCAAAGCAACCTCTATGTGCTGAATGGTGGTTTAGGAATTTTCTTGGTGTGAGTGCAAAAAGAAATTGAGGTTTGTATTTCCTCTTGATCCCTGCCTCAGACATTGTTGTCTGGAGAGTTCTGCTATAAAATGGTTTAGTGACTTGGTTCAACAGTTTGTGTAGCACAAATGGTTTGTTGTTTAAACCTGGGTAAATCGCATAGCTGTTCTGTGCCTCGGTTTCTCACTTACTCTGCACAGCAGAGATGTAAAACCCACCAGAGAAGGCTGTCGTATTTCCATGGCCTGTCTTGAAGTTAGAAATTATCTGGCAGTGTAAAAGGAGGTTAAAGCATCATTTAAAGTATTTATTTAAAGAAATTTAGTCTCATGTGAACTTCATGATTACATTTTTACAGAAAATTGTGTGCGTAATTCTCGGTGAGAAACTTGTATAGCTCCTTTTCTCAGCATGTCAGTGAATCATGTAGTCTTGAAGGGACGCCAAGACCCTTGTCTTGTCTGTGTCGCTTCTCATCTGAATTAGTCTAACTCTGTTTTTGTTGATCTCTCTGACATGTTGTTGCAGTGTCGGGCAGTAGTAAAATGCAGCATCTCAGTACCCTCAGAGAGCAAAAGCTTGTGCTCAAGTTACTCTTGCACTGTGCGGTTGCCATTGATTTCCTGTGTAGCAGCTGAGCAGCTTAAGTTCCTGCTGCTCGCGTATGGAGTTCCTTGTTGCCATGGCTGTCCCCTTTGGTCTGGCTGGGACTATTTACTTTTTCTCAGTTTGGGACTTTGGATGAGAGACTTTCCTTACTGCAGTGCTTCCTGTTTATGGCATTTCTTTCTTTTTTGCTCTATCAAATCTCTGTTAGCAGAGATTTGTTAAACTCCATGCAATTTCTCGTATGTTTGGCCTTTTTTTTTCTTTCCTTTATTTAATGTGTCTTCAGCAAAAAGACATACATGCTTTAAACTATGTGAAGTGGTTTGTTTCTCCTTTGTTCTCAAATACTCAGTTCTCAGACCTGTTTTCAGTGTGCTTTGGGAAGCAGTCTTCAGGAAAAGAGCTCTTGAGCAGGTATAAATCGACATATACTTACACTTTACATATGCTTACAATTTATCACACAGAGAAGTTGTATGTTGTTGAATAAGAAGAGACATCAGCACACATTTAACCACTTACCTGAGATGGCTCAGAGCAGCATGATAGTGTAAATGTGTCCAACTCTGTGTGCACATTATCCTCCTGAAGCCGATGAGTATGTGAGTGTATGTGAAATTAGCCATGTCTATGAGAGTCTTGCCAAAGGGCAGCCTTGATCCAGGACTACTACGTGTGCAATAACTCACTGCTTTTGCACATCAGAAGACCAGTGTCAGGTTGAAGAACTTTGTTTCTCTTGTCTATGTAGAGAAGTGGTTTTCTGATAGTAAGTTGGTCCTTAGCTGCTAACAGTGGGCAGTGAGTAGTGTGCAAAAGCTGGTGGTCTCTAAATGGTGGCAGCTCCTTTTGGAGGCATCCAGGTTCTTCCGTGTTCAGGAGCAGATCTTTAGTCTGAATATAAGAAACAAAAGAAGGTGAGGAGCCAGTGATACCTGAAACCGTCCATAAGATGGTATGCAAGCATGTATGGCAGGGAAAACAATTCACAATTTCTTTTTACTTCAGAGGCTGTGTATTGAATCTGTGCCATCACATCTCTGCAGTAGATGGCTGAAAAAAACACTCCTGGTAGTTGAAGTTTGATCTGTGGGTGGGAATTGCTATGCATTTTGTTTCTTCTTTCTATAGTGCTTGCACTTTTTTGTCCTTTTCCTTTATCTTCCAGCTTTCTAATCTTTTTTTTTTCTTCAGATTACTAGGGATATAACTATGTGCAATGTAAGACCAATTATGCTTTGTAGCGTAACATTAAGACTACATGTATTTCTGGCACTGCTCTATATCAAATACTCTTGTTTCTTCCTACCACTCCATCAAGTCCAAATTTCAATAAAAGAACTAAAACATGAAAAAAATGAGCATACTTGTAAAAAAAAAAAAAAAAAAAAAAAGGTGGGGGGAGCCTCATTTTGGGGCACAGTTTTTAGCCTCTTGAGAGGGGAGAAGAACTGGATTCACTGAAGTTCACCAGGGCTTTCTATTGCCATTGCTGGTCATTTATTGTTATTTTTTACAACAATATTTTTATGCAAATGGAAATTAGTTTGATGCTAAGGTTTGAGTTAGACTTTATTCATGCTTAAATGGATTCTTCTGTTGCTGTTAATATTTTGTTTATAGGTTTTGAAACACGAGCCTCTGTGGGTAGCTTTCAGATGAAATATCTCTATGAATATTAAAATATATGCCTGTGCATATAACATGTAGTGTAGCTTTTATTCTTTTGAAGTTTTGAATTACTCGAGTTGTTCTCAGAGGATATAGACTGTCGTGAGTGCCACCTTGTGGTGGTTTCGCAAATTACAGTTATCTTGGTCTTCAAATAACTGTTACCTATTGCTAATACTACAAAGTACTTGGAAGAAAATGTAGGTTTAATAAACTGTCGGTAGCAGAATTAGCTTTAAAGGGCTTTTCATAAACTTGTGCATTTAAGATGTGATAAACCATTTTTTCCAGGTAACATTCAGCAGATGAGTAACAGTAAATGGACTGAATAAAAACTGAGTTTAATAATACAGTTCTTGGCATTATCAGTTTTATTAGTCTGAAGGTGAGATTCTTTTAGATACAGATTTCATCATTGCATTGGCTTAGTACTATTTAAATACAGGTTTCCTTTGATGCTGAGCAGAGAGTAGTTTAAAAAACAAGTGAGTTATCACACAGTAGCAAATTTCAAATAATTTTCATACACCTTCGTGTGAGGTGAAAAGACATGTATTCATATTTTTGCAGCTGAGACTTATCAAAGTGTGTTTTTTTTTAAGGTTATGAAGCAAAATGGGTCATCAGAGATATTAAATAAACTCTATGATACAGCAATGGACAAGCTAGAGGGTGTGAAGAAGGATTATGATGCATTAAGGAAACGGTACAATGAGAAGATAGCAACTCACAATACAGATCTCAGCCGACTAGAACAGGCTGAGGAGGAGAACAGACGTCTTCAGAAGCAGATTGACATGTTAATGAAGCAGAGGGACACAGCAATACATTTCCAGCAGCAATATTCCTCTTCTCTCAGAAGGTATGATTGTTTTTTCAGATATGCTGTGAAGACAGCAACCATTCCATTATAGCTTCTTATTTTCTCTGTGGTAGTATCACTAATCTTTTTCTAATATTTATGTATCTCTATCATGTATTATCTTAGTGTGATGGGTAAGCATGCTTTCTTTTATATAAGATATATTTTTAGAAGGGGCTAGAAGGTGTGATGCAGACATGTATATGAAGAAATAATGCCCTTTCTTGAGAAGGGGATTTCCAAATTAAGGTGTAGAGGAGTTAAGGAATTTTAACCATTATTTAGCTTATGTGAGAAAGGGATATTGTGTCTTTTGAGCTATGTTTATTGTTAGTTGTAGACACAGGAGCCAAAAATACAACTGAAGTTTTGTTAAGCCTCAAATTCAGTGTTCCAAACCAAATTTAGTGTTGCAAACAATGAACTCCTCCATGGGTGATGAGGAGCATAAAAACCATCAGCATAAAAAACCACACACATACATATATATATAGGTATACATGTATTTTTGTATACTTAGATATGTACACATGTATATTTGTATGAAAAAATTAAGTTCGGAAAAGCTTATTATTCCCAAAGGGTGTTTAACAAATGCAGGTGTTTTGAAGCATAGGTAAAGTTTTTGTGGCACTTGAATTGCAGCCCCTGTGCTAGTCTGCAGTGCTGCAGGTGTGCAGCAGAGTTTGTGGGATGGATGTGTCTGAGAGTCTCGCTTCGCTGGGAAGGTCCCTTGTTGCACTGCTGCCACCAGCAGCTGAAACAGGAGGGCAGAGACATCATTTCACGCCATACTTGCTCTCTCTCTGCTCTTGCTTGGCACTAGGCCTGCACAATTACCAGTGAGGGATAGGAAGAATACTAATATAAATAAGGACTCTGAAGAGCCTCCATGGGTATGTTGGGAATGTTTTCATGGCTGTAGGTTAGGGATAACCATACAGCGCTCTCAGCCAAAAAAGCATGTTTACTTCTGCATTCATAGACCTGTAGTATTTTTCAAAACTGAAATAGAGCATAGATAATAGTATACACATTTATAGCATGCATGAAGTTGTAATACATCTAAATTTTAAAAAGATTTGAGAGAGTGTAGTTATGCCACTTAAAAAGACTGACGGGATTCCTGAAAGTGAGGGAAAGCTAACATACTTAATAAGAAGTGCTGGAACTGTGCTAGTGCACTCAGAAGCATGACATATTTGTATTACAGCCTTGTCTGATAGGCCCCCCTTCTTAAGAGGAATTATATTTTTATACCCTGAGCTGTATTTAAATTTTAGTCATCCTTGGCTGGGGATTTGCATAATGTCCTGACACACAAATTAGTTTTTTCAAGGTTAATAATGTATAATTGCTATAAGCCCTCAAGAAGAAATAGAGGTTGTTAAGCAAGATCTGTTGTGCAAGATTGTGGTATGGTTTGATATTGAGCAAATGTTGGTTTTAAGAATTTCAAGAAAGGTATCCTTGTTCCTGTGAGCCATAGATCCAACCCAGGTAGCATAACTGGGCTTCAGTAACTTTTGTTTTTTGTTTGGTTGGCTTTTGGTCTGGACTTTTTTTACTAGTTTCCAGTTACAGAAATTCAGTCTGTCCTACGTTTTACATCTTTCTTCATAACCAAGCATGCATTAATTTGGGTGATTGACTACTAAGCCCAAAACCTTTTAAAAATGTTTCAGCTGTGTATATTTCTCAAAATTCATTTTTCAGGATACAACATTCAACCAACTTGCAGCTTAAAGATGAACCAGTGAAAAATTTCAGCACTGTGTTTTTTATTAAGACTGAGATTAAATACAGCCCAAATTGCTTTTAGAGAGGGTAAGAAGAGCAAGACTTGCATGGTGGCCATTTTGAATGAATCTTTGATCCTAAAAAATACAATAGATTTTCTTTATCTGTAAAACTGTCACAGTAATACACAGCATAAGAATGCGTCCAAGATGATTTAGCTGGTAAATATTTTGAAGATTAAATCAGCTATACCTGCTACTGAATCCATATGTACTAACCCCAAATTTAAATGTGGTACTCTGCGTTTTGAATGTAGGCGATGGCACTCCAACAAATCTGCTCTAGTTGGCAACCGCATTGCCAACCAGGCAGGTAGTCCTTCCTGGTGAGGGGTCTCTTAAGTACGGGGTGCCACTTACGAAGCTATTCTCTTTCATAGCAGCGGCTAGGAATTGGCTGCCCCTACAGAAAACGTCTGTGCAAATGTGACCCAGCTGCCTGGCCATCCTCCTGAGGAGGCAATGCGAGGGCAGGGGTGAACCAGGGGTTGCAGCTGGAACTTTGCCCCCAGGTTTCCTCCTTGGCCTGGATTTAATATGAATGTCTCCCCATGGTAGAGACTTTCCCTTCTTTCTGCAGTCACTTCCCTAAAGGCAGTGGTATTTTTCCCTGCTCCACTATGCTTATTATCTTTTTTCTTCTTTCCTCATTACTTTTTTGTGTTTGGCTAACATTGCCTTAATTCTCTCTCCCCTCCCCTCTTCCCTCATATCCTCCCAGTGTTGTCCTTGACTTGACCCCTGCTCCATTTCCCAAATAGTTTGTAAATGTGGTTGGGTTCCTGTATGGCAGTGGGGTTATGTTTTGCCAAGTGTCTTTCCTAGGCTTCTGGTATATTCTTATATATATCCTGTAGTATATTCTTACCTTCATGCTTGCTGTTCTGTAAAGAAAGAAATACAGCTCATAATACTTTAGGTCTTCTGTGCTGCCAGCCTGATATGTTAGACTGAAAAAATCTCCCGAATGGAGCAGGGAGATGCTTTTGAAATTACTGGCAGATGCCTCAGTAATGCTATGGCAATGCTTTGAATTCGCTGAGGCTCTCAAGGAAATACTTGAAATTGGGTATACAGCTCTCTTTCAGGAAAGGTCGCACAGTGTGCTGGATTAACCAAGAATCACATCTAAGCAGTATGAAATGTGTGCGTGAGAGAGGACAAAGTATGCCAGAGGTTTTGGGGCATTGAAATTCTGGATGAGACCCTATAAGTCCATCAGTTTAGGTACAATGGCTTTTACTTGGGCCTTCTTAAAAAAAAAAAAAAACAATGTAAGGAAACATTAGTGTCAAATTACAGAAGAGCATAACTCTCAGGAGAAGTTCCTTTTCAAACCTAATTGTGAACTTGGATATGGGATATATATTCTCACTTTCAAAAATGTATTGCCACATAAAATAAAAGATAAATACAAAAGTTAGTGCTTGTAAAGAAATCAAACTTTCTATGTTCTTTTATAATCATGCCATACACATAGGTTGTGTTGCTAAAGTACGTACGGTTTTAATGTTTTACACTTTAAAAAATATTTTGACAGTTTAAAGTATTTTGCATTTAAGATTTGTTGGATGCCCTATTAATGGAAATGAATGTCTGAATTACCTGTTTTAGTTCCATTGTCTTTGCTTTTATACCATAAGCACACTTTTTTTTTTTCCTCTCTTGTAACCTGTCCAGTCCTCATCTTTTCATATCTGGTCATAAGGAAAGTCATTCTTTGCTTTTTTTCTGATTCCTAGGTTGTTTTCCTTCTGGCCGTGTGTGTTGAAGTGAGGGGGGAAGGAGAACCTTGTAAGATGATCAGAGCTCAACACAGTAAATCAGGTTGAGGTCATGCTATTAAATGATGGCAGTATTTTTGTATTCCTTGTTGAATAATTTAATAGAAATCTACTTTTAACAGCAAAACTAATTCTAAATTATTCTAAATTTTTCTGTCTTAGTTCCTCAAGCAGGTTCTCTTCTTCCAAACTTTGAGACTTCAAAGCAATAATCAGTCTAATTTTTTTTATTCTGCAGCACTGAGAATACACTGTCTGAGATGTCCTCCGTAGTTGTATGGTGTACCAGTGGATAGTTTCGATTGTCCAGGCAAATCCTTACAGTATGAAGAAGGAAAATGGAGAATAAGTCTCTTGTTGGCTTTTCTGCTTGTTTTTAGGTTTGAGTCAGTACAGCAGGAACTAAGCAATGCCACAGCACAAAACAAAGAGTTGCAGAGAGAAATGGAACGATTACAGTCAGAGGTGACAAGGTTCAAAACAATGCAGCTGAAAGCAACAAAGGATGCAGAAAAGTACAAGGAAGAAAGGGACTCCGTTTTCAATGAATACCGCCTCATAATGAGCGAGAGAGATCAAGTAATCAAAGAGGTAGATAAGCTTCAAACAGAGCTGGAGCTTGCAGAGTCCAAACTGAAGAACACTTCCTCCGAGAAGCGAGTGGCTAGTGAAGAGATGGAAGCTTTAAGACAGGTACTAACCAAGCATTTTGGTGGTGAAGGAAATGAGTATGTATTACTGACTCTAGGATCAGAAATTTATGTAAATAGGAAATTCCATGTTTTCCTATAGCAGTCTTTACTATCAATTATTACATTTCCATGTTGTAATAGAGTACCTGTCAGATGAAATTTGTTATTCTCTTGACATTATTCTGCTCATTATAAATCCTCCCTTTACTGAGTCATTCTTTTATGCTTTTGCAAGTAATGGCCTCTGTAACAGCAAAGCTCTAAATATTTGTTATTTTTAACTTTTAACCACTATGAGAACCACTGGATACTATCCATTATGACTTAAGTTACATGATAAAATAGATTCTCAAGTATTAATGCAAAGCCCCTGCTTACATGCATGTTCTTACTCATTTGCACTTGTTCTGCCTTTTTCTAAAGTTAACAAGGATATTTTGAAGATTTTTTTTCACTAGAACTGAGGCATGCTTGAGAGAGTGTGTTAAACTAGAACTTTGTATCTTTCAACAGTATATTTTTGAAAAGTTTACATCACTACAATTTACATCAGTACAGTTTACATTCCTATAATGCATCTTGCTGCTCAGTTTCATTTCAGCTGAAATGCATTCACTTGACTTTTGTTTGCAAATACTTCTTTTAGCATGAAATAGATCAAGCAAATGTATTCCATTGCCTATAAATCACAGTTTACTTTTTTCATACTGTTACAACTGAACAAAATACCCTTTATGAATAATTAAGCTGTGGAGCTTTGTTTAAACACATAATGTGGATTATGACATATGGCCCTAGTATTTTTTAGAATAACTTCTGGCTTTAAAGATTCAAAGCTTTCAACCCTGCATGCTTGCCAGCTAAGTGATTTAGCCTCTGCAATGAGTGAGGTTGTTTCAAACCTATGTCTAATAATATGCTGTGTTTTATCCTATATGCTGTTCTTGTACTATATTCAAATTTGAGAACTACCCTCAAACCTAAGAATTCTTATCATCGCTGCTACAAATGTTAGTTCTGTTGTCTGCAGACTTGCTGTATCTTTAGTTTGATTGCAGATAATGAGAGTGTTTAGTTTTTAATTTAAATATTAGCAGAAGTAACATCTTAGTTGCTTAGTTGCTATGCTTACCATTTTAGTAGCATGTTTCCAAATAAAAGCTGCAGGGTGGTAATTTGTTTACCAGGTGTGCAGCATAACTTTTCAGCAAGGATTTTGGCCAAGGTGCTGCAGGCCTGGGATTTTAAGGATCCTCTTACTGCAAAATAGAGAGTAATTTTGAATGGTGCAGAGGCAGACAGTGTTAACAATCTTTACTTCCGTGTTGGTACAGTCCATGTCCCTGTCTAGACAAAGATGATCTGCTGATACTTCACAAACTCAGAATAGCTCTTCAAACCAAAGCACTGTGCTATTTCTAAACAGTATCTGTTCTAATCAACACCAAACAGCCCCTTATTTTGTGCTGTCATGCCATAATTTTGTGCAAATGTCACAGAAGACGAATTTTACTACTGACTGCTAAAGGCAATGACTGCTCTTATTCAGAGTTTATGTTGAGGATGCTGGAATACCCTGTAGCAATACCTGTTTTTTTTTCCCAATCATTTTGAAGTATTTTAAGTTCTCATTTAATGAATGGCTTTCTGAGAATTTTTCCTCTGCCCTGATACTGTGGTGACTTTTTTTTCTCTGCTGCATGCTGGAGAAGACTTAATATTGTGGTGCAAGTTGTGCATACATTCATCTGAACGCACTTTCTATACAGACTATAGTTAAGTCATGTAAGAAGTTGCTTTCTGTACTGAAACGTGTTTTCATCAGATGGGTTAGGAATCTCTTTTCGAAGGTACTGAGCAACTGAAGCTTTTAGTGATGTTAACAAAAATCTTGAGTGCTTTGATAATTGGGATTCACTGATATGTTTAAAGTTCGCAAAGTGAGTCATTGTTTCTGATACTTTTCTCCAGCACAAAATTGTCCATTTTAAAACAGTTCTGTGACCGTATTAACAGCCATAGAAGCCCTAATTAGATGTCATAACTCAGAAAAGAGTGATGTTAGTATAGCAAAATGCAGTTGTCTTTCATGCTCTAAATGTTCAATTTCATTCCTTGCAAACTGCAGAGTAAAGTAGGAGTTAGCTTTTGACGTAATGTCTTTATATTTTAAGTATTTGGACCCTTTCCTTCTTTTGCTTTTCAGATGATGGCTGTCTTTAATAATCCTTTTCAAATCCAAACATCAATAGTTTCCGCCTAGAAAAGAGTTGTCTGTATGTAGAAGGACCTCTTAATAGTCATTGGCTGAATATTATTAAGTGGTTGGACCATCCCGAAGATCAGTGGCCTGAAATTCAACTGTGTTAATGCCTTATTCCTTAGAGGAAGACATTAAAATATATTTTACCACCACTCCTGCACAGTTGCATCAAATAACTCTGCAAGTCAGTCATGGGATGCATGCACCACTTCAAGCGCATCTTCCTTGTTGTGTGGAATCGTTTTGATAGGCATGTTGCTGTGTGCAAGACATCGGTGTCAGTCAATGTCCCATTCTGTGCAGAAGCTCAGGAATGGCAGTTTGGTATTTCTTTTCTAGGCTGTTTTGTGCATTGCCAGCTGCATTTTGTTCCCTCTCTTGCTCTGAAAATGTTACTCTGATTTAGAGACTTACGATTGGATTTTTTTGTTTGTTTGTTTTTGAAGCTCTAAGTATTTCGCTGGATAGTTCTTTTCATTTTCTATAATTGCTTTAGCTTTTTGATATATTAATATAGTATTCAACAGAACAGCACATTGAAATCTATAGTTCCCTTGTCTTAGAAAGCTGATTATCATCCACATTGAGTGGTATTTATTTCCCCAAGAGCCTATTAGCTGTGTGCTTATTTAAACTTGTTAGGACTGCTCCATAGGGATATTCTGCATTTCAGGTCTTTTTCTCTCACTAAGGTATGCTTTTGAGGCATGAATGAAAGTCTTTTTGGAGCCTGTAATCAGTCAGACAATTGCTGTTAAATGTCTTGAAGCGGTTCCTCAAGAATTGTCAGTGGAAGCTTGAACAATTCTTTTTTTACTCATAGGAGGGGAAAGTTGAGCAAGAGAGGAGGAGAAAGAAAATTGTGGTTAAAGTCAGTCTAATTTAAACTGTTTTAAAAGACTAACTTGTATTTTAGAACTGAATTTTCCCTTTTTTTTGGGGGGGTATGATGCAGTTGGACTCCATATTTAGTAAAATGTACTATAATTCTGTTTTATGGCATATTGTGTTTTTTATCTTTG
Source organism: Apteryx mantelli (assembly GCF_036417845.1). Taxonomy (NCBI): domain Eukaryota; kingdom Metazoa; phylum Chordata; class Aves; order Apterygiformes; family Apterygidae; genus Apteryx; species Apteryx mantelli. Next base: position 17,884,074 of record NC_089984.1, read on the forward strand.
CAGCATTCATTGGTATCTTACTGGCATGTGACACTAATGTCCTTTTAAAACTAGTGGTGAAGCTATGAGATGCTCATGTGTCTAGGCTGTCAACATTATTTCTGTTCTGTAAAATCAAGGTAGTTGCTTTAAAAACTTTCACAATATATTGTTAGCATTTGCCATATTTAAAGTCTTTTTTTTAGAGGACCAGGCCTGACTGGTTAATGCTGATGACTGCAATATTTGTCCCTCATTTAGGCTCCTCAAAACTGTGAGCGCTCCTAGGTTCTTAGTTAGTTTTGACACCACTATGCTAAGGTGATGTCGTGATATCTTTAATGCCACATTTAATATTCTTAGCTAGCACTTACCTGTATATGTGTGCACAGTTCTGTTACACTCCCATTTTGCAGAACATCAGTGGTATCTGTAGGTTTTTAAGGTGTCAATGTGTATCCAGTTGGAAAGATGAACTATTTCCTTCTGTACTTAACATACTGCAAAAAATGCATCTTGTTTTAGGAGCTAAATTCAGCTCTAGTGGAACGGGATCGAGCAATTTGTGAGAGGAATGAGTTGCTGGAAAAGTACTGTCATGAGGTGAAGGACAAAGCTGAGGCACAGAAGGAACTTGATCAAGCTTGCAAGGATATCGAGACCGTGAAGGAAGAAAGAGATGTTGCCAGGAAAGAGAGAACAGAAGCTATCATCCAGAGAGACCATCTTCTAAGGGAATATTACCAAGCCCGCCAGGTATTGCAAGTTTCATAAATGACTTTTCATCCCTAGCTTCAGGGGGTCAATTATTTTCAAGAGGCTTGTTAAAGGTCAGGGTGCATAGGGTTTCCCCCCGCCCCCCGGGGTCACTCTAGAATACTTGTATATAAATATAAAGAAATATTGAGAAATAGTGACCAGATTTCTTCTTAGAAACAAATTCAGTCATGTTTCATATTAAGTTTCTGTCTGTGAAAATAAATGGCAAATAAAATATCATAATGCAGCAGGTGACTAGGCAGTTCATTGCCTTCTGCTGGTAGGCTTTTTGCTCTCTGTGTGTGCTGTTCACGCCTGTGACCTGCGTGGGATGTTAGTTACTTCTAACTCTCCCCAGAGGAAATTACTTGAAGTGTGATTATAAATTTTTCTAATCCGTGCATGTTTTCAGTATAAACATGCTATTCTGATTTATGGTAATCTCTACATAAGTAGTAACATTCTTACCATTGTGCAGACTTATTGGTGCTCATTTTGCATGAGATATTAAACCTATCAATCCATATACAACTACATAATGATTACATGTATGTTAATATGATATAGTATCACTACTTGTATGCTTATGAAATAACTTGGAATATAAATTCGTTTGTTACGGAATTAGCTATTTCAGTATTTTCTCACAAAATATTCATTCTCTTTTTATTAATAATCTCTTTACCAACACAAAAACATTATTTTCCTTACTTGTGCCAATTTGCTAATCCTGAATGAGTATCTGGGGAAGCAATTAAACTGCATTTTCAGTTGTATTGGGCAGAAGTATTTTATTGTGTTTGACTTTTCATGGCCAAATCACTGGCATCTTGGAAACTTCCGCTTTTCTCAAGGGACCCGAATGAGCTTGGGTAAACTCTTATGTGACTTAACAGTGGACCTGTTCAGATGCTCACCTTCCATAAATTCCAAATCAAAATAGATGCATCAAATTTAAATATCTGTTGATTTGAGGGCTTTGTTTGTTTTCCTCCATTGAACTGAAAGAGGAGAGACATGGTCCTTGGAAATGAAATCACAAATCAAAAGGCCAGACATGACTTTTTGTAGCCTTTGTTTGGCCTTATTTGTTACAATTTTTGTTTTTGAATGTTGAGGTCAGAATGTAAACCTGGGGTTTATGGGCCAGTGCTCTCACATTTTGAATGTTAATGGGTCCTGTTTAGGGATAAGTGCCTTTTAAGAGTATTAATCCTGACAGTACAGACTCTCTTTATTGATAAACATGCATTCAGATCTTAAAAACACATCTTCAAAGCTCATCTTTACTCAAATTTGAAGTCTAGTCATATATTTGAGATTGGTTTATATAATTGAGGCTAACCACACAATTGTTTGCAAGATCTTTGTGGTGGGCTGTACCACTGTAGTTGGCTTGTGCTCCTTGTAATGCAAGCTTGAAGTATTCTCTGTGTATCTGTGTTGTTTTCATTGCTTTTGTTCAAAACAGAATGTCAATGGAGCAAGTTAATTTAAGAAGAAACATAATTCTTATCTAAATTCAGAAATGTTTAAACAAAAGTTTTTTGGAATTACATGGCTCTGCTTTGGAAATTAGGGACTTGTGAGAATCACAAGTCTATTTTGTAAACCTGTACGTCTGTCTGTCCCAGGGTAAATAACAGACATTAATGCAGAAAATCTGTACTATAACTGCTCATAATAGTATCTTACTTTTAAATATGCTTAAATGTGTTTTTATTGTTTTTTTGTCTGCTAAGCAGAACAGGATATAAGCATGGAGTGTGATCTCTAAAACACAGAATGTACGCTGATGTTATTTTGAAATGAGGATTCTTGTTTGTGTAGGTCATGCTCCCACAACATTGTGTGCCCTTTGAATAAAATATATTACAGCAGATTTTGTGTGTGTGTGTGGGGAGGGGTTGTTTGTTTTTTACCCAAAGTTGCCATTTAGATGAGTTTTTTTGAGCAAGTGGAAATTTTCATGAAAAACCTGAGAATTTGGTACTTCAGGTAACAAACATATCGTAAAGGCTAATGTGCATACTTACCTAAAAATTGTGCCTAAAATAGTTACCTATATGTTTTTTAACTCCTAGATACAAGATTCTGCCACCCTAGACATAGAAAGAGCAAACAAAGAAATTGAAATGCTTCGGAAACAATATGAGGCTATGTCACAAGAACTAAAGGAAGCTGTCCAGGAAGCAGAAGTAGCCAAGTGTAGGAGAGATTGGGCCTTTCAAGAGCGGGATAAGATTGTTGCAGAAAGAGAAAGTATACGGTAAACAAATGTTAGATGATACATGAGTGTTCTTTGTAATACCTTGTGTGCAGTTAATGTAATTGTAGAATTTGATGGATTTTTGTTAGCATTTTTTTCAACTTGTTGGGACTTCTGAATTAGTTAAATCACATGGTAATTTTTTTTTTTCTTTTTAATGTTGAGGGCACTTTCCAAGACATTTTGCTTCGTTTGTGCTTTCGTCCCCATAATGTGTCTCTGGTAAAAACTCCTTAAGAGTCTGCCAGCACTGCTACAGAAGAACAACAACTTACGCCTTCTAGGCGTGATGTACCTAGTTCTGATATAGCCATAGTCCTGCAAATAATTCTTACCTGTGTGGACCTTTGTATAAAGTATCCAACATATTTGCTGTTAGACACATGGAAGGTACAAAGGGAGAATACATAATCAGGTTTTTTTCTGCTAGCCTAAAGAGTGTAAGTAAAAATAAAGTTTTGGAAATGGATGAAGAAGAAAGTTTGTTACCTTGACAAACTCTCCTTAAGACCTAGCATAAGTATTATTTTCCTTTGTCATCCTTATGAGTAAAAGTAGACACAATGCAACAATTTTACAGCAGTGTCCAGAGATGGCTTAATTTGTTAGTGTAACACATTAGGTGCTCTTACATTCTTAGGTGGAAGCTGATCTTAGAAGGTAGAATTACTATTTCCCGAGTTAAAACTTAAAAAAAAAAAAAAAAAAAATCACTGAGTCTTTGTGATGCATACATGATTTTTTTTGAGATATCTTTTGAAACTGCTTTCCACTGCATCAAGGAGTACAGCGTGGTAAAATTGGTTTGTTACTTAGATACAGTTTTAAGTAATTTTTTCTAAACAACTTTTGCTTTTAAAGGACTTTGTGTGACAACTTAAGGAGGGAGAGAGACCGGGCTGTGAGTGACTTGGCTGAAGCTCTTCGCAATCTGGATGATATGAGAAAGCAGAAGAACGATGCTGTGCGTGAACTGAAGGAGCTGAAGTACGTTACAGAAATGATCCAACTGCATGGAATTGTTAAGAAATCGTCCAAAACTTTACTCTGTTAGCTGTGTCCATGAGTGAACCATGTGTCATTATAGCTATGGGCAGCAGGCATTCAGGACCTTGTGTATGGGAACACCGCTTTATTTATTTATTTATTTATTTATTTATTTTTAGTTATTGCTCAAGTTATCGTACTGTGAAGATGCACTGATGCAATACAGGATTGCATCAGTGGCTGAAGTCAGATGAATAGCAACTTAGTTCATCTCAACTGTATTCTCACTGGTTTAGGAACATAAAGCAAATGTGCATCACATGTGATCTTTATGGGTTGTGGAAGAGATTTTCCTTTCAGTATTTATCATGCCCCACTTCTCCTGAGCATACTGATGCAGCTCATCTAAGGGTAAAATTAGATGTGTTTTGTGACAGGCATTTTAGGAACCTAGTTGTGCACTTTAACCATGTAAAAGTAATGCAAAAAATGTAAGAAAAAGTTAGCACAATATTTAGAAAACAAAAAAGACTATTTGAGAGCAGCCCAAGAATATTGGGAAGATGGAAGAATAGGGCAAATTTTTGTCACAGCCTGGGTTTTTGAGTTGGAAAATAAAATATAAGGATCTCCCAGTGATAACATTATACATCATTTTATTTAAACATATATAATATATAAAATACATTTATATATATAATAAAAATAACATATAATGTTATATACAACAGATATATCATTATACATAATTTTATTTAAAAGGGTTAGTCTGTGTCTATAAAGAGCTGTTTTCTTTCCCTAGAGAGAAGATGGAGAATCAATTGGAAAAGGAGGCCAGATTTCGTCAGTTAATGGCCCATAGTTCCCATGACTCGGCCATAGATACGGATTCTCTGGAGTGGGAAACAGAAGTGGTAGAATTTGAAAAAGACAGAGTAAGTCAAAGATACTAACTCTCGTCTTATATATTGGATTGCCTGATAGTTAATTATAATACCCCTAATACTATATATGATAAAAATAATGCTGTTTAATCTGTGTATTCTTAATTTTCTATTTCTGTTGTGCTAGGAACCACAAACATATTTGAAGTAAGTACCATATCATCTAGATGTATTTCAGAAAAACAAGTCGTTAGTACACAGGCTTTGTCCTTTTCTTCTTAATAAGTATAAATAAAAATAGTTTGTCTAAGTTTGCAAGTTACCTGAGTCCATGTACTATAAAAATGTTCTGATAAGTTAAATGTTAAGTGTTCTTAAAATTAAAGTAAGTGTTCTTAAAATGCAAGTGATTCATCACAGAAATGGCAGTGCTAAGGCAGCAGAAAGCTAAGACTGAATGGAAACACTGACATCGGAGCTTAGTTCTCTACTCTTACAAGCAAATCACTTACCTCTGCATAAAGTAGTCAAGTTTTTTCATACAGATATTTTTTCCTATTTTTGCTCAGATTTTGTGGTAAAAAATATTCAAGTATTTGAGGTATTTATTCATGACAAATCTATATTTATTTTTTACTGTCCTTCAGCGTTACCAACATTCTTTCAGCTTTAGCCTCTCCTTTCATCTTCCTTGCTTGTTTGTAGAGAGCAGTTCAGTCCCTTTTCTGTTTTTCCATGATACGTTCTTTTGTTCAGCTTTCCAGATAATGTCGATATCCCTTCATTATCATAGTATAACCTTTCTCCATTTGATTTTATTTTTCTTCGTTCTAGTTTAGGAATTTGTATTTCCCTACTTTGAATGCAAGCCTTGTATGCTTTTCTACTTGAAAATTTTGGCTGATGTGTCACATTGCTAATAGTCCTTTTTGGCCATGTAGAACACACAGGTGGTCTTCCAGATCCTCTTTCATTTACAACAGGTTCTACACATATGACAATTACTTGCTGACTTCTGAATGACCAAGTTTGCAATTTAATGCTCTCAAATTACATTCCTTTTATTACTGCAATACTTGAAGTCATCCATTTCCTTTTTCTGCTCTTCTGCTCTGTGTTCTGACAGTTCAATCAAACAGAATCATTAACACTTTGCAATTTTTTATTCTAAGCTCATTATTGAATAGACTGTGTTAAATAGATACTAATACTGATCCATCAGGAATACTGCCTGTAAGTTCTTTCCAGGATTACAATTCCCCTTTCACTAAGCTTTTTCATTTCTTTTCACCAGCTCCTTCGTCATTTTACATTTCGTGTGTTGCTATTTTCTCCATTTTAACTGATAACCAATAACTTCACATTTCCCTTATTTGGAAAAGTAGTTATTTCTAGCATATGCTGTACCTTAAGTAAACATATTGCGTCCTGATGAATTTTCCATTCATGTGTGCTTATTTGGTTATTTTTTACTTCAAAATTTGTTCTAAATGTTTGCAATACTGAGATCAAGTGCATAAACTTTAAGTCAATTGAATATACTTTTCCTGAGTATAAAGGTTACACTTGCTGTTATCAAACTATACTGATAATACTGTGCTGTCTCTGATAGACCTACAGAGAAATCCTTGCTGACATACTAGCATTTGAATTCCAGGATGGAGACTGAGTCCACTAAATTTAAATCCTTTTATTTTTGCTTCAGCCTCAGCTGTCTGCTTATGCTCATGTTCTACGTAATCACTCAGCTCAAAACTGAGTGAAGTAACACTCACTTAGCTTTGAGGCTATGCAGAGATATTTTGATCTCTATGCCATCTTTTATTATGGCAGACCCACCCTTTTCCCTATCCGCTTTTTACTTATATAGAACACTTTGAAAAATCATGTGGTATTGATTTGAGTATATTTTTGGAAGGTTTAGATCAATTCAGTTTCTGGTAAATATTCATATTTTCACATGTTTGTCCTCCTGCTTTTATCAGTCTTGTTTTGCACTGCTTCAAGAGTTTTTGCTATTCTGATTTTAAGGGGATTATTTATCAAATCATGTCTAGAACCTTTTTTTTTTTTTACAAGTCTGATTTTTGCTATTGTTTTAGGATGCAAGCTCCCTGTGTGTTTTGCCTGTTAGATTTTAAGTTCTGAGTACCTCCCTTCAATATCCTGAGACTGTTGGTCAATTGATCTCAAGTAGAGCTCTCTTTATGAGCGTGTACTATTTAAAATTGAAAATAACAATAATATATAAATTTGTGGTCACTTGGTCACAGTTTAGTTTCTTTAACCAGATTCTCTACAGTGACCTTCCCTTTTACCAAAACGAAGACTAAATTAGCATTTCCCAGTTTGGTTCAATGACTGATTTGTTAAAGGTGTTTATCCCTATTTTTGTCCAGGATTATCTGGTTTGTGCCAGTGTTGGTAGCATATCATTTCAAATCTATATTTAGTGTTTAGACCCCCATAATTTAGAGCTTTTGTTCCTGTTTGTTTCTGATCTCTAGCCATATCAAAGCTGAATTCTTTCTGAATGCATCACCAAGACACAATGCTGTTTTCTTACCTTTAAAGTTACTTGTTTTTTTTTCCCCGAGCAATGCCTGTTCTTTAGGACATGTCTGAGGTATTGTAGTTCTCTCGTTACGCTGTAGCATCCAATATCATGATTTAAAACAGGTTATGCATGTTGTCTTAACTCTCTCTCCCATTTCTGTTCTGTGAAGTTCTCCTTATGCATTATTTCAGCCTAAATCTGTGAGGAAAAAAATTGTTTTAATACAGCAGAGCACCTAATATCTAATGGAATTGGGACTTTACAAAATACAAGAACTTACGTAGAACAGATACCACGTAAATACAAGGGCATAGTACAAGCATGCAGTAATGCCTCTTGTTAACAGACAGAGGCACGATCGCTGCCATTGCAGTTTAATCACTTAATAATATTTGTTAGGATGATATGGATTTGAAAGCACTTGGTTTTGATGTGGCAGAAGGTGTGAATGAACCATACCTCCCTGGAGACTGCGGGATCTTTGTTACCAAAGTAGACAAAGGAAGTATTGCTGATGGTCGGCTAAGGTAGGGTGTTACTCTGGAAGGTACTTGTCTTTTACTTGATCCTAGTAAACTAAATATGAACATATAAAAAGTTTTCAGTGTTTCCGTTTTTGAAGTTCTTTTTTATTACTGGCTACCTGTAGCTTTTTAATGTTGGTTGGGAAATTGCGCTGAGAAGACTAGTATCTAAAAGTGTTACAGAAACTCATCAGGGTTTGAAATGGTTCTTCCGTCTTTTGTTTCCTCTCTTTCTTACTCCGTTTATCCTCCCTTCAAACTTTTCTGTTTTCATTTTGGGGAAGATGCAAGGGTGACCTATTTTGGGGAGGAGAAAGGGAGAGTAGTGTGTGGGATAATTTGAAACTGGTTCCCGTTCTCGGTGTCAATAGGAGGTTTTTAACCACTCTATTCTGTCAAAATAGTCACTTTTAAATAAGGAGAGTAGTGATCAGTCAGTTGAGTAGGATATACTTTTACTAGTGAAGTGCAGACTCGGAGTCCTGATTTTTCACTTAGCTATTTCATGCTTCTTCAGGAGTGGAGAACTCCAGATAATTTAGGATTAGCATATTGAGATATCAGCAGTGTTGCATCCCTTTTTATGAATATTACGTGTTTTCTGTGCCCAGCCAAGTATGCTTATAACACTGACCTCTTTGTGTTTATCTGCCAGAGTGAATGATTGGTTGCTGAAGATAAATGATGTGGATCTTACTAATAAGGATAAAAAGCAAGTTATAAAAGCTGTGCTAAATGGAGGAGGAGTTATTAACATGGTGGTTCGAAGAAGGAAGTCCTTAGGTGGGCGAGTGATAACACCTCTTCACATCAATGTTTCTGGACAGAAAGGTAATGGATGTACAGGCTGGATGGTAAATGTTACGTGTTTGTCCAGCCAAAAATGGCATGGACGTAAAGGTACATGTTCTGAGTTTGTTTAAATCCCACTTAAATTGTTACTACCTCCTAAAAAGGGATTTTCATTAGTTACTTTTAGCAGACTAAAAATGGTTATATTGATGATGGATTTATTCCATAAGTATAGTATTTTTTCCCCATAATTGCCTCTAGTTAGCCACTTCTCTGGAGTGTTGTTGGGAGTCTAAAACCCCTTAGTCAGTCCAAGTCTGTATGTTTGTATTAAGTTTTAGGATATTTGAAAACTTCTGTTTTTCTGCATTGCTTTTTTATTCCTTTAAAAGGGTTTTCAGACAGTAAGGAGCTCATTCACTTTGGTAGTTACATTTTTTTTTTCTCATGCAGGATGTCAGATGTGTGATTGTTTGAACAACTTATTTGAATTGCAGGAGTAAACTTGTGTTTATTTTATGGATTTCAGATAGTGGAGTCAGTCTAGAAAATGGAATATTTGTTGCTGCTGTTGTACCTGGAAGCCCAGCTGCCAAAGAGGGTTCCCTTACTGTGGGAGATAGAATAATTGCTGTAAGTGTTAAGAATGCAATTCTTCTGTCATTTCTTTGCTATAAGTGCTATCAAACATATTACTCTTTAGGATTTCAAATTTCCAATTCATTTTTTTACTTTCACTATATCATTTTTTTTTTGTATACTCACTAGATAATTACTATAAATTAATATGTTTGTAGGCTGGGTGACTAATAAAACGTGCATGTTACCTGCCATGCTTAGTTCATATGGGAGTTTTTCACAGACACTGACTGAACTCTTCACATGTGGCTGATACATAATCATACTTGTCATCTTGTTATACTTCATAGGCAAGGTTGGTTCAAAAAAAACCCTCCCTCAGATGAATGAAAGGTTTCTTGTCTTTTAAAGACAATTATCATATGATCATCACAGGTGTCATCCTTCTGGGGAAGCTTTTTCCTGTATGCATTTGTAACCTTCAAGGATCTGACTTGTTCACTGCTGTGAAAGAGAAGATAATTACTGTGGATATATGAATGAATAAAGGCTAATGCAGTGAAACAAAAGTGTGGTTAAACTGTATTTCTAGTAAAAAAACAATTATAGAATTGTACTTTGTATTGTCACAAAACTGTAGTTAGCAGAGATGGGCTTGGGGTGGGGAGGGGGTAGTGGGACAGGGAAAGACCAACCAGATTTCACAGGTATATTGAAGCCTTGATCCAAATAGGGTGATAACTAGTGTTTTCTCTATCTTGGAGACACTACCTTAAGATGTTCCCCACCTGCTACCTTTGTTTTATGAATGTCCATTATGTTTTTTTTGTGTGTGTGTATAGATCAATGGCATTGCACTAGATAATAAGTCACTGACTGAATGCGAAGCTTTGCTACGAAACTGTAGGGATTCCCTTACCCTGTCATTGATGAAGGTGAGTAGGAGAAGCTAAGTTTGCTGGATTTTCCTCAAGTTATGCAGAACTATTATTTGCAAAGGAAAGAAAACATTAAAAATGAATCCATTATATGGGAAAGTCTCTGCTGAAAGCAAGACTTTTTCTGGATGCATTTCACTGGTCATGCACTTGATAGTTCTTTTCCAAAGTAAGGCTATTTGGCATCTGGTAGGAAATGAAATTTATTGATTGCTCTTACTTCTTTCCCATTTGTCTACTGGTTACATGAAACTACTCCTAGCTTTGTTGTTGGTTTCTGCTGCACAGCTCCAGCAGTTTTGTGCATGAAAAATTAATCTGTCCTCCTGACTACAGAAAGGTTTGCTATTAGTCAGGAGGGAGTTGCACAGAAAACTGAACTCTGCCTATCATGATAGATAAGTACAAGGTTCTCTTTTTCAGGCTCGTTGATACAAAAATACTACTCTGTTTTGCTTCTTGAGGTTAGAAACCCATTTTATTTGACCTGTCACACAGGCTTAGTGAGTAGTAATTCCAGCTTCACGGAACTTACCTTTCATCTTTTTAGTTTCTTAAAAATGTGTGAGGGAAAACAGGCAATGATGCGTGATTTATTAGCATCACTTAGCAGTGGTAGAAGTGGAATGCAGGTCCCTTTGCTGTCAGTTCTGTGCTTCTGCCACCATGTGGAGTTGTCCTTCTGGAACTGGTTTGAAATGTGGCAGAAAGTATTTCACAGCTTCGTTTTATCTGATGATCTGTGTCTTGAATCTACAAGATTTTTATTAAACCTTTCCCAACTGTATCTATATGTGTATATTCAGGGATGTGTAAATCAGGGAGGCTAAGAACATGCCTTGTACTAAACAGAAATCAGCCATAATAATAAGGTAATTGCATGTTTTTCTTTGCTTTAGGTTTTTCCTCAGAGTTCATCTTGGAGTGGCCAAAATATATTTGAAAACCTGAAGGAATCAGAAAAAATATCTAACTGTAGAGTTCACACATCAGAGGTACAAGCCCAAAATAAAAGAAACCTGAAGCTCAACAGCTCAACACAGACTGACATTTTCAATCCAGACATCATGGATAGCAAAAAGGACCGGAGCGATCAGGGCAGTGGTTCATTTTGTGATCACAAACCTTTCCCTAGTAAGACATTACGAGCAGACTCTCGCAGGAATACAGTCCACAGTTGCCACAGTAATTCAGAACACAGTCTCAACTCCTTCAATCCAGAGGCATACGGGGACCGAGGCTATGGAGTTGTTGACTTGGACAACAGGAGGCTGCCTTATGAACCTGTGGGAGCTGACTGTATGATGGTAGAGACCATATTTGACAAAGGACATGGAGCTAAGCATAGTGGTGGCACCTGGCCGAAAGTAATGGTTAATATCTCAACAGCAGAAACGGAGAAGTTCTCTGTGTACAAAAAGCCAAAGCAAAGGAAATCTATCTTTGACCCTGATACTTTCAAAAGACCACCAACTCCTCCCAAACTGGAGTACCTTTCTCCTAATCAGGTGACAGGCCATTCACCTCAGCCATCCAAAACTGAAGTGGCTTCAACTCCTCCAACTCCTCCTAAGAGAAGTGACTCTATCAAATTTAAGCATAAACAGCAGACAAGTTCTGCATCAGAGTCTACAGTAACAACTGGATCACCACCCACCAGCCCAGCCACTGCCCAAGCTCCAGTTTCCTTGGCACTTAAACAGGACTCTGCTACTCTCAAGGGGCGTAGTAGGAACACTGGACATTATTATCGGGAGGAAGGAATTGACTGCACTCATCTCTCTTCAAGGAAATCCTGTGAAGATGACATTGGCTTTCAAAGAGTTGAAGAGCCAGAGATAAAAAGACCAAGGCCAAAATCAGCTCCTGCTTTGAGGCATAAAATGACCCCTATGTCCATTCCAAATCCTGCACTCCAGGTATAAGTTTGATATATTGAAGCACAAAGCCAGAAACCTTAATGAGTATTTTCAGAAGTGACTTGTGGTTTTGGGTGCCCAGCTTTCTATCATAAAGGGAGAAGCTTAGCCCATTCTGAAAATCCAGGTCTCTTAAGAAGCTACCCCAGACTGGGCATCCAGCCAAGGTTGTCACTTTGCACTATCACTAAATACAAAAGCAATTCACAGAGTTACAGTACTGAACAGGTGGGGGTAGCCACCAAACAGAACAATAGGGTTCTGCTTAGTAGCCATATTTTGGATTTTTATGCTCCTTGATGAAAGTTCAGGGATCTTTTATGCATCTTTTTGACAGCCTTAAAAAAAAAAAAAAAAAAAGGCAGCTTCAGAAAAGCTGAAAATAGGGCTTTTTAAAAAATCAGATTGGTTGCCTACCTCCTCTTACAGATTAATGGGGAAAAGTACACTGTTCACCCTGATGTTTTTTGTAAGTCTTTGTGCCTAAATAGCTTTGTAAATCTAACCTGAAGTTCACAGGGTGGTAGGTACATTACACTGTAAATATGGACTGTTTATGAGAATATGATTTGAAAGTGTTGTTTGAAATGAGAATATGATTTGAAATACTCTGCTATGGCAGAATATGTGAATAAACAACCCCACTATGGAGACTGGATTATTTGTTGCTAGAATAGGTGGAGGAAACACTGTACAGGGTCTATGTAAACTAATCTGTTTAGCTGACTAGATAATATCAAATGGCATAATAAATAGTGTCGTTTCATGTCCACCATATCAGATTTGCTCACATGACAAACATAACTTTTTTCCAACTCAAATGTTAAGTTTCAAAAAGTGTTATTTTTGCTTGAATATAATCAGCCTTATAATAACTTCAGTGTCATGTTCTTTGTCCCCTGCACCTGATTATACCTGGATAACCCCACCCTGTTCACTGAATTTTAGAAGGAATACAGACAGCAAAGCTGAAGTGTAAATAATGCAAGATTTGGGGCCATGCTCTGCAAAATAAGAGAACAACTGGCAAATTTTTAATAATAATAGAGTGACTTTTTTAGTCACTTTCATTGTTTATTCCATGTTCCCTAATGCCTTGAGGAGAAAATAGTTATAGACTTTTTTAAACAGTTTGTAAAACATCCAGCAATTTTTAAAATGTGTCCAGCAAAATCTGCATTATCAATGACAGAAAAATAAGGGTTTAATTTTGGAATTGAAATCAGCACACTACTCCTCAGACTTTTTCAGAAGCAATATGGCTAAGAGGAAGGTCCCTTTCTGAGTAAGAATTGCACTGTAAGAAGCTAAGTAATTCAAATCCTGCTGTTGTCTTTTGACACATGTGTTGTCTTGGTTATCCTTGTGGTAATATTGGAAGAGTTTCCAGTTGTGAGAAGGACACGTGTAGGTGGGGCCCTAAATGTGTGATTCCTTAGCTAGAATATAGGGAATGTTTTTTGGCACTCACTAGTTGAGAGAATTGGAAAGCACTGATGAAGCCGTATTACTGTTGATTCTAAATACTGTCCAAGTGTTCTGCAGACATCATATAGGTGTGGATCCATGGTGCAGAAGAAAATCATATAATTTTGTTTTTTAAGGGTACTTGATATATTGATATATTTTGTTTTTAGGGTTATATGGGGAATAGGTTCTGTGGGTCTTTTTTTCATCCCCTAACTTCTCCCCAACCTTACAGAAAACAGGCAGAGCCTTGTAATTCTGAAGGTGCTCTTGACCAGAGAGTAAAAGAGGGTATTATGCCTTAAAAAAACAAACAAACAAAAAAACTCTGAAAGCTATATACTCTGAAATTTTTCGCTGGTTGAATAGACTTTGTGCAGTACCACTATGTTAGGTCATGTCTGAGAGTAGTGTCTAGTCTGCATGTGTTCATTAATGAAGTAGTCTTTATAATATTAAAAATGTGTACAGAATATGCTGTGTAGTTGAGCTTGTAGCCGTATCTGGTGGTATCATGGTTTTGTTTTTTTTATTTTTGTTCTTTTTTAATTGTGTAAATACATTATGGTATGAGTTGATAAATTTTAAGAGAATTTCATCCCTGGGTAGTAGATAGAAAAATTACCTATACAGCCATCAAGTCATGGTCCTTAGAGGATATCTTTGCGCTTTTTTTTTTGTCTTTGTGCTGTCAGTAACTCTTCATTTAATGAAATACTGCTATAATAAGAACTATAAGTACCTTTTCAGTAATTATTTTTAGCATATTACTTATTTTAATCTCATGCTTTGTGTTGTACATTTGAAATGTGTAAATTCTGCATGCTGAGTTCTGAACTTGTAGCTCTCTAGCGTCACTGTCAGTATCTGAGCTAGTCTCATGTTACCTAACTCAGCAGGGTCTGTTCATAATATACTGAACAAAACTTGTGATGGTTCCACAACCCAAATTACTCTATTGAAGAGATGTTGCTTCACATATATCTGAAAATACAGGCTTAGAGGAAAGCACTTTCTGGAATGTTAGGCAGGTCTTCTTCAGACAACAATTGCAATGCTAGGTGTTTTATTCTGAAGGAAAGCAGGTCAGGTAAGTTGAAAATTGGCCTAAAGGGGAGGGAGGGATAGAAATGAGTAGCATTGTTGCCAGGTAAAGCGAAGGCGTGACAAGCATTGTTATGTTAAGAGATGATCAGTACTCTGGAATAGATACTAGGAAGTTTGAAACTGGTTACTACCTTACGAGTTTGGGTTGTTTTTTCTCTCTGAATCTCCACCTGTCTATAATTTCTGGGGTTTTTTAGGTGCAGAAGTATACTCCAGCAAGTGAAGAGCATCTGTCTCCAGACCTACAGGAATGGGCCCCATATTCACCAAAGCGTTCCACCAGGCACAGTGATGGCTTTGTGCCTTCCTCCTTATATGCTGGAGGCATGTCAGCAGGTGTGTGATAGTGATTTGGATGACAGGACTTGGAGTGTCAGTGTGGTTCTCTTTGCTCAAGTCAGAAATATTTCTGATGTGAACTTTCTTCATTTCTGATATCCTGAATATCAACTATAAGAATTCCCCTCATTTATTTCTTCATCAAGTAAGTAAGTTGAGCTAGACTACTATATTCTGGACGTCTACCCTGGGATTGGATAAGATATTGTATTTACTTGCCAGGAATGTTCAAAGTAGTCTGTCCATATCAGGGATCGGTCACGCTATATCCGGAACAAAAATGATGCAAAAAATTTATTCCCGTGGTCTGTTGTCAAATATCCGTTCAGATTCTGGACTGTTGCTGTTCTGTAAGGAAATGAAACCTGTATAAGAACTATCAAGGAACCCAAGCTACTCCTGGCTGAAGGATTTGTGCATCATCAAAAACTTCCTTTGCTCAGAAACTGAATGTTTTTTGTGAGTGGTGAATGAAGTGGTGTAGCCTACGTATTAGGGAGACAAATAATACTTGCAATATTTCTGGAAGTGAACAGTAAGTGGAGGCATCCCAGGTTTTAGATGCTCTACTTCTGAAATACTTTCAGGGAAAGATCTGATGTTCAGAAAGTGCAACATAGTAGGTACTACCCACTGGAAATCAAATACCTTGAGTATCTTTAGTGCTTAAATTGGTTGTGATCTTAGTCCACGTAATTTAAAGACTGAATGCCAACATGCTTGAGTTACTAAGCTGTTGAAGAGGAGAATCACAAGTAGCTCACACAAATCAATGTATTCGGGTAAAACAGAAAGAAGTTAACATGTTCTCTTAGTTGATCAGAGTTGTCAGCAGTATTGAAGTTTGCGTCAACAGGTTTCGTGTTGGTACAGAGTAATGGTGTGTTTCAGGAGCTAATTAGGGTGTTGTATGCTAGTTACTTTGAACTGGTCAAGACGCATTTGATTAGACCTGGTCAACTTGTTGCCAAATAGATTGTTCGGTCTTTAGCATAGTTACCTTCAGCAGTTGCTTAGAGAACATGGTTTTCGAATGAAGACAATGTTGATTTTATGAATTTATCCTCACTTTTACAGAAAGACTCAAACTGCCACATGTTTTAGAAATTATGGAAGACTTCTTTTTTTACTGGAAACCATGAAGGGAGTAATGGCTCGTGTATCTGGAAGAAAGGACGGCTTCAAATCCCATTATCTCATTCAGTTTACAGAATACAAACACATGCTCAAGGCTAGCTCAGGTCAAAATGATTGGGCATTTCATTACACTTCAGCACCAATACAGCTTCTGCTCTTTTCATTTATTTATTTAGCACATGCTTTCTGTCTCTCATTTAGTGATAGTAGAAAAAGTGTTAGTTGTTGTTTCATCCTGAGAAGTGGCTGAAAATTTTATCTTTTTTTTTTTTTAGCTCTTGATTGCATAATAACCTAATCAAGCCATGCTAGTTAGACAGTATACTTGTATGTCTCAAAATGTGAACAAATTTTTGCTATTGTATTTAATTTATTTGAGAGGAAATTGGTCAGGCAGACTTTTGAGTACTGAAGGACGAATGTACTTAAATGAAAAGCTTGAGTAAATAGTTTTGTAAATAAACATGGTAATATAATTTAAAGCTATAGGATGTGCCAGAAGTGTGAGTCTTTGAGCCAACAGAAGAATAAGAATGGTTTTAGCTGCAGTCAGTTCAAAAAGCAAATAAAAGTTTGTGTTCCTGTCTTGACAGTTCAGAGAAATATAGAACTGTTGTTTCTGAATACAAATGTTTGATACTAGAAGGCAGAGAAAATCTTCTAGCTACCAGGGCATTTTAAACTATCTGATGATATATTGTGAACAACTTCATTTTTTTGTAATCCAGGTTATTCACTTTATTACTGAGTCATTACAGAATTATAGTCCATCTTTTAAATATGTATATACTACTTATTAGTGTCATTGAACACCATTTATGGTATTTGTCTGCTGCTAATTTATATTTATAGATAAATGTACATACATGCAAATATATTGTAATATATAATTATATAAAATTGTGTAAATGTATTTACATTTGTAGCTTACATTTATGCTAATAATATCACTTTTAAACAGGTACTGTACCAAGAAGCTTAGCACCATGCCCTGCAGTAACTGCTGTCATGAGAAATCCAGTCTATACTGCTTGGAGTCATAGAGTTCACACCAACAATTGCCCATCAGTTGCCAGCCAAATATGCCATCAGCATCTGCATCCCAGGTGTCTTGAAATTTATATCACCTTAGATTTTTGTTTATAAAGACGTTAAGGTGAAATTGCTTCTGCTAGCTTATCCAGTGCACAGTAAAACACTGCTGTGTGTGCATGCTGTTTTGACCCAGGGTTCTTAATACTGTTATTACACAGAGATGATGTGCCAGTTGCTTTCATGTCTTTCAGTAGTTGATTGGTTGGGTTTCCCTCCTATTTCACTGGCTAGTGTAGACAAAGAAATTTTTTAATAAACTAATTTTTAATTGGTTTTCTTTTCCTTGCCAAAACAAATGAAATCTTTCCCCCTTTTTAAAGCACTTTATTTTCCCTCTTCTGACTTCTCTTAATTCGTAAAATGGGAGGACGATTAGGGGGGAGGAAGGGGGGAATGGGTGCATTTGTTTTATTCAGTAACTCGATAACAATTTTTTTTTTTTTTTTTTTGCCAATTCACTATTTGCTGAGATACATTGCCTTGTGATAACTGTTGCCACCTCCTTTACTTTTGATGTAGTACCCAGCATCAAGGTCGCCTGAGTCTGGACCTAAGTCATAAACACTCCAACGAATACTCTGAAAATTCACGTACGCGAGCATCTCATGGCTCAAATTCATTACCATCCAGTGCAAGACTTGGTGAGTAGTTTTTCTGATTCTTTCATGACCCCTACCTGTTGGAGGCAAATAATAAATGGAAAATTCCATGTTTATGTACATACTAGCAAAGTCTAAAAGGCTTCCTGTGTTTCTTTGCTTCATTTTTTTCTGGCTTAATGACAAAAGGTTTTCTTTGGGAGTAGCCAAGTTTAATTCACTCTTCACAGTCTCTTTGAAATGCTGGGTGTGAGCAATGCAAAATTCTCCTTTCAATACCTGCTGTTGCTTGAAAGTACCATTGTAAAGATGGGAGTATTTCTGAGGTTCCTTGAGTTGGAGATAAGAAAAGGAGAGCACCCCTATGACAAAGAATATGGGGTGACTAATTGCCTAATGTGAATTGTGTTGTTGGAAGATAAAAGTTGCACTTATTTTTACTTGATTGACATGTAAGATTGTTTATGCCTATCCTAGAAATACCAAAACAAATGCATGCTTTGTAGCAATGAAATTTTAACATCGTAGAACTTCTTTCTTTTTAAACTATGTAATACTTCTGTGTGTGTGCATACGTTCTTGTGATCCATCAATGATTGGCAGTTATATCTGAATGCAGCATGGCAACCTTGTAACCACAACAAAATGGCATATTTTTGACATTTTCAAAACTTTTATATCTTGCTCAGCCAAGCAGAATGTAATCAGAATATTTTAACTCCCTTTCAGAAAATCCCATGGATGCTTAATAACTTCAGATATTAAGTTCTCACTCAGAGCTCGTATGAAGTTGCATTTGATTCAAAACAAACAAACAAACAAAAAAACCTCCTAAGTTGTTGATGCAAGAATAAATAATGCATATATATTCTGTATAGTGGTATTGTCCTGTGTTTGTACTGACTATTTATACAAGGTAATTCACTAGATATGTCATACACAATATTTACAAGGGCAATTATAAAGGCTTCAACATAAATGCAGAGACCATTTTAATGGTCACTGAAGTAGTAGAGTCTAAGTGTATTTTTTGTTCAATGTAGTTGCTCTTACATTTGCCAAATTGTTACATCATCTTGTTGTAAAATAGGTTCTTCAAGTAACTTGCAATACAGGACGGAACGAATTAAGATCCCTTTAACACCAAGATATCCAAGGTCCATCATGGGCTCTGACAGAGGTAAATCATTTCAAAATACATTTTATTTGTAATGCTTTTAATATTGCCAGTCCAAAGCCATTGTGTTTGATGAATCAAGCTGCACCAAAATCTTAAGAATGTGATAACTTTATGAAGGTTAAAAAATTTGCATTTTCCCACAGAAAGGTGAAGAAAAACTTTTTAATGAAAGCTGATTTTTCTGTTAGTTGATTCTAGGATATGGCACACCAGAAAAATTGCACAAAAAAGAGAGTAAGCCTTGCTGTGTGTTTTACAGTTCCAGTTTTCTTCTGGAATGATATCTTAAATGTTTAACGGTGGAATGGCCTGCATTTTTTTTTTTTTAGTTCTCTAACAGTATATTATTTTGCATATTATTGTATTATGGATTGTAAGTTATATTTTGAAATACAATGAAAATATTTTAGTACTTCACTGTAAAAGTAGAAGTGCTAGAGAGTTGTAGAATGCAGAATTTGATTACAGTAAGTGGCAGCTGTTCACTGCCACTATTTGAATGTTCTGTAACCTTAGGGGGTTATATGCAGCAGTTCTCTGAACTGGGCAAATGTAATTCCTATGACTGAATTTCACTTGTGATTAGTAACTTGAAATGTATTTTCTGTAGCTTTTTCAGAGGGAAGAAACAACTGAACATTTCTGTCAGGGAACTTGTTTGGCAGAGCACTCGGGGAGGGCACAACTGGGGAAGAGATGCAAACACAGTCAAGTCGAGCTTGTTTAAAATTGCCCTGCTTCCCTGTCTCTGTGTATGATTCATGCTGGGGTTTTGTTGGTGTTCTCAGATGTTTCATAAAGCATTCTGTACCCAAAGAGAAGGGCTGTACATAAATATTTTTTAAAATTGTATGAGTATATGAAATCTTTATTTTAATTCTTTACAGATTTTCATTATTTTTCCTTAACTTTGCATTGCTGGAGTTGTTTTCAGGCACACACATTGTGGTAACTTGTCTGTAACCTGCTGTCCTTGTGGAGAGTGGCAATATTTGTATGCACATTTACAGTGGATAGATTTCATATGTAGACATTAATGACAATAAACTTGCACTGTCTAAATTTAGTTAGCTAAGGTAGGAAGCTGGTCTCCCTAAGTTCCTTACACAGTGACAGAGTAGAAGGCCTCATTAGTGGTTCTTTTTGCATGTTGAATATATATGGTGTCTCTTTCATTATGTCTCTGTAGCTCCCCAAACTGTAAGAGCTGCATGATGCTAACAACTGACTCTACTTGTTGATTTTTTCCTAGGCTCCTTGTCACACTCTGAATGTAGCAGTCCCAGCTTGATAACTCCTCCACAGTCACCACTTAACTTGGAAACATCTTCCTTTGCCAGCAGCCAGTCTCAGAACTCCCTTTCCACATTACCTAGGATTTCTATTAGCCCAGTATCTATTGGAGAACGTAGAAAAGATAGGTAAGGTCCCCGCATTCTTTGATACAAATGTATCTGATGAAATCTTGTATAATTATTTATTGAACTGAAGGAATGTGAACAGTTGATTTCAGTGACAAAAATGTAGGAACAGAGATGTGTCTCAGATCCTGTTTCTCAATGATTTTTTTAAAACTTTTTTTTACAAAGTATGTAAGTGATCTTTGGATCTTTTTCCTTCAGAACGTATGAGCAGAGTCCTGAGTTTAGAAAACTAAGGAATTCATAAGGTTTTTTTTTTTTTTCCATTAAATTAATGGCCACACCAAATACAAGCAGTCTAAATTGGAATACTCCATTTCAGCTGAGTTACCTCAGATCCTTATTTATGTTAGGCTTGTTTTGTACTCTAGAAAACCACATAAAATGAAGATGTAGTAATTTCTGGTAGCCAATGATCAACTGCTTTAGTATTGTAGAGTGCCTGCTCCAACCAGTGTGCCTTGATTCAAATTAGCTAGATAATATGAAAAAAATGGGAGCATAACTGTGTAGGTGCATATGTATAGACCCAGTTTCACGACTGTGACTAATCCCTTTGGCTCTACTGGGACCACTGCTAGCAATGACATTAAGTACAGATGTAGATGTTTGCAGAATATGATACTTTTTTTTTTTAAGATAATTAGCTTGGTGTTTTAATGACTGACTTCCTGTATCTCATGATGCAAATTTTCAAGATAGTATTGCTTGTGTATCAATCTTGGGTATTTGATTTATCATTTATCATAATCTGACTAGACTAAATATGTGAAACAGTTGCATGAACTTGAGTTAGACACAGAATCTGAATCAAGCTTTTGTTTACTCTAATGCCATGTGCCATTCTAGCAGTGTAAAGGAACTATGATGTGTTGGAGTCTTTACGTTTATGTGGACTTCAAAACCCTTCTGTATTGCCTGATTTATGTAAAAGGATTTAGTGTTCTGAAGACCCAACCATAAAAATGTGAATGATGGAATGCAGAATATCCTTATTATTTTAAGTTTGCTTATTCATAAAATGTTATATGAAACTTTTGTCTTGTTTAAACAATTGGCAACAAAGTTATTGTAGTGACATTAAGTGTATATTGTGTACAAAGCACAGTGTTACTGTGAAAGGGAATGTAAAGACTTCTTTGTGGGCTTTCCTTCTTTTTACTTCAGTGTGACTTTTGTACTGCATGTACTCAAGTTATGTGTTCTCATATAAATGTACATCTAAAGTGTGAGTTCAAAGTTGGAATTTTTCCTCTTTTGTGTGACTAATGATGTGAAACATTCTACTAGAAAAGCTAGTTTTTTGACACACCTAAACGTGAGATATATTTGCTAATCTTTGGGAAATAACAGAATTTCCATTAACGATGCTCAGAAGATTGATATTCGGTGGGGTCCCAGCCCTTTCACTCTTGCTGGTCATATGTATGATCATTTAAAAAGAATGTGATTACAAGTTCAAAAAAAGGCACTTTACTGATCACTTTCCTAAATTAAATGTGTCTTAAGAAAATGTTTTAAGATATGCTTAATAGATGTTTATATAGCATTTTAAATGGTTATTTGGACTCTCTACTCTTTCTTTTCCTCACAAAATACAAGTAACTCACTTGGCCTTTCCCCAGATAATATAATACAGACAAAAAAATCAATGTTTCTGTTCTGTTGATTTTTAAGAAAAAAATTTAAATGAAAATAAAAAAAATCAGATAAATTAAAACTTTTTTCTAATCAGCATTTAGTGATTCTGGCAGGCAGTCCGAATGTTGTAGGAGGGGGCACCTCATTTGGTTTTAATAACACTTCTTATCAAGTAAGATACCTTTTCAAAAGTCACCATTCTATTTTACTTTTTTATTGACTCTCTACTACATGCTTTACTAATCATTTTTAATTTTGAGTTTACTAGCATCTCAAGATACAATCCTGTGCAAGTTTTATAGGCTTGATTCTTACTTTTCCATTCCAAAACAAAAAAATTTAAAAATGCATGTGGTAGACAGTTAAAAAGCAGAAGGTACAATAAATAAAGATCATTAAGGTGTAATTTTAGCTTTTAATGAGGTAAAATGGTTTAATAAATATTATTTTGCCACATAACATAATCACATTGTGACATTAAGAAAGATAAAGTTTACCTTTAACACCGTGGTTTACATGATCAAAACAACTAGGGGGGAAAAAAAAATATATATATATATATATGCACTCATAACTTTCAGTTTGCTGGGAGTTAGCACAGCTCAGTTAATGCCATATACAAAAAATGTGGGCTTTGGTTTAAGTTTGCTGATAGTAAGAAATATTTAGTATGTAACACTTACAAAGGCAGTGATTTTAATCCTATGCTGTTGATAACATAGCTATGTTATCTTCACTTCATAGACAGACAAGCTCTGAGGCCATTACCTTTAATGTTGAGGATGTAAGGTTATTAGGTCCCAAATTGTATGCGTACATAGACAATTCTTTTATATGCTAAAAACTTGAACAAGTGTTAGGCCCCTACTGCGGAAGGCTATCAGTGGTTACCTTCAGAGACTGCAGCAATAAACATCATTTCGGAAATGATGCCCCCTCCTTGTTTTGTTCTGCGTTTTTGTTGCCCCAACCCCTCCCAGTCCTGCCTTTCCCGAAGATCTCCCGTGCTTAGCCCTTCACCAACCTGCCTAACATTGGTACCAGTAATTGAAGTCCAGTTAACTCATCTGGTCTCTGTTTAAACAGCATGATTAAAATAGTTTTAACAGTCTGCACAACTTTGAGCATGTCTACATAGTATGATCAAGTGTTAGGAAAGAACACACTCAAATTAATGCACAACAAAAGCAATATAGTGCTATTAAACTCCTGTACTGGAAGTACAGATGTGACCTGCAGATGTTGGTGATGTGCCCTAGATACACTGCATCTGGCACCCGAGTTTCATTCAGAGCTAGCTCAGCTGTGAACATCTGGTGCCGCCTTTTGCTTTGCGAACGCTGAGTTCATAGTAATACGTACCAGCACTTTTCAAGAGGCTAGTGTTTGTTTATGCACGCCATGAAAGCACTACCCCTGTTTGTACAGACGGATACGTCCCAACTGCGTGGTCATCTTAAGGAAGTTATAACCTTAAAACGGTAGGAGGCAGGTCATAGTTACAGTTTGTCTGTCTGGTGAAGCGTAGACTGGCATTCTCTTTGGAAGAGACTGAGAAGCTCATTGGTCTTGCCTGCTGTTTTATACCACTGCTCAGAAAGAAACAGTCACGTGAATGAGACAAGTACTGCCAAGTGAAGGAAACTTGGGGGTGGTGAGGGGAACGTATCTGTTTTTTCTTCTGTATAATCTAGTCTCTTGTTGTACTTACTAGTGTCTGTTGTTGCTGTGTGTCTTTTTAAGTGTTCTTTTCTTCTCAAATCTTCTGCATCTTTCAGATATCTGTTCCGTAATAGGTCTTTTCTGAGAATCCCTGTGGCTCCTAGGCCTAGGTTCTCATCACTAAGGAGTTTGAGGTTGGCCTCATGTAAGGTTGTCCTTCTCAAGCAGTATTGCGCACTTTGTGCTATTTGACATGTTTGGATAATTTCCCTGAGAAAAATTTGCATGGTAATTGTAATGCTACCATGCAAACTGCTGTCTTAATGGCTTGAGTTTGCAACTGCTTAATTTTCATTACTAATTTATGTTTCCCTGCATACAAATATGAAATCTGATATTCTGTATTGTTGTTTTTTTGGTTTACCACCGTATCATTTATGATGTTTATTTTCACTGGCAATAAAGACTCCCAGCATTTATAACTGTAATGTACCTTTCTGGAATATGATTTGTAAATTACATATTATATACAGTAGTTAACTTACTTTCATGTAATATGGATCTGGAAGTTTCTTATCTACCAACTTCACCACCATACTATTTATAGTTCACATTTATCATAACTTTTTAAAGATGTTGTGTACCTGGTATACATTTAGTTCTGCCACTGTACATTGCATGGAGTTTAAGGAATGCCTTTACAACAACTGATTGTAAATTTTTTTTAAGCAACTGTTTAAACCTGTTTTATTATTACAATTCAGCAAGACATAAAGTAGTGCATGTAACTTTGACATTATTATGGTTCAAGTGCAATTTTGTCCAAATCAGTTTTAACTATCTCCTCTAAAAGGCCCTACATGGAAGAACCACGTCATGTTAAAGTGCAGAAGGGTTCTGAGCCACTGGGGATTTCCATTGTGAGTGGAGAAAACGGTGGAATATTTGTATCTAAAGTAACGAGTGGGAGCATTGCCCATCAAGCTGGCCTTGAATATGGCGATCAGCTGCTGGAGGTAATTGTTCACTTACTGTTTCTATGGCTTATTGAATCAGTTCAGTTGGCCCCAGCCATAACTGCTTTCCCCTAAAGAGTATCTTGCAAAAGCTTGTGTGCTTTGAGAAATAACAAGGGTTATTCTATATTGTAATGTTCAAGTAATAATTGTGATTGTTAGCGACTTTTTGTCAGGTTTTATTACAAAAAATGTCTTTTGATGATAGGTTTTCATTGCATCTTATGTAGACATACTTCAGCTTTAAACTCTAATTTGGGTACTTAACATAGTCACAATAGCATACTCTGCCTGATACAGAGAGTAGATACTCAAGCAGCTAGCCAGTACTAAGTTTCATGTTGTTATTACAATGTCGTATCAGTACCTGAGATAATTAGTTTAAAAACAATTGTTTTTGCATACAGTATTAGGCAATCCTGTGGAGGTGTGTTTTGTAAAGTACAGAGCTGCTTTGTAAATGTATCTGCTTATGCATGTGTATGTTAAATCTTTTATTGTGTTGTGTGTGGATGATAGAGCGAAATGGACCTGAATGGATCGTGAATTTTAATTTATCTTTAAATTCTGAATTTATTTAGATCAGTGTTCTGAACCAACTTGCATCTAATCCATGATATTGAAGCATAAAATAATGGCAAAAATGGGCAATGAACAAACTTTTAGAAACTATTTGGAAATCATAACACAACTTAGAATGCTTATGTCTTTCAACAGTAAAAAGGCTTTTTATCAGGTTACCATATATTTTAAAATTATAGCAATTCCTTCCAAAAAGTAATCAAATGCTAGGAATCATTGTGTAGCAGCACTTCCATCCTCCTATTTACTCCAGAGGAAAGAAGTCAGCATTTAGAAGTTAAACTAATTAGGAGATTGATTTTGCTAATTTCCGTTTGAAAACTTGACATCTTGGTTGTGGCTTTTTTCTTTTCCTAGTTTAATGGAATAAATTTGAGAAATGCTACAGAGCAACAAGCTCGACTGATCATTGGACAGCAGTGCGACACCATTACTATTCTGGCTCAGTATAACCCTCATATGTATCAGCTTGGCAATCATTCACGATCAAGGTAAGGCTGGCTAGCTTCTGAAGAAACTGCTCTCTGGTCCGTGCAGCTGTCTCATTAGTAGATAACTCTGTACAGATTACATTTATGAACATCTGCTGATAAGAAGTGTGGCCGCTTAGAAAAGTAATGCGCAAGCATAATGTGCTTATCAAAAGAAAAATGCTTGATGCACTTCCCTTCCCCCCCCCCCTTTTTTTTTTCTTTCCTATTTGGACATAATCCTCAGACATGTTAAACTAAAACTGAAGATCACTTCTTCCTGTGGAGGTTCATGTACTTCAAACTGGTTTTTACATCTTTTAGAGTTAAGGAGTTTCCAAAAACTAATTAGAAAATGCGTATGATTTAGTGAAACTATCCATCCCATTTTGATGCCTGATCACACTTTAAAATTGATTTTTGCCTTTTTTTAGAATTACGGAGAACTTGTGGTGTTTGCAATGCCGTTTCAATTGTGGGTGTCTCCCCCCGACTTGTTTTGGGGCCAAATTAGGAACTTTGTGCCTGCATGAAAAACATTTGGCATTGGTGAAGCATTAACCATCAACCTTTTATTCTGTTTTCCTGTTAGTTCTCGCCTCGAACCTGTGAGTAATCATTCCACCCCCCAAGACAGTGGAGCTGCAACCCCTGACAATCATTCCATAATTGATACTGTGAGTGAACAGGATGAAGGAACAATGACACCCCCATCCAAACAAACCACACCAACTACAAGTCCCCGCAATTCCTTAAGGTAGAGTAAAACTTCTGCCTTAAGGGGGGAAAAATTGGCAGGGTGAATGTGAAGGGTGTAAAAAAAAAAAAAAAAAGTGTTTGTAAGGAGCGAAGAAAGTGTAAGACCAGATTGTTTTGGTTTAAAGTCGTCTGGAAGTAACATGAAGTTTGCTTATAAAACTGTGTCTGTAGGTGACCTACTTTAAATAATAATTATGTAAATGCATTTTGTTCAGGTGGCTGGTTGCATGTATACTCTTAATGCATGTTTTTTAAATTGAAGTACATGTGTTATTTCTCTCTATCAAAAGGGGCCCTGTGGACATGAACAAAAGGACCTCTGAACCTAGAACTGTTGTTGTTAAAAAATCCCAGGTGGATCTTGGGATCCAGATATGCGGTGGAAACCTGTATGGAATATTTGTGTCAGATGTAGATGATGATAGTCCAGCAAAAGGACCTGACGGACTAGTGTTGGGTGACATGATACTTGAGGTAAGTTATTAATAAAACTGCACTATACTGACAAAATGTCTAAAACGGTATAAACAGAGAATTGTACAAAGAATCCTGCTGTCTTGGAGTGGGAGTATTCTATGAATTTTGAGTTCCTGCCATAAAAATTAAGTGAAAAAGATGCATAACCTATATTGCAACATATGAAGAGCTGGATGATAGTGGCCATGTATGAACAATTACCACTGCTGAGAGTGCAAGTTGCCCACAGGTTTGGAGGACTTGGGTATGTGCACTTGGATTTATAAACAGCTGTTCTTGTATTCTAAATAGTAAGTCTTGAATCCAGTTGCTGTAGATGGGAGCAAGATGAGAATATGAATGATACTGCAAACCAAAGAATGTTGATCTTGTCATTATGAAATTCTAATGAGACTTTGGGGAAAAAACATGTAATCCGTTTGTGACTCTGCTTTTTTTATCTAAAATGAGAATATTACTGTATTTGGCAGCAGCGTTAAGGTGACAAATACATATGTTTGAGCTTTTCAGATACAACCAAGATGGACCCTGTCTGAGCATTGAGACTCTCTCATTGTGCCTTTAGTATCCAGATGGAAACTTTACTTTACCATGTTTCTGCCTTCTTTCAGACCACTCGCTCTCCCTAAAAATACTAAATTCTGTTCAGTGTCAATTCTGTGATTCTCAGCTTACATTTTCAGACTTACCAAAGAAGCACAGGCTCTCTCACAATGCGTGTATGCTGTGTTCACTTTGGTATTTTGTTTCCCGTTCCCTTCTTCCTCTCCCTCCCCACTAGACATCTTAGGGTTGAAACTGTATTAGTGTTAAGTGGCAAGATTTACTTGTTTATGGATCCTGCCAGTGGGAAAATCAAACTCGCTTTTACACATTTTTCAAGTGCGCTTAGTTCTATTGCCTGCTAAGATACAACGTCACACTTGAGGGTTTGTGTTTTGCAGTATGGGTCCATTGATATGCGAAATAAAACAGCTGAGGAAGCTTATCTTGAAATGTTGAAGCCAGGAGAAAACATCAAAATAAAGACTCAGTACAGACTTGAAGAATTCAATAAGATAAAGGAGCTTCCTGGAGATGGATTCTATATCAGGTATTTGAGAGTGACTGGCAATGACAGCATAAGGCTGTTAGGATAATATACTGACCATCATGAGAGAAGTAATACATCAGTTTTACTACACTTCAGAAATTCAAAGTTTACTAATCAGTTTCCTTGAGATGATGGAATATCAGTTGAAGGGCCTATTTATGTCTTCTTTTCCAGAGCACTTTATGACCGTCTGGCAGAGGTGGAGCAGGATTTAAGCTTTAAGAAGGATGACATTTTGTATGTTGATGATACCCTACCACAGGGAAACTTTGGTTGCTGGATGGCTTGGCAGCTAGATGAGAATGCTCAGAAGCTGGAAAGAGGACAGATTCCAAGCAAATATATGTGAGTGATCTGTGTAACCGGCTATTTATCTTAGTCTTTAAAAGTGTTGGACTAATGAGATGCAATAAAAGACCTGTCTACTTCTATCCTTTCAGGGAGTTATTAATTTTTAGATATGCTATTTTAGGGGTGGCATATTTTAATAAAATGAATTAAATATGTTGCTCTATCAAATAATTTTTAGTGCTACTCAAGCGCTAAAATAAGTAAGTTTACTGTAGTAAACTAGAAATGAAAAGAGTGCACAGCACCACGTTGTGATAGAAGATTCAGTAACTGAAGTGATTTTTCACAAAAATGCCCTTTAATCCAAGGGTGTTACACTTGGTTTTGGGCAGGGTCAATGTCTTCAATTTCCATCTGTGGTCAGAAGTGTTAATATAAAACTGTCTACCACGATCTCGTAATGTTCACAGAGAACTTGCATCAAGTTGAGGTGTATACAGGAACTAAAAAAAAGTTTTTTTTTTTTTTTTTTTTTAATTATTGAAATCACATTAGGTATCATGCAGTGACAAAAGATCTTGTTCTTTTCAAGATTACTTTTTTCTCCTTTCCTTTCACTTTCCTTCTGATATTTTTTTCTGCAGGTCATAACTCAAAACTCATCCTCATAGTGGGAGGAATGGTATTACACGGAATGTTTGAAAGTACAATATACACATACAGACATATACACATAATTGATTGGCTCATTACTAGAAGATGAATAGTAAAACTGACTACATTTTACATGTGTCATGTGGCCAGCATCTTTGTGCTCAATAATAAATAGAACTGTAAAAAATAAAATAAAACTGTATGTTATTTTGGGTTGCTAACAAAAATGATTTGTAAGGATGAGTATGACATGCAGCTTCATAGAAACAGTGGGATCCTCAGTTCTGTGCGAGGCTGATTCTCCTGGCTGTTAAGTGCATACTGTCTTTGTGCCCTGGAGAATTTCCCCCTAATTGTCAAAATGGTCAACCCCTGTGCTGTGTTGTGATTTGTATTATAACATTCTTGCAGAAATGATGATAGAGTTAAATTTCAGATGCCTATTCTTTGGTTGTTGTTAATATTTGTTACTGATTAATTTTATGTGATGAAGATACTCTTACTAAGGTTTGAGGTAAGCTTTCCCAATGGGTTTCGGAATCAGCAGTGACGCTGTTTGTCAAAAAGTAAAAAATAAAACAGATATATTTAAATGTGAACCACTTAATCCATTTCACTATAGGATGGATCAGGAATTCTATAGGAGGCACAGCATGTCTGAGGCGAAAGATGAAAACAGTTCCTCTAAGACTCTGTCAGCAGCAGCACGAAGGTCATTCTTCAGGAGAAAGCATAAACACAAGCGAAGTGGTTCCAAAGATGGAAAGGATTTACTGGCTCTTGATACAATCAGTACAGACTCCATTCCTTTCTTGGATGGCAAGTTCCTTTGTTGTACCTGGGAGGGGGCTGCATTACCTTCTCTCTTTTTGAGGATTGCAAGACTCTTATGAATAATGTAGCTTTCTGGTTGGTCTGGTCATATAAATGATGAACCTATGTCCCCTTAGGTACATTATTTTTAGCAACCAACAGAGATACTGTATTAAATAACACACCAGAGTATTTCAAATTAAAATTGTATTTTATTAGCTTTTACTAGTTTATTCCTAGGTCTAATGTTTCGTTTCCCCAGGGAGATTGCCTTTTGATGTGTGGTTTCAGTTTTCCTTTGAACTCTTCATTTTCGGTCCAGGTTGCTTAATCCAGACAGAAATCCTGGGCATGGCTCAATAAACTTTGCTTATATTCGTTTATTGCTCTACAAAAATCTTGTTGATTACACCACTTACTTTGATTACAACACTTACTTCCTGAAAAGAACCCAACAGACCAAACCAGAGAAACCAAATACTGTGCCTTGTTCTCATTTTTAGAAAAGACAGGAATGATTGGTTTTAAGGATTGATGGGGTAGGGGGAAGTTACCAAATTCAACTAGAAAAATATCTGTTTTAAGCTTTCAAGTGGGGAAAATTGTGATAATGGCTAGTGGGTGTTTCTTATACTTGTCAAGGCCCTTATCCATTACCAGGGGTTTATTTTCACAATTATTGTTGGGGTATTTCTGCATTATTTGAGGAATGCCAGATGAAGTATTTGATAAGTAACTTTCTTCTGTGTTTTTAGATTCTGGAAGCTTGGCATATCAGCGTGTACAAAAAGTGGACTGTACCTCTCCTAGGCCCGTGCTTATTCTAGGGCCATTACTTGATGCTGTGAAAGACATGTTGGTCAAAGAATCGCCTGGAAAATTTTGCAGATGTCCTCTTGGTAAGCATGCCAATCATTCTCACTTAGAAAAAATGATAGTAACATCTATAAGTGAACTAAATGTTAGCACAAACATGGAAAAAAGCAAGAATTTGAATTTGTAGAGATTGTTCTGTAAGTCTTATTCTGCACCTAAGGAATCAGAATGAACAACAGATCTCTTCTTCTGTGAAACAGAGGTTATGAAAGCTTCCCAACAAGCTATTGAACGGGGCGTGAAGGATTGTCTGTTTATAGATTATAAACGGAGGAGTGGACATTTTGATGTGACAACTGTAGCTTCAATAAAGGAGATAACAGAGAAGGTGAGTCACATTTTATGGTACAGTTCTTTAAGAATTACAAAATATGGTCATAGTATATGGGGGAAAAAAAGTGTATTAGCATTTTCCTCCTTTAAAAGCCATCCAGAGAATGGTTCCCCAGGCTACCATCTTAATAAAATAAAACAAGGTACAGAACAGTTACCTTGTTCTGGTATTTAATTGTTTAAAGATTACTTTATGCATGTTCAGCTGCGGAGAGACTGGACATGTGCATATTCTTTTATAGTATTATTAATTTAAATTAGAAAGTGTTTTCTTAGATTTTTGTTTTCTATAAAATATTTTGGGGACTTAAGTTTCTTAACTATTCCTTTTAATGTGGTCATATAGAACACAAACATAATGATTCTAGAGACAAATGTTAAAGTCTATACATTGCTTTTAGTTTTCTGTCATACCACATACAGAGCCTTGTCACTTAAGGAACATTTGTGTTTCCTTAGCAGATTTGAAAGAGAAAATGAATATGAATACTTAAATTTGGGGGGGGGAAAAAAGTTGCATCTATTTCAGTCCGAGTTTTCAGTTCATTATCTCTTCAAATACTTTTATGTCTATCAGTATGTGTGTTTTATACTGTAAATGGAATTTCTTGCTGTTTTTTGTTTTCTTTTTTATAAATCCTTTGAGTACAAATTGCTCAGTAGCCCTAATTGCTGAATGTGAAGTGAAATTCTGTTGGGTTGCTATGATTTAAGTAGGGGAAGAAATGGGGGATTTGTGTGTGTGCTCCTGCTCTTTAACTGAATTGAGTGTTTTGCATTTACATTTGATCTTAGGATTGTCATTGTCTGCTTGACATCGCTCCTCATGCCATTGAACGGCTCCACAGTGTTCATATCTACCCTATTGTAATTTTTATTCGCTACAAAAACGCTAAACAAATCAAGTAAGTGGGGGGGCGGGTACAGCTTGGGGCTGTTTATTTTATATTAAAATAAGTTTGCGCCTTTACTGTTTCTTTCATCCTAGTCATCTTAAATCTTTTTTAAATGTAGAAATTAATCCTGTCATAAACTGTGAGGTAAATGATCTTAACTTCATTTTTGTTGCATGGGAATAAGTGAATCATTCAAGGAAATGGAACAATATAAATTAAACTGTATATACACCAGGAGATATTCCAAATACTTCTCACTTGTTGTTCTGTTAAACCATAAGATAGATGTGAGTGTGATCCATATTTAAATTAGGCATTAAGTGGTGACCATCACAAAGATGTGTTCTTAATCTCAGTGGGGCCAAGGGTGAGGATGCAGTGCACTTTCCCCTCTTACAGATCCAGCTTTCCCACCTTTATTCAAAAAAACAAAACAAAACAAAAAACCCACAAACGCAGCAGCAAGGGAAGCCCCCTCTTGTAATGGAGTGGATATACCGTGGTCTTGTCGCGTACTGCCCCTTTAGTGGAGAATTTCCTACTTGGATACAGCCAGGAACAGGAAACAGTGTTACAACTTCCAGTCTGTCCCCTAATATTTTAGTTAGCCTTCACTATTTTGATTGGCAAGAAGTGTCGTAATCTCCCTGCATAAGTATTAGAAATAGTTCTGTTGAGCGATCTTTTACTTGTGCTGTTTTCATTTTGGAAGTTGAAGACTCTTTATATTTTTGATCTTTTTGTAATTTTGATGGCTAGTTGTTTATTAAAGAAATAAATACCACCACTGTCAAATATAGGCAAGAAATGAAGCAACGTGGTGCATTTCAGTATGACTGTAGGATCATGTACTGGAATGATGAATGGAACTGTCAAGTGCTGAGCCCCTTTGAAAATCAAATAGTGGCCATTAAAGCTATTCTCTTTTTTTGAAAGTGACAGAGAGATTGAACTAGACAAGCAAGGGTTTTAGCAGTCATCGAAGTAAGATGCAGTAGCACACTGTCTCTGTCTGTTCCGGGCACCAGAGGTTTTTCAAAAGAAAATTTTTGATTTAGTACAGATCCTATTGTCATTCTGCAAGACTTTTTATCCCTAAATAGTAGACATACCCACCACAGTAGTGATAAATTAGCTCAGTAGTGATTTTTACCCCCGATACTTCATAAAATAAATTTGGCCTTCCCCCCTCACTGCTAGAAGAATCTATGCTTGTATTGGATCAGTACCTATCTATATGTCATTGCTAGCTGACTATAAATTCTGCTTTCTTTTGTACAGAATCCCCTACTTATGACCCCAAGCCAAAGTCATAGATGAGAATGCTCTAAGTCTTGTTCTGACTGAAGATTTTTACCACTTGTATTTTTCTGCATTTTTTTATTATATTTCCTACAGCTTGTATAACAGAAAATCAGTTAGCTTCACAATTCGTCATATGTAATATGACATAGATACATAAATATATACTAAAAAGTCCTCTTGTTTTCAATTTGCTCAATGTTTGATATTTTCTGCCCTTTAAAAGTGCAGGACTGTAGCCCAGTTGCGTGCAGAGAGTACTGGAGTGTGTATATAAGATCTGATTCACATAAACTGGAAAAAATTATGTTCTTTTTCCCCAAGCACCATCCCAAGATCCGTGACTTTCAAGGAATGCTGTCTTGCTCTGATAGCAAACATCAACACTGGAATGATCCTGATGACAATGCTGATACGGCTGAAGTGCAGTAGATGGCACTCTATGTGCAGGGTTGTGCTTGCAAATTAACCAGTCTTTCACATTCACCCAGTTGGAGGTAATTACTTCAAATCCATTTAAAATAAATACACTTATGCAATATTTTTCTTTCTTTCTATAGAGAGCAGAAAGACCCAATTTTCCTGAGAGACAAAGTTACACAAAAACATTCCAAAGAACAGTTCGAGACGGCTCAAAAAATAGAACAGGAGTATAGCAAGTACTTCACAGGTTAGTATTTAATCAAAGTTTCACTAAGGACACAGTTGCAATTTTCTCCATTTACATTGTGATTCAAAAGATGCTGTGTTTCTTTAGAGTTCTCTTTTCGTTTCACTTTTTCTCTTGGCAAACTCTGGTGTTTCATTTCATGAGAGAGGAAATCTCAAAATATAAATATTATTCCATGTTTTTCCATGTTTTGGTTTTAGCCAAAAATGCATCTTATGACCTTAAAGAGATTCCCAGAATGTTTTATTACAAATGGTAATAATGAAAATAACTTGACATTGACAGGCAGTGTTTTCAGTTCTTTTTTCCATAGAAAAAACATAACTTATTTTGTAATTGTGAAAAGGCTGTAGTGTGAATTAATGAACTGATGTGTGAGATGTACTTTAACTCTTTTAAAAAAGGGCAAATTTTGGCAAAGATGACCATGCATTGTAATTTGAGACCATACGTTGTAGTCTGGGATAATTAAATATAATTTTAGAGCCCTTTTAAATATCATAAAGTACAATATATGAATCTTGAATTGTAGCTACTACTTTATTTCTACTAGACATAGGCTGCTGCATTTGAAGACTGTCCCTTGTTGTTTTGGAGTACATTTCTGTGGGCTTCCACATAAATTCAAAAGAGTAATGGTGAAATTCTAGTGATCTGGACATTAATGGCAACAAAATTTCAATAAAAACTGAAGAAATGCAGAAACTGAAGTCTTACAGAAATCTTGATGGGGGGGAAGGGGGGACAATAAAAACCCAACCCAAGAACCACAAAACATGCGGGATTCTTACAGAAACGTTTTGGGTTATACCTGTGAAGTGCAGGGGAGGAGCGGTGTGGGTGTCTCTTCAGTATAGAGCTTGCACAGCATGTTCTGGGGGAAGTCACAAATCCGCAGAAGTCGGTTACCTGCTACGAGCAAGACAAAGGTTCGTTTTCAGTGAACCATACTAAACCTTGATGGAACTTGGCATGCATGGGGCCAGGCTGTATATAACCACAGGTTATCTTCTGCTCCTTGTTAAAAGTCAACTGCCGCATCTTAATTCCACGTGATAGTGGAAGTGGAGTCGCTGTGCCCTGTGGGCCACTGTGCAACCCCCATCGCGTGCCCGCGGAAAGGGCTTCCCGCTGTGGCAATGTCAAGCATGGAGGGCTCCAGCTGTCATTAGTTTCCAGAGGCTGCCGGTCACAGAGAACCAGTGTCCAAACTGTGCTGACATTTTGACTTACTGAAATTATAAATTGTTAGTTTAGTGCATAGGACATGCCTGTAGTTAAGCATGCTGGACACAGTAGCTTGCTATATGCACTCTCTCAGACCTGAGCTCTGTGACTACTTCAGTAAATGCGTTTTTTGACTAATGACCAATTCAGGCTAGCTTCATCTTGTGTACCAAATTTTAAGCACTGTGTAACTGTATCACTTAACTGCCATTTTCCACCATCCATAGTTCTGTTCAGTTACTGCACTCTGCGTCCAAACTCTCATCACTATATATTGCAGAGTCAATTTTTCTATAGGATCAAATTTTTGCATTGCAAGCATGGAAATATGTCTTATGCCTTAAAAGACTTTCCATTTCCTTCCAGCATTAGTGCTAGCTGAGGCCAAAGAGGTTTTACTGACATAGCTCTCAAGTCACGGAGTTCTTACTTTTTCAGTTTTAAAGCCTAAATAATGTAGCCTCTTCTCCTGTGTCAATGTTAGCATTTTACTTTTATGACTATTATGTTTAGCCCCAGTAGAATGCAAGATGTTCTTTGTTTATCTCTTGAATCGATTTTCAGGGAGTTGTTTGCAGTTTACCTTTTGTTCCCTGAACATAGCTGTCTGTAAAATTTGGGTAGCAACCATGGCCGTTTTACTTAGCTCAATTTTCTGTGAGCTACCTCATAATTTGCTTTTAATATTTGTAAATAGTGCCAGTTGCTACAGCTATAGTCTCTATGTATATTAGCACATAAATATAAAACTGTTAGCACCACATGCTCAACAGCAAAGGTTTATTATGATATAACAGGTTCTGACCATCTTTAGACTTAAACTTTGCCACCTGATGCCTCTGAAAATAGTACATGGAGAACTCTAACAAAACAGTTGTCTTAGTTGATTATAGCCATCAATCAGGTCTACTGCTTTCCTGGGCTGTTTTAAGGACTAGCAGAAGAGACTATACTGAATGCTTGACCTCTTTGCTCTGTTTGTTCTTTTTCTTGTTTTAAGAGTAGTGCATCTGGCAAATACTGAATTAGGTAAATTAATTCTGATCTGTTGATAAACACTTTGCAGAAAAATGCCTGCCACTGCTCTTTGTAGGTCGTCACAACTGTTTGTTCCAATGTGCAATTCGTCTGTGGGGTTTCTCTTTCTGTAGGCATCGTCCACGGAGGAGCCCTTTCAAACATTTGCACTCAGATTATGACAACTGTCGATCAAGAACAAAACAAAGTCCTGTGGATCCCAGCTGGCCCGCTGTAGACTATTTTGCTGTGAAACTACTTTGCAGATGTAAATAACCAATTAACTTTCTGCCCAAAGGACTCTGTCCATTTCTGTCTTTATAAAGATGTAAGTAAGTGATTTCTGTTTCATGAAGGGGAATGATACACTGAACACACAGAACTGACGAGGCGCGTGGGAAGGGGTAGGTCGCTGCACGGAGCTTGTCTCTTACGTCGTACATATACATCGACAGGCTGTCAGGAGGGGATGCAACCTGAGAGTGCTTGTCCATAAGAATGAATTTAGCAATGCTGCAAAACCCTGTAGAATGACAAGTTTACAAAAACCTTTTCAAAGTATTTGGTTGTTGCTGTTTACTTGAATCAAGCCTTTTTGGTTTTGTTTTGTTTTGTTTTTTTTGAACTGTCTCCTTTCACTTAATGAGATAACTCTCCCAAATGGAGTGAAATTTCTGCAGATGAGTGAATGGTTTATGCGCAATGTGATTGTCTTGCAATTCTGACCATTTCTAAGCATGTTGTTGACTTGACTACCAGGTAATAACATGGGGTTTCAATCGGTACGTCTTGGGAGTAAGCTCAGAAAGAAGTACACTCCTCTACAGGGCAGACCACTGTTTGTATTCTGTCAACGCTTGTCTGTCAAAGATACCGTTTTTGTTTTATGCATGAATCTAATATTTAAACATCATAATATATCTGTACAATCCAAGCTTAAGTGTGTGTTGAGAAATAATAATTTTTGTTTGTTGGGCCTGGGCTAAGTAGTGGTGGGAGAGAGTCACAAGCTCTTGGCCTAGCATGCTGTGTTTTGTCACTTAGATACTGTAAATATTGAAAGCTTACGTTGGTGCAATTTTGCAGGGTAATTCTTAAGCTTTGTATTTCAGTGTGTAGCATTCACATAGATTGTTTTTATTTAATATAAGAGCAGCCACAGTTTTAGGGCTTTGATTAAAAGCCTTTAGAAAGGTACTAAATTGTTAGTGTTTTCACTGTCAATGAATAAGTGATCATTTAGTTGTGGTTGCAGTACTTATTTACCTATTGTACCAAACTCCATTGTATCAGTTCCTTTTTTGTTTTTGCACTTCTGTGTCTGTGTTCCTAACACAGGTTTTGTACCCG
Organism: Apteryx mantelli; assembly: GCF_036417845.1. NCBI lineage: Eukaryota > Metazoa > Chordata > Aves > Apterygiformes > Apterygidae > Apteryx > Apteryx mantelli. The sequence goes on from NC_089984.1 coordinate 17,921,735, forward strand.
TCTCTTCTGTCTTTTGTGCCATGTTTTTGGGTACTGTATTTTAATTGTTTTTAAAGTATCATTTGAGTAGAACTGCTTTCTCAGTCACTGTTCCTAACATTTCATTACGTGGGGTTTCTAGTTTTACACTACAGCCTGTCGTTTTGCTTCTGTTTGCAGTTTGTTTAATAAAAAAGGGATTCTTCTGCACAGTTCTTCAGAGAAAGATTTGGTCCTAAATTTAAATTCTGTTTTACAGATGCTGTTTTATAGTTTAAAATATTTTATATATATATATATATATATATGTATGTATGTGTGTGTGTGTATATATATATATATATATAAAAGGAAATAGTATGGATGAATTACTAGTCAAAGTATTTCTCATGGTGAGGGACAGCAGCTTTTTGTTTATCTCATTTTTGTTTTTTTAAAGTTGAGGTCAGAGTGGACTCCAGTGGTACAGCTGAAACAGACAGGTACTGTTCTGACATGGATTTTCTGTACTAAAATAAAAATGTCACTTTGTATCAAAAAAAAAGTTAAATTGATTACTGTGTTAAATAAAGGTCAATTTCTATAACTTGACTTGTTTATAAAAGGTGCATGTATCTAATGTTCTCCTTGACTCTGTTTAGCTGAGTCTCCATATAAGGTTTTGTCTTCTAAAATTGACATATATAGGTTCGAGTGTCCATTTTGGGAGAAGCAAATTTTGATTTTGTGTTGTTGCCCAGCCTTACATATGTTAATACCAAAGACTTTCAAAAAGAGCAGGGCACAAGAACTGAGATTTTGTTTTGTCTTAGTGTATTTTTAATGTTATGTGAGCAAATGGTGTGTAAGGATTTCGAGCAGAAATTTTGTTTCCAGCATTTGCAGGGAATGCAATTGACTGGATAGAAGGTTTAACTGCAGAGCCTGTCTAGCTAATACTACTGCTATTTTCAAGAGAGTGGCACTGGGAATTCCTGCCCTAAATACAGGGAAAAGCTACTGGGCAAAAAATTTATTATTAGTTTAAAGGCACATTGTGGAATTCCGTACCTCAGTTTTTACACTTTAACCAGACCAACCTGTTCTGTTCATTGACTTGTCTGGAAGCCTAGGGAAGGCAATTATCGTACATTAACTTTTCTGCTTCACTAGTTGCTTTATTCTCAAATGTCAGTCAGTGTACCCATCCTTCAATCTGGCTCATGCTTAAGTCAGTCCTCTTGGTAGTCTGAATACCTAGTAATAGCCTTTAGTCAGAAGACAGACCTCTATCTTATCTGCTTTTCTTTAAAAAAAAAAAAAACAAAAAAAAAAAACCAGCATGGGGCACTGTTCAAATAGAGGGCAAAGAAAATAAGAAATAGGCAGGTTCTGGCAGGGCGATAACAGCCGTGCCTTGTACATGTTCTGGTCGTAGGGAATGGGACCTGAAGCCTTGGCTAAGCTCAATAAGATTTCTTTAGCTCAGATTAAGGATTTTCTGATGCAGCTTTGTATTTTAGAGTACAACATGCTGGAGCAAGATTTGTCCATCATTCCAAAAAGAGTAACTTTGTCCACATGTTTACACAGAAAATATAGTTCTGTGATTAATCAAAAATGCTTTAAAAGTAAGGTAGCTAGAAAACAAAGTCTGAAAATGTCACCCTCCTTCTCCTAAGACACTGTGCAATGTGTACGACTGCAAGTATGGAGTTATCTATAAATCAGGATCTTTTTACTTAGGTTCCCATAATAATAAAAGACGCTAAACTGGCATAATGTGGCTGAAGATATTGCAGCCTAATCTGCCATTAATGTGTTCAGACGCATCTACCTGCTCACAAGCCTCTGCATTCTGATCACACTGACCTGAGCTGCAGAGCGAGCGTTTGCTAGATACAGGATTATGCTCCAACAGCTGCCAGCCCCTCCACCTCAGACAAGGGTCCTTTCTCAGTGCCTGATGAATTTGGAGGCTGTATCGTAATCCCTTTCAATGAATACCAATCACTGCCCTAAGCAGTCTTGACCAGCTTTACTAGATCCTTCTCAGAAGGATGTGTTCATGGTTGAAGTGCAGACTTGTAATCTCTTTCTCAGAAGTATGTTTAAGGCCTCTTGTAATTTGTAAGATTCTACACCTCCATTTCACAGTGGACAGTTTCTTATAAATTACCTTAGGATTGGAAAAATGTGCACTGGTTTGGAAACTAAAGAAACTGCAGTGAAAAACACAGATATCCAGCAAGGCAGACTTTGGACTTGTGCAACAACTAGTAAAGGTCCTCAACCTGGAGTAGAAACTGAACAGTATAAAAAAAGATGCTTTGCATCTTCTGTAAATTTTTCTTGCCCCCACTGTGTGAGTGGGTGGGAGGATTTCATATTTATTATTTTTGGTTGCTTTTAAAGAGATTTTTCAGCCTTAATTCTCTAATTTTGCTTTAAAATATCTTGGTGTTAATTAGTGCAAAAAATGTTTTTGATAGAAAATTTTTTAACTATCCAAGATGAGTTCTTTTTCTTTCAGTATTCAAAGAGATGCTTTTGCTAAGACAACTCAAGTGATGAGAACATTAATCCAGTAACCAGGTGAATGGGGGAGCCATCACTTAAATGTAAACATCCTAGCTTAACTTGGGATTGTTCAACAGAACTATTTTACTAAAAAATTCCGTACAAGTTTTCATACCAATGGTTGTTTATAATTTCAGCTTAACTTTATAACTTTAAATTTAAAAGGTGCCAAGGCGGATCCTTTTCTTCAGGTAAACTGTGCATAAAAAGCATACCATGAAGAAGAAAAATTCAAAACTTCTTCCATCCTGCAAGTCTGTCTTGTAACTTCATTTAAAAACAGTGAGAAACACCTGTTAAAGGTGTTCTGATTTCGGTAGATCTCATTCAAGTAAGCATTTCAGTGATTTTTCTGCTAGAAGACAAGCCTGTTAAAGGTCCAACTAGTTTCCCCCCACCCATTTGTAAAGTATGAAATTCCAGATAAATTTCTTAACACAAGTACAGCCTTTGTAAATGTGAGCCTTTTTGCAGAACTGTAGGAGGAAAAATGGCAGAGACCTAATCAACCTTGAAAAAAGCAAATCACTAAAATCTTTGCATAATGTTGCCCAGTCACTTCACATTATGGTGAATTACTTGTTTCTGTTATGTTTTATCAATACTAGATTATATTCTGAAGATGTGTGTTCACTGGATTATTTTCTGTGTGCAATATCTTGAAGGAAATAACACCGGAGGTTGAGGGTGTTTTCAGACATCAGTATCTTGATTTATGACCCTTTCCTTTGCTGTATGAAGAGAACCTCCAAGAACTAGAATACTACTTCTATTAGTTAACTAAAAAAAAGAAAAAATCTCAGAAATGTCAAATTTCTCCTTTCTTGGGATTTTGGGTCCTTCCCATCTTCCCACTTCCTTCGTAAAAGTTCAGAAAAAGAACTTAACTTAATCAAGATGTGGGGATACTGCATATTTAACAATACACAGATTTCTCTAAGATTGGAACCAAGCCTGTCAAAATGTTAAAAACTTTAAACAGCCTGACAAAATACTCCTTGGTTACTTGATAAAATTTCATTTTGATTTGCATCCCCCCACCCCATCTCAAGTCTTTTCCATGTAAATACGAATGATATTTCTAATGTCATCCTCTGCATGCCCTTCCCCAAAGACAAGGAATGATCAACTTTTTGAAAATGGTGATTTTCTTCTTCAGAAGTAATCCTTTTACTTCAGTTTTCTACAGATTCATCTTAACTCATCAGAAATAATTCTAATCAGTCTTCATTTTATCTTCATGTGCCAAATCAGTCTACTCCACAAGTACTAAACATACTTTTCTCAAATCATCTAATTGATTAACCTAAGTAAGATGAAAAGATTGTGACCGTGTTGTGACAAACCTAAGGGTTTAGGTTTGAAGCTTTTTTTGATGTTTGAATAATAAAAACAATAAAAGGATGAAAATGAATTGTTCTTTTTTTTTTTTTAAACACATGCAAAGAGTCTAAATGTGACTTTAAATCTTGCAGTTTTATGAAGAAAATAGGTGTTAGATGCAGCATTTTGAGAGGAAGAATCCAGCAGAGTTAATCCAAAGATCCTAAGGTAAGTTGCAGGCTCACATACAAGATAAAAGCTTGTATTCTGCTGTGAAGATGTGATTTGAGAGTGCTAGCAATCGCTCATATCGTTCTATATCAGATTTGTGATGCAAGGATGAATAAGTGCGATCACTGAAGAAAACAATATATGGAGCTTAATTCCAGGAAGATGATGCAAGCTGCAAGTCCTTGGCATCTCTTAAGGATTGGTCTCATGGTTAGATATGTGTCTCTTGTGTCCGAGGTTGGCTGAACCATGTGACCCTGTCCAGCTTTTGGCTACAAATCTGTTTCTAACATTCAGATGTGCAGAGAATCTTCATATTTTATACCCTGACATGTACTATAGTAAAAGATGTGTGTTTAATAGCTGCAATTATAGTGTGATCTGTTAAGACCTGCTGTGACTGACTGATATGCGGTTCAATTATTTAGAATTCATTTTTCAGAGTGGTGCCACATATTTTGTGCTAAGGTGACTATCTTGCAGCTACGAATTCATTTGCATGAAGGTGTAGTAAATTCAATTGCATTTTTTCCCCACGTTACGTGGCAGAATTTCCCTCAGGGCTGTAAGATGAGAACTCGCAGAGCTGTTCGGTTTCCGTTCTGCTGCTGACACTGCACGGTAGTCCTGCGCAGGACTGGATTGGCACTGTCTCGTGCAGCACAGGATAGGGAAGGGTGTGTGGGGCTGCAGTGGCTCTGATCCATAGCTGTCTCTTCCACCAGATATTTCGTACAGGTTTGGTCTTTGCGTGAGTCAACCCCAGTGAGATGTTAATGTTTCCAGTCCTGGCTCCAGTGTGCTTGGAGGACTTAAATGGTGCAATGGCATTTCTGTGCCTTCCAGCACTTTGCACCATGCCTTGGCTATCTAAGCTGTCTTTGAGGCTCCCATGTGCTTCTGAAAAGCACGTGAGCATTTCCATCTTAGGGTAGTCTGTCTGATGGGACCAATACCCTCTTTCCAAGAGAGCATAGGGAGCTGCTGCATTTTTCCTTCACCATCCCTTTGCTGCAACATACACAGATAAATAATTTGTTAGCTGTTTCACAAAATTTTTCTCGGAAGAGGAATGAGCCTCTAGTTTATCTGATAACTATTACAGATATGTCATAGGCCCTCCCCTTCTTTTTCAGTTACATACAGCTTTAGTTGTCCTCCATTTTAAAGTTTCATTACCATTAGTATATAAATCCTCTTTCAAGGTGCATCTCATTTAGCGCAGCCTGTTTGCCCCATTTCCCTGGTTCATGTTGCCCTTGTATCATTGCTCCACAGCTACTTGCATATATAAACTCTCAAAGATATTTTTTCCATTACTGATGCAACCTGATCCCTCCCTTCCTCACCCTGTTATCTAGCACTGAAGTATTTTGGGACATTATGTAAAGTGTTTGTTTCATAAAGCGTACTATGCGGTTGTGTGTTAATTACTGATTTGATTTTACGCACTTGTTATATTCACTGTTGATGATCTTGTGAACAGCAGCGGCTGATCCACTCCAACATTGAGCAGCCTGCAATTTCAGATAATATTTTAGCAAGGATTCCAAGTCTGCAATTTCTGAAAGTGATGCCTTGCTGCGTTTCCAGCACTGTCAGCAGTACGTGTGTAAAAATCTGTTTGGTAAGCAGTAGAAGACAACTTGAGAAAGTCAATGCACCTGCCTTAGGATTTTGACCTCTGCTGCTTTAGAGAGGCTGCCATTTTTGTATTAATTTGGATTTCCTTCTATACTGTTGGGATTCAGTGCCCATAAGGTATGCAGAAGTATAGCTAGAGTGACTTGCTACCAACTACTGAAATCCACAGCTGGTGCTTGACCTTCACTAGAAATAAGCTATTGATATCCTACCAGTTGTAACCTTTTTGTGATAACTTAGAATGTTACTGAAGTTGCAAGAAATCAGTTTATAAACGGAGGTCTGAAATGCTGGAGTTCACCAGGGTGGCCATACTTCTGTGTTTTTGTTTCTTTCCCATTCTGGTCTTGCAGTAAAGCTGACTGTTTATTCTGCTCCCTCTACACTGTCAGTCTTGGAAAAATTAGGCAGTCTGTGATACGTAATATGAGAGAAAGAACAAGAACAGCAATAAAGCAGTGTTGCCTGTTGGAGCGCCGGGGCCCTGGAAGGCCTTTCCAGTTCTGCTCCCTACAGCAAGAGCTGCTGAGAAACAGAAATCCTTTCGTCAAAAGGATGAGCCAGACTTTAGATGTGATTAATTTTTTTGCTTGTTTTCAAAAATGTAACTCCCTTATTTTTAGAAATCATCTGATATCCAGACCAAATATGAGTAGCATTTTTATACTTGCTTGTTCTTGTGAGAATACTATTCTAACTTCTCTGCCTCAATATTTACTTCATGATATAGAGCCCTTCTAGATTGTGTTTTACTAGACCAAACAAACCTAGCTCTTAGTCTTCTCTCAGATGGTAGTTTCTCCATTCCTGCTAGCTCTTCTCTGCACTTTTTCCAGGTTGAATGAAACTTCTTTGAGCAAAGGTGGTCAGCATTGTGCACAGTAATTTGGTGAGCTCTTAATCCTTAGGAGAACAGAAAATCCTATTGCTTATAGCCAGTGTTTACTACGACATGAACAAATGGAAATGTTGCTTTCCAGGCATAAAAATAACAGCTGCTTTCTCCTAGCACAGAGCAATGAAATTTATTGGAGCAAGGAAGGTTCTATTTGCAGAAAGTTTCTAGCTCTACCACAATCATTTTGTGCTTTAAAACAGACTATTTGTTATTTTTCTGTTGAACTGTTAGAGGTCTTTAATCCAGAGACAACTTTCAAGTCCACCAGACTGAAACCAAATCTATTTAACTGACTGATTTTTATGGCTTTCTGTTCACCTCCCGCTGTTTCTCAGATATGTTTATTGTTTAAATAAGGATTTGTTCTATCATAACTTGTCTAATCATCCTACTTAATGTTGTGAGTTCATGCTTCTGTAGGCACACCAAACTGAAGTGTCCTGAACAGACATAAGTTAGGTCAGCTAGCCTGTCCGCTGTGGGATTGCCTTTAGAGTGTATATAGTCCTGTGCTTTGTCCACTTTTTAGATGACCAGAGCCAGAGCTTCCTTGGAAACACTTTTACCATTCCACAAATATCATATACAACAAGAACACTTCCTGGAAATCAGTAGTACTACAGATAGATTAAATGACTGCCTTACTGATTTATAGTTTCTTTAGTCTAAGTGAAACAAAAACTGCAGATTTAACAGATGTAAAAATGTTTTGAATGAAGCTGATAAGTTACATACAAAAAAATCCCCAAACTAAATGTTCTGGCTTTCAATTATTTTGCCCTGTGTTTTATTTTTAAAGTACCTACCTTGAAAAGAAAAGGCTGTTTTAAGCCTGAAAGTTGTATTTGGAAAATGCAACATACTCAAAATGGAGTATTTCATTTGGAAAATCTTGAAATGAGGCATTTAGTTCCAGCAAAAGGAAGCTGATTCTATTTTTTATATGCGGAAAAATATTCTTGCTTCCTTCTCCTCCCTCTCCCCCATGAAAATTTCTCACTTTTAATTTCCTTCATCTCTTCCCCAAAATGCTATTTCCCAACTAAATCAATTTATCGGTTGATGATTTTTTTTGATTTTTTGGGTTATCTGAACTTGCAACATCAGGAAGGTGCTTGCAACTTTCCACTCCTTGCAGTAATGGAAGACACATTTAGTAATTTCTGAAAGAGAAAGGACCCTTTAAAAGGTGTCTCAAGTCAGCTACTGAAAAATGGAGGTATGCAATATAATTAGTCATCGTTTAAAACTTGTTTGGGGATTTTTAGTGTATGTAGTAGGTAAATGTAAAAATTGAAAGATTACTTTTGGTGTGGGAGAGGTTAAATAAATCTCACTTTTGCCAGTATGTTAATGTTGCTAGTACCAGAACTACAAAAGATGAAACAACACAAAATATTTCTTCAGCAGAAACAATGATACATGAGAGATGACTTGCGTTTATCAGAGCATATTTTAAAATTAGAAAAACTCTCTCTTGATTCAAACTGACACATCAAACATTGTCTGATGTTCCATTTTTTTCTCATAGTTAGAGCACTTCATTTACAGTCATTTTATGCTGTATACAGCAGTAATTAGTTTTTGTTGTAATCTTAAGAGCAGAGATTTAAAATGTCATCTTCAAGGTCATAAGTCTAACAAAATTCTTCACTTGCTTTTTTAGAACATGAAATACTTCAATAATTAAAAAATCAATCCAGACAAGCGTGCTTAGTTTTAAGAAAATAAATAAATATGTATTCTGTAACAGTTGCTTCCTTAAGACAGAAAGTACCAGCAAAATCAGTGGTGGGAATGTGCAACCTCAGTGATGATTCTACATCAACAGCTCACACGCATTGCATGAAAAGGCCAAGTGGTTGCAGCTTTAAGTAATGTATGCTGCAATCTGTAATGCACAATTAATGGAGTTCCAATAATGGTATTTCTGAAGAGCTTCAGAAGTATTGCATATTCTTACCTGTAAATCCAACATTTCTAGTGTGCTAAATCAAAACACCTATTATGGGCTATTTAGTAACAGTCATTCTAAATTGATGAAGGCATACTAAGCCTTGTATGGCAATAGACCTTTAGTTGAGACCAGACAATAATAATCTAGTCTCTAAAGTATGCAAAAAGCATGAGCGAGCATCAAGCTGTCTGGCTCAGTGTCAAGTCTTACTTATAAAAGGTATGACTTAAAAAGGAAAGCCTTTGTGACAGTTTATGCTGACTAACTCAATGTGTGTAGCCTGTGCAGAGTTGTTTTCCACCTATTCATGAATACACAAGCAAGGAAATTGGCTTTAAATCCAGAGGAATGCAAGCAGTTCTTTTGTTTAGTCAAATAAATATTTTCCGATACGCTTTTAACTAGTTGTAATTTATGGACAACAGATGGTTGTTCTTCACTGGTAATTGTTTTTCCAGAAGATAACTCCATATTAAAATCTGTGAGGATTCATGAGCTCTTCTATCATAAGTTTAGCTCTTTCTTGAAGCTTTTTTTTAATAAGCAAAGTGACCTCCCAAAAACTCTGAAACCCTGTTCTTCTATTAGGTTCTTTTTTTTCAGACTCAAAGGCTGTTATACCTGTTGCACACAGCCCTCGAAGAAACAGTTTGGTTTTATTTCTCCATTCTCGTCCTACTAACATAGACACTTTACCCCTTACAGTAGGAACAAGAACAGGAATCGAGGCCTCTCGTATTATAAATGCTCCTGCCAGAGGCAGATTGTTAAACTCTATTTAAAGCATATTAAGTCTTTTGAGTAATCGGAGCAGTACCAGGAAGTTATAACCTTAATAACCTATAGTCTGGTTTGACAAGACTTTCACAGCAGAAGTCACTGTTGCATAAGTTTTAACAGATTCAGCGTTTCTCATTATGAAAACATATGTACAACTTGATTAGCCTTTTCCTTTTATACCACATTCAAAGCTCTCTACAATCCTTTGTTATGTTCATACAAATCTGTGGAGAAAGTAACCTTCTAAGACATGAGGATTTAAAATGCCAGTGTTTAGTTATGTTGACTTTGAGTTTTAAATTTTAAATGTCCAGAATTCAGTGATATCAGCATTTTTTTTCCCTAAGAGATGCACATTTTTAGGTGCCACCTTCCAGAATTATTGACTTATAGAAGTTCCTTTTATTGGAAGAAAATACTGATTTACATCTTTCTTTTGTTTAGGTGCTAATGTAAGTAATATGGTCATTAACTTGTCAACAAACTACCCTGCCATGTGTTGCTGTCTTGTACGCAGCGTATGCAAATACGCCAGTGCTTAACTAGAAGTCACTACATGTCTTTCCTTTTGTGATCTGTGCATCTGGGCCATGACCTTGCTCTTCTAAATTTCCTTATTCAAATTACAGACACCTCTGTGTATGGGTTTTGATGTGATCTGTGCCCTGTTTCCAGTGCTAACCTCTACCGTCAAAGGGCACAAGAAAATGTGTCACTCTGGCATGAGCCAAAACGTGGCTGTGGTCCAGCTCTGCCTGCTGTGTGCTTTCTCTGTATGCTTCGGGTTGCTGTTTTTAAGGGGCTGAGACAGTGGCTGAGTTTCTTGCTCTTCCCTCCTCACCTTTTTGGAGGCCCCAGACTCCCCATTCTCCAACCTTTCCTTTGCATTTACATTGACACCAGGGACATACTGTAAAAGCGTTTTAATTAGTTGGATTTTAAAGGTGGCCTGCCTGTTTGTATTTGAAAAAAAATTAAAAATCTAGCAATATGGAGAGGGAATGAGGCAGGAGGGTCAATGAAGGGTTAGCCCTTGTTACCAAAAGGAAAATAATTAAAACAGCAAAGAAGTGATCTCTGAGAGGCAGAGCTCCATGTTAGCAGATGTGATTGCAAGGGCAGACTATACATTGTTTTTTGAGTTCCTTTGTGTCTTGGAAGAGTCTATGTTTTATCCTAGAAGATTACAGTCCTTTTTATGCAACTTAACATACTTCTTTCCTTTTACGGATAGGAAACTAAGATGCAAATAAATGAGACTCATTTTTAAGAAATCATAAGGGATTTTTTACATCAATAATGATAATATGATGCCTTAAAGAGAAGAGGCATGTTTCTCTATTTAAGTGTGTAACTCAACAGGAGAGCTGTGCTCCACAATGCTGTGTAAAGAGTCAAGGTACCTTAGTACTGCTGATTTCAATGCACTCACTGAGGCGAATAATTACTCCAGGAAATACCATTTCAGCAGGTCTTACAATCAGCATTTCTCTAATTTACTTCTCACATTGTTCTGTTCCTATTTCCTCTGGTCTTCCAGAAAGGACTTGGAGCTGCAAGCACAGCTGCTGCTGAAGGCACTAGTGTCTCCTGCAGATCAAGGGCAAAACTTGCTCCTACCTTTGTCGTTGTTCAGCAGCCTACCAATTCCTATGTTTAAGGAGTGTGAGGCAAGAACATGGCAGGCAGAGGGAAAACAAACAGGATTTTTTTTTTTTTTTTTTTTTAAATGCAGAGACACTGTTGAAAGACCAATGCAATACTCTTGTGTTTTGAGGTGAAGTGGGGTTTATACAAGTATAAAGCTGGGCAGTCCACCTAATGGAAATTGCCGTGGATTCCAGCCAGACTCGTAGGAGTCGTCGGTCAGTTTTAACCTGATGAATGGCAGAGATGGACATAAATCCCCACCCCTCTCCAACAAGGTATAAACATTTTTCTTCTAGATTGCTTGCTTTTTTGTGAAACTGATGGAACAAAGTGAGGAATTTGAAGGACAAAGATCTGGCCCGCATTTGTGCTTATTTTGTTAATCAAGTTTCTTCTCAACAGGTTCATTCTGGAAGAGGAGTCTTTGTTATGCAGCCTCTTGAGTAGCCCCAGTTTTATATATAGGAGTGCTGCGCTACAGTGAAATTACAGCCCTGATTTCCAACAAGTACAAAGCAGTAACATCCCCCCTCCCCTTTCATTAATGATGCAGGAGAGTCCTGAACACCCTTGAAAAGCTGTCACTAGGGAAATTTTCTGCAGTAAAATGAAAGCTAAATTTTTTTGTTGCCTGTGTTTGTGAGTTCTCTGCTCCCCCTGTCTGAGAGAACAGACTGCTAACGAAGGACTTGTGCAGAGGTTGACCCTGTTACGTGCAGTCTGGACTTGGATTTCTGGAAGAAAACAGCACAGCGTAGACATCCCTATTGTGTTTTTTGATTGTCCCAACTTCTGTTTTAGTCCCTACGAAGCATTTGTTCTTTTGGCAAGATGATAAGCCAATCCGAAGAGGCCAGTTGCCATCACAGACCTTGCCCGTTTTCACAGAGTGCATTTTTGATTGTTTCACTGTTTCCATTTTGATCATAAAATCCAGCCCCACTAGTCCATCTGCAACACCCAAAATAAAGATGATGTGCAAGCCGACTGCGCAGAAATAGATGATATCATCAGCTGCAGTCAAACCACACTCTGACTGCACAACTTTCTGAAAAATGTCATCTCCTGCACTCCAAGTAGCAAGTTCTGGGATGATAGTCTACGTGATGCACAGGCTTGTTTCTGAAATGGGAAAAGGACATGTGCAAGTATGCTGTGCTCAGTCCTTAGCGTCCAGAAAGTAGAAGCTCAGGTTGCCCAAACTGCTGGTGTGCAGCAGCCTTGCCCACGAGTTGAACCTGCAGCACTTGTGACAATCCTAAGGCTGTTAGAATACCTGTACTTACTGACATTCACTGCAAAGTCATTGCCTTCCTAATACAAGGGTATCAGTAATAGCAAGAGAGAAACATGGTGACTCCAAGGTCAAAAGATTGCAGTATATGTAATCTAGAGTTTCCATCACAACTGATTATGCTTAAGCTTCAGCTAATAAAAATTACAAGGCTGCATTTCTTATGTGAATGCTTGCTTGTAATTAAAGAACATGTGTGTGCTTTAAGAACTCAGTATAAATAGATGCCAATTTTTATCTTTAACTTAATTTAATACCTTCCTTTTCCATATGAATAGTAGCTTATTCATTTTTCACCCAAATGTGGTTTGTGCATTTGTTGAATGAGTTTAAGAATGTTCTGCTGCGTTTGTACTTAATTGATATCTTTAGAGACAAGCCTTGCCTGCAGCACAGCGTAAAATGAGCCTTGTAGTCTCATCTTGTTCACAGGTTGCTTTTTTCTTTGGTGTATATCTTTTCCCTTTCTCATTTATTGCCTGTCAGTATGGAGATGCTCTGAACAATTATTCTAGTTACGTGAGTTTAAAGTTGATTAGTTAAATCAAACTGAACAGTATGGATACATGCATTCAAGAACAGAGGCTTTCTGAAGTGATTTACACCACAGAAACAAAGCTCCTTGAATTCTGATGAAAGCATTCACACTGTGATGCGAGATGTGCATGTACTTCACTTAAAAAAGAAAAAAAATCAAATTATCTTTCCGAAGTGACTCTTTGTAAATACGAAGGATTCAGTTCTCAATTCCAGCACCTTTGATATATGAGTAAATCCACGCATTTCATTCTCCACCCGTGTTATCCTCTCTTGTAGCAGAAAGTTATGCATGATTTCCCCTGCAGAAAATGGTCTCCATTTTCACCAATAACCTTCCTTCTTTATTTGTGTTTTGGTGATATCATTTGTACTCCCTACCTGTCTTCCTTATTGCTCTCCTATTTATGTTTTCATTATTTACTATGGTTTGTGTGTGCTGGTAGATGGAGTGTTATTTCTTGACGCAGGACTTTTATGATGTTTATTGATGAGGCATTTGTAAGAACAGTCTTCAGTTATCATTTGTGTTTTGCGTTAATGTGCTGCTTTTCAAAAGCCTTTCTGTAAGATGCATGAAATGAGACTCCCAGCTGAGAGCAGTTCAGAATATCTCCTTTTGGCATAGTAGTTGCCTTTCTATTTTGACTAAGTGAGATTCAATGAATATGCTAGAGACTTACATGAATAAGAACATCTGAAACTGCAGCAGCTTAGGATAAATGTTGTCAGGGGTGTCAGGTCTATGCTTCTGGAGGCACATCCCCCTAGACCTGTGCTTATATAGCATATTTATATAATGGGGCAATCTCCTATCAGCCAAGTGGTTTTGGCATAGTTATTTTCCTTTCATCCTTTTTGAAGCTTTTGATTTGTATCATGACCAGAAAAAGGAAGGATAGCAGATTACTTTAGTCAGTGGAGAAGACTGTTGTTCTCTCTGTATATAAATGATATGTTTCTAGTCAAAGCAGAGGCTGCGTTCAGTTTGCTATGGTGTTGGAGGGTGCAGAAATAAGGAAGGAGGTGGTGATGAAGCTACTAGACAGGGACTCAGAAAATTGTCTCCAATTTCTGGGAAATCAAGGACTTTCTTCTCTAGTTTTAGGCACGTCAGTCTGGTCTGACATGAGATATCCTACGAAAAAATCTTAGCAGATTCAAAGTGAAAACAGGAGAGCACTGCAGTGATAATGATCAAGCCCTTGAACTGGCATAAATCTTCCCCTGCTCAAGAAACTTCACCCTAAATTGTGTGCGGTGCTTTCTCCCCCCCACCCCCCCTTAATTTATTTGCTTCCCAGGCCACCTAGATGATGTTGAGTTGTCACAAAGCAGTTATCGCTCTCTGCCTTGCTTGGGTGAAGAAAATGCCATTTATGTTTCTTTGCCAGTCTCATTGATTTAGGTTGTAAGCTTTTGGTATATATTTGTATAAAGCCTTGCAGAAAGTGGTGTGATGTCATCTGTGGCCTCTGTGCCCTACTGCAGCCCAAATAGGAATATGTGTAGAACTGCGGTACGGGGTAGAAAAAGATAATGTAATGCCATTATATGGAGTGTGTGTCTGGTGAAAGGGGGGTGGTCGGGAGCTGCTAAAATAGTTATTGAGAAACAAAATAGGAAGATGTTATTTGCTGGTCACAGAATGTTCAACTCTTTGCGGTTCCCAGCTGAGTCTCAACAGAGAAGTGACATGAGAGAAGCAGCCCTCCCTCTGCTGTCCTCCCTCCCCTGCCCTGCTGTGGGAGTCTGTAAGAATGGCCAAATGCATTTTCATCACTTGTGAAAATGTTGTAATATCAATCTGCACCCACCACCTGCCAGGGAGGAAATTTCAGGGAATAAAAATATTGTATTTGGCAAACAGAGTTTAACAGCAGGGAAAAGCAAAGAGCGGAAGTGCCACTACACAATTTCTGCTTTATAGGGAATAACACTTTGCATTTTGCAGACAAGTATAACACAATTTCAAATAGCTGAGCTGCAGAAAATTGAGTAAGGGAATATATATAGTGTATTTAGTGTGAATTTTCAAGTGCTTAGAGGAATTAGCTGTCTCTCTGTCTGTCTACCTGACATTTTGCCTCTAAAGAGGTGTATTGATTGTAGAGCAAATGTGTGTCCCTTTGATCTCTTCCAGTAAAATAACAGGATTTTGTGACACAGGAGAAAGTAGGAGTTGATTTTTCAAAGGAGTACCCAAAACAGTGAAGACTGAAGCAAGTCTGCAGTGGTAAGCTTTCCTGTCAACAGCTGTCAACTGAAAATATTGACAACTCTGAGATCACTGAAATACACTAAAATTCTGGCAGTTTCTGCCAACATCATGACTCCTCACAAGGATGGGTTTTATCAGCAGAAGACATGCACTGGAAAAAGCCCAGGACTTTCACCTGTCGACATGGCTATTGGGCTGGCACTTTGCCTGCAGAAATACTGCTATCAAAGAGCTGGGGTGTTTAGGGAAGAAATCCCAAGTGACAGAAAAGTGAGCATTGCTGCTTATGCCTAATTGGAGTGTGAAAAACCTACAGTAAAGGAAGACAAATCCATGTTCCAAGAACTTTGTAAGACAAATTAAGATAATCACGCTGCATGCCATGGGCATCTTGTGTGTGATTTTGACAATAAGTAGATATTTCAGGGGATGCCTCTTTGCTGGGAACCCCCAGCACTTCAGGAAGGAGCACTGGAGGCAGCTCGCTCCTGAGCTCAAGCCCTGGGGTGGCCGTAGGTGCCTCTTTCTTTGGAGAGCTCCTTTTGCTTATTTACTTGTGTCACTGCCAGGTGTTTTCTCTGCAAGGATGATATCCTGGGCTGATATTTTGGTCAAATTCTAACTATAATCCTTACAGCCTGCTTGACTTAAAATAGCCCATACATTAAAATGTCATTTCTCTTCTAACTGATGGTGTGTGTTTTTAAACAATTTTCATTTTTCACCCCAAATATGGCTCTCTGTCGTCTTTGAGTAAAGTGGTTTTTTTTATTTCTAGCTTATTAAAGTGCTTGGAAGGCACTATGCCTTGCATGCCTAAGACAAGCTATTATAAATATTTAGCTAGTTAAAGCATTTGTGATTATTTTAACTTCAAAGTTAGAAGTAAATGGGGTACTTGCAAAGACTCTTGCATATTTTGCAGAAGTCATCTAAGTAAATCTTTCATGATAGTCTGGCATTTTTCATGGTGTGCTGAAGAATATTCTACCTTAGTACCATTGGGATTCAAAAACTAGACAAAGTGTCAAAGAGTTAAATAGTCTTGCCTGGAATGTTTCTAAAAGACACTGACAGCATCAATTCTCTCTCAAAATGCCATTCAAAATGCCTATTTTTGGTCCATTCCTTTCTGCAGACCCTTTTCAGCTATTAGGTGTAACCTTGGGGCTAGGATGCTCTCCAGTGAAGCGGGGATGTGGTTTTCAACTCCCTCACTTTTGGATACTTATTGGATCTAGATTTTCCATCTTCAGGATGTTAATCCTTAAGTGCTGAGACACAGAGAACATGACTTCCTCTTCTCCTTTGGCAGCCTTGTTTTGATGGGAAAACAGTATGGCCTTCTCAGTTCTTTCAAAGGACATCTAAAGAGCTTATCCTCTTAAAAAAAAAAAAAAAAAGAAAAAAAAAAAAAGAACAAACAAACCAGAACAACAACCAAAACAAAAAAAAAAACCCACCAAACCTTCAAGCTGATGTAAGCAGGACATTGCAGAACTGCACTGAATGAGGTAACCGAACTCCAACAGGGAGTTTAGTCAAGGAGTCATCCAGACATGTAGCCTTTTTTTATTGACTAGCTTTAAACAGCTCCTTTGCTCAGCTTTCTGCTCTGGGCATTTGTAGGCCCGGAGGCCTGCCGCATCTGTGCCTTACTGCAGCTAGCCATCAGATTTCTGACATATCAGTACAGTGTTCCTGGCTCCTTCTACTAGTTTATTCGCGTATTCTTACGTACTGAGTGAATGATAGTGTAGTCTGTGTGGTTGATAGTCTTGTCCAAACTGTAAAATAGGGAGAGCCAATATTTGAAATGGCAGTCTGTTTAAGTCACTCAGATTTTGGTGATTTGGACCCAAGATTTTGGTCTGGTCAGGTCCCTATTTAGTATTTGAATTGTTAGGGGGTATGTTTTCTGTTAGTCTGTGATTTCTGAAATTTTACAACACCAGCCTTATGGTGGTTCACCGTTTGTACTCTGTTTATATAGTTAATTCATTGACAAAAAACAGAAATAGCTGGAGTGATTCTGATTGGGGAGGGTTGATCACTAAATACTGTTTTCTTTCTTTGCTCAGGAAAAGAGATATTCCAGAGGTAAATTACAGGAGTCTGTGGTTGTGTTCTCCGTGCTGTCAAAAGCTCTGGGTGATCCTTAGAAGGTTGCGTAGCCTCTCCAGGCCTTGCTCTTAGTCTATAAAATAAGTGCATCAGTGCATCCTTTCCTCATAGAAACATTGTCTGGATAAGCTTGCGAGGTACTTAAACGTAGTACTAACTAGTATTGGAGTCTGCACAATGACTGGATAAATGTTTCTTAGTTGTTTGATTTACTATTCTCTTAACACAGCTGGACAAATAAGTGAAAGTGCTTTTTGCCACAATGTTTTAAAGCAAACACAGAATTCTTTTATCTGTGTGCAGCACTCTTGTCTTAAAGTATTTTAGCAAAGAAGTTTGAAGAAATTTGCGGCCAAGCATGTTTGTGAAACAGCTAATCTTAGACAAATATTAGTAAAGTGTTTAAAGGCAAATGTTGAACTCTCAAACACAGCTATGTGCAAAAGGAGCCTGGTTTCAGTCAAAGTAATGGAAACAGCTCACATGAGCTATCTGAAGTGCTCTGCAAGGCTAGGATTTCAAAAAAATGAAGGATTTCAGATTGCTCACAGACGATCAGTAGGCCAAAACTTTATTGCAGAAACTACTTAGAAAACATTAGTAAATGCAAGAAGTATAAAATGTTCAATGGCAATTCATAAATAAAATTTTTTCTAGTACATTTTTTCTAGAGGTGTTAGTCTTATGTCTCAGTATTACCTTTTTCTGGTAGTCAGGGAAAGGGAGAATAGAGGTTTGAAAAAGGAAGTGTTGAAGATTACCTCTGTCTTAAGAATGTGGAAAAGTTTCACCGTAAAAGTCTTCCATGCTTTTCAAATCGGGCTTAGACTGTAACCAATGTACTGAGGATGGCATGAGTCCTGCCCAGTCTCAGAGCCATCCTTATTTGCTTCCCCCTTTGCCTTAAAGGTACAACAAACCATTAATGAGTGCATTACACAATGCTTTCATCGTGTGTTTTTGTTTTAATTGGATTGGATTTAAGCTAGGTCCAGACTTGCATTCAAGAAGCTGTGGCTTTCCTATTTTTTTCACTAAGACTGCCCAGAACTGATAATTTATGGCTTATAGAGCTGATGACTTAGCACTTCCCAAGTGAGGTCGGAGCCAGGCCCTGCGATAATTATTGGGCAGGCAGTTTCTAATGGGTCCCTGAAAGCTCGGCGTGAGGCGGGCTCGGAGCAGATGTACTGACAGAGCAGCAGAAGTGGTCGCCACCAGTTTGTGCAAATGCCAAATCTCACTGTTGCCCTTCTTTCTGGAAAGAAGCTTCCTGTCTGCCACGCAAGTAACTAATGCTGCTCTGAATTCCGTAGAATAAAGCTATAATGTGTATTTATGAGTTTGCTGGAAAGATGTGCTAAAATCATTGCAGCATAATCCATCACATTTTGCTGCCCTTTCCAACAACTGAAGATCCATAATAATATTATTCAACAATCTGAGGATCTCTAAATACGCTTTTTCTTTTAAGTGTCACTTCTTGATTATTCTATTAAGCTCAAATGGCAAACTGAGATGAAATCCATTTCAGAACGGAATAAAGGTGGAAGGCACAAGGGAGCCGAGGTATTGCTCAAACCCAGGTGGTAAATGCAACTGCTTGGTAAGTGAGACGTACCTCTGTTCCCCAGATCTCTGTATGGCCCCTTTTTAGGATGGGAGAAGATGGAAAAAAAGGGTGAAGCTGTTTCTAGGCATATTACACATAGCATATAGTCACCTTTCTTTCTGCCTGTGCTGTTTGCATTATATTCCACAGTAGCTCAGCCCAGTATAATCTGTCCCATGGGGTCTCTTTAGCCCTAGGAATGTTATTTCTTTTATACCTGACAATTTCTAAAGCAACAGTTGAAAGATAGTTTTTTCCCTAACTCGGTAGAACAGAAGCCACTGCTGTCTTTCCTTTCCCTTCGTGTCCCTTAAGGCACCTTCAGATCCCACACTGAGTTATTGCCCCACTGACCTCCATGCAGCTACCCCTGGAGTATACTATCGTTTAGTATGAGCAACAGGTCCGAAGTGCTGTGTGCGTATTACTTGGTGTGTCATCATGACTGATGGAGTTCTTAAAAGCTCTAGTTTCCCAGAGCTGTTCAAACTTCACTGAGATTGTGTACCATAAAGCCATGGTAGGAAGCTGTGTGTTGTCATGAGACTGGAACTTGCAACAGCACCTACAAAAATAGCCAATATTAACGTCATAAATGATACTGAGAAGGCTTAAAGGAAGAGCTTCGCATACACTCTAAAATAGTGAAACTCCATTGTGTTACTTAGAATGTGCAACATGGCAAGACTGAAACACCCTGTTGATAGTGATGATGTAAGGATCTAGCCACTGGGTCTGGAGCTAGATGAAATGCTTTGAGAAGCTGATAGTACCTCTCATTCCTGAAGGAGAATTTTTAAAATGTCAGGTGCAATATCATGCATTTTAGGGTAAATGCAGGCGCTGTGAATCAAACTATGATTGAGAAAGTCTTAAACTGCTTCTTCCCATGGAAGCCTGTATTAAGGTAGTCCAACTATAAAAATAAGGGAGAGAGGAGAGAGAAAAAAGAAAGGGGATAAAAAGCCAGGTAGTGTTGTAACTTCAAAGCCACCTCATCTCAGGTTTACATCCCTAGCTGATGCACAGCCACAATCAAAAAGCCAAAATCACCCTCACAGAACCCAACTCTTTTTGTCATATCTAGCAGGATGTTCCCTTCACCTCTGTATCACCAACCCATCACTCCACCTCCTCTGCTTCTATTTGCTGAACACTTCTATAAAGCCTGGTTTCTAGTGATTTTTTTTTATAGTTTAAATGACTTGCTTGGAAGTGTCTTGGCACAAAACTTTTTCTGAAATGATACAATTCATTTCTCTCTGTTGGATTTAATGGCTGCCTTTCATTACTGTGTTTTTTCAATTAAGCAAGCATTTTAGTTTCTCTTTTTTCTTAAATCCCTCCTCCCCACCTGGACCATTTGCTTCTATTTTTCTAATATTCTGGAAAACGCACCATCTTATTCTTCTGCTACAGCTCACCCCTATTTCCATTGCTCCATGTCCTCCATTGATGCTTGCATGGAGTTCCTCTTTCCTTGAGTTTTCTGTTCTGCTCTCCTCATCTTCGTGCTGGGAAGATCTGCAAATTGGTTAATCTGCACTCACCATTGCAGCAACCACTGATTGCACAGAGAATATAACTAACTGCAGCCTTTAGCCCTACTCATCCTGGAAGTCTCTCTTAGGTTTTGTGTCTTTTCTTGTGGTGAAGAGCATTCCCTGAACAGGGATACACTTTTAAAGGTGAAGACATGCCTGTTTGGCCACCTTGATAGTAAGTGACTGCAAGGTAACTGAGAACTGGATGCATTCTCCCCATATTTTCCTCTGATTTAGGCTTCTAGGCTGAAGCTAACCCCCTCCCCAAACTCCACAGTGAAGCTTGCTTTATGTCAGCCAGCTCTGACTATTGTCAGATTGAGCTTATTTATGCCTGCCACAGTCTAGGTAGATATGGCCTAAAAGGCACCCTCATGTGAGGGCAAACAAAAATTCAGAGTCAGTTCCCCCAAATCAAGAGGGCTATAAGCCCAGTTTCAGGTCTTTTTCTCACTAATTCTTGGATGGTTTATCTCCAAAGCCATGTCTTTCTCTTTCAGTGAAAGACACAGGACAGGAAGAACCAACCTCTTTTCTTGATTCAAGGCCCAAGCTTTTTTTTAGATTTTTTTTTTTTCTCCCTAACCCTCATGTTGTGAACTGCTTCCTAGCTTCTCTTCTGAGCAGTCTATCTTCTCACATTGCAGCTCCCAAAGCTTCTGCCAGTCGGTGTCTTTGAAGCCTCTGCAGCTCAGAGATGGTCTCTGCAGCTGCTGTCCCTGTCTGCTGTGACTGGGAATGAAGGCCCTTCATTAACTCGGCCTAGGCCATTTCTTCCTTTGGACACATATACCACATCTTACCATCCCCTGTAGGTTAGCAAGGCTATCCCCAAGCTCTCCACAGGGATCGTCTTTTTTCAGTACAGAGCAGGACTTTATCTTCCCCACCTGTTCTCTGACAAACATGGAAATATGTTCAGACCTGCTAGTGGCCTACTCATTATAGCCCTTTATGCCATTTATTATGGCCCTTTAACGACTTCCATCTATCAAAATAAAGCTGAAAATTCCTGCTGTCCCATATGCGCTTAGAGTTGATGGGAGGGGGACTGTCACATGCAGACGATGAGCCTGCTTTGCTTAGTGAGCTGAATAATTAGTAATTTACAAACTCAGTAAACAGTAAACTCGCTCTTGACCTTCCCCTCGCACCAGCTGCTGGATGAGGCGCCCAGCTGACATGTCCAGCTGCCCGGTGCCTCCTCCCCACGCAAAGCCCCCACAGCAGCTCCTGTTCGCTCTGTGCTGGCGTTTCAGAAGGCAGCATGGTGCTGCCTACTCTGCACTGCGCTTTCTGATTCACACTAATTCCCTCATCTGCCCGTGCAACATTAAACATAATCACGATATTGAAAATGAAGGCGTTGCAGATTTAAAAGTGGGATCTGCTTAACTAAAAATAGCATTAGAGCAAACCCTGTCCTTCTGTGCTGAAGGACTGGCTGGTATTTACAGTGCTGTGCAGTCATCAGGCTCGAGCATAGGAGTAGGAAAGAATGCCAGTCAAGAGGGACCAGGAATTACAGGCTTGTCCTGGTTTATTCCAAGATCTGCTGCTCCTTTGCTGTGTGACCTTGAGCTTGTCATGTGGTATACCCAAACCACCAATTATTCATCTGTAAAGTAGTTATAATGCTGTTTTTGCAGCTCCGGAATGTGAACGGAAGAATTGATATTTGCAGAGTGCTTGAAGATCTTAGTCTGAGCTGTAGTAGTGATGAGCAAGACACCACAGATATATCTGGTACTCATCTCTGAATTTTAAGAGAAAAAGGAACTGATTTTTTTACAACAGAAAAAATCAGATCATTCCTTGGGAAGAACACGTTTGTCTTGGTAGCTATGTCTTGATCTTTTATACCGTGTATCCTCCAGTCTCTAGCCCGTTAGCCTATCCACACCAAGAGTTCTAGATTCACTTAGGATGGCACTGTGTAATTTGAAACTGGGCTTTTAAGTACTGTGTACCAAGGCAACTATAACAGAAGCAACAAGATTTACAGGAAGGAAAACCCAGTATTTTCTTATCTCATTCTCTTTCATCCTTTTGGTCTCCAGAATCTTGCTGGTTTACTGTATACTTCCATGGGACACTAGCACAAAAGTTTTGACTCTCAAAACTATATTTACAATAAGAAAGTTCTAATTTTCTGTGGCTAAATTGTAAACATGATATATACCCTGACCATTCACCCCTTTCCTGAAGAATTCACTATTTTTATTAAAGGTATGTGTAAAGTAGTAGAGGTCATTAAAATTTTACTGTTGAAATGACCTGGATTAAGAGCTAGAAACATTTTAATACTAAATCAAATCAGAGGCTCTCTTTAGTTTCTTAATTCTGAAATTTAGTTTCTTAATTCTGAGGCTCTAAAGAAAACACCAACTGTCACAGGTCTTGGCAATCTGCTTATGCATCTCACTATAACAGTTTTCCTTGCCTTTACTGTCCCTATTCTCTGCAGTTGACTCAGGCTTTTTTCTAGGTCTTAAAGCCTATTTAAAACTCCGCAGCTTGCCTCCCACACTGTCCTGTCACTAGCACCAACCAGCTACAGTCTGCATTCAGATGCACTCTGATCTTCTGCTTAGGACCAAGGTCTGCAAGCCGGTTTGGATATTGTACCCATGTTCAATATAGCAGTGGCTGTACAATCTGAATGTCTCAACCTTTTTTATTCAACTCCAGTGAGAGTGTATCCAGGAAGTAAGCTAAGAGCAGCATGCTAAGTGCATTACTGCAGATCTCCTAGCATTGGGGAGCATATTAAAGTCCTATGATGTTACAGGTGCTCTTTCCCTCCTCTTTCTTTAGACAGTATCTAAAAAAATTTAAGAAGGAATTTTCTTTCCCTTTGATCAGAGCTAACCAGTCTTTGAGAGATATCAGTGATTCTAGGACTTTCAGAGTATTTAAGATAACAACTCGTTGGCTCAGTTTAGGCAAATCTGATGATGAAAATTAGGTGTAGTCTTGAGCCAACAGGCGACTTCTTGTACACCTATCTCTCAGCTTCCAGCCAAGACTTTAACCAGGAAAAAGCTAAAGTGTTAGGATATCCCTACCTTCAGAAATGCTCAGGAAGCAGAATATGTCTTTGGACAGCCAGAAGGATATAGATGATGAGAATTGTCTTTAATTGTGTTGTGATGGACAACCTAGTGCTGTGGAGGAATAAAAAACCTCTAGTTAACTTTTACCTTATATGAAGCCAAGAAGACCTAAGGTCCAGGCCACGCTTTGTCATGATTTGCTAGCTATATTTTTGGAATGACTGCCTGAGTCTCAAGAGATAGTATTATAAACAAGAGTGTGCTTTCCCTTTATCTTTCTTGCTGTCCACATTTAGACATGGAATGATCTGTGGTGAACACATGGGTTTGGTTTCTTTGCATATATGAAGTTGTCATTTGCAGTATATTTGCTATTGTATTTTTATTGTTGTAAAATTAAAATTTTTAAGAGGTCACACTTCATTTTGTATTCTCTGCTGAGATTTATTCTAGCTTAGGTATTTTTTTAGGCATCTATCACTGCTGTCATGGCTGTAAAAGAGAGAGGGAGAAGGATATGCAGACTACAGAAGACGTTTTTGAGCTCAAGGGAATTAATATTTTTCCTTCTAACCAGCTGGATCTGCTTTCTTGGTAACACACCAGTAGTAATAAATCTGGCTCTATATATAGTCTTAGACTACAACTGCCAACTAAATTGCATATAGACAACGAGGACAGAATCCAGGATACTCTGTTTAAAAAGGTACAGGCCTTGGCTACTCACATTTAAAGAAGAATTTCCATCAGCCCACACTATTTATGGACTAGCAGTCCACATGAAGACTGGTAAATTAAAAGGGAGACTGTCCCAGTCACATGGAGATGCATACGCTTTAATGGACCGAATGCTATCTAGCAGATGTATACATAAGCAGACATTTACATAACAGGAGGGCTCAAACCCATGTAAAGTATGCATTTTATCTCCAGTACAATCAAGCCTAGTCTTGGGTGTTGCTAGCTGAAACTCAGAATTTCTGCTTCTAATTAAAAGAGCATCTGTTTTCAATATCCTAGAAAAATGATTCCAGGCTAAGAGACATATCCTGAAAATAGCTGCTCCTCTAATTAGTACACTGAGCGCTTATCTGTTTTTTTCTTCCTAGCATCAAACTGTTTCAGTGTATTTGGTGTTCATTTGTATCACAAATTATCCGGAAAATCAGGTAAGAGATGTCAGCCTGCATTAAGTAATGGCCAGCCTTAGTCTTTTTAATAAAATTTTATATATTAAAAATAAAATAATGCCCTATTGCGTGCTGAATTATGGTATTTTATATAGGTGACATGATGGACAGAGTGTAGGATATGATGTTTCATATTATGCTGTGACATGTACTGATTCAAAAACCAGCTTTAGCTAAGATACTCTGTAAAGAACATAAATTCTACATTTCTGTTAAAGAGAAAGGGACAAAAAAATCCACTGCGGTAGCCTTTTTTGTTTTATTTTACTTTTTTAGAACAGTTTCATGAAGATAAGGAAGCTATCTAAAAGAGGTTATAAGCAGTAGCAAAAAATCTAGGTGGCCTGGAGATTGTTCAAAGACAACATAATAAAGATTTAGAGTGCATTTGTGTTACAAACAAACAAACAAACAAAAAACCAGAAAAAACCCAGAACTCTAAATGACCTCCAATGACTACAGCAATGTAAAGAAAGCAATTAGGAAATTAAAATAAAAAAAAAGTTTTTTATGTACAACAAGGAACCATGAATAAATGTAAAATTTTGCAAGTTAAAGATCAAACTACACTGGAGCATCCTGTTAAAGATATAAATGCTAGTAACAAAGTCTGTTTTAATCACATCAGAAGCAGGAAGCCTTTTAGAGAGTTGGTTGGAACTCATTGATAATCCAGGTATAGAAGGAGCAGTCAGGGAAAATAAAAGCCATTGCTGAAAACTAAATGCATTGGTTGCATCAGTATTCAGGGAGAAGGTGTATCAAAGAAGTTCTTCCAGCAGAACCTTTTTTGCTAAGCATTAATCTGAGAAATTGTTTTAATCTGAAAAATCCACAGAAGAGTTTTAGAGAAATTTGCCAATCACAGTGGTAAAAAGTACCAGGATCTGAAATTATTTACCTTTATGTTCAAAAATACATTAAATATGAAATTGCTTATGTATTAATGCAGTATGTTACCTATTCCTCAAAAGGTTACCAGAGGCCTGGAGGCTTGGTACATCTACAGCCATCTTTAGAAAGGGATCCAGGGATGATTGCAGATTAACTGGAAATCTGACTTGCATACTAGGCAAATTAGTAGAAGCTATAATAAAAAATGTCTATGTCTTTAACTCCGCTAAAGATATCTTAGGGGTAAGGATGATAAGTTGTTAGGCCATACCTGAGTTTTCAGAAAGCATTGAAGAAGGTCCTTCAGCAAAGGCTTTAAGGGAAATTTAGTAATTCTGGAATGAGGTGATTAGTCCTCTGAATTAGGAGCATGGGGGAAAAAAAAGGGGAGAAATAAGTGCTCAGTTTTTCACTTGAAGGAGGTTGTCAGTAGCATGTTCCTATGTTGTCTAGAAAAGAGAGCCAAAAGTGGGGTGACCAAAATTATCTGGAGTAATCCAGTCAAAAGCTGACTATAGGGAGCTGTAAAATGGCAAATGGAAAGCAGTGCACAAAAGGAAAAGTGATCATATATCTGTATATATATGTACACACACACACACACACACACACACAAATGTTAGACTCTTTATTAGCTATTTTCTTTCTGAATGCTTCTTTGACAAGTCAGTGTGATGCTTATTGGTAGTTAAAAAGGCAAATAAAAGGTTAGGAATTGTTGGGGAAGAAATAGGGAATAAAACAGACAACATTAGGTACTGTACAAATACATGGAATTGAATGCTGTGTCTCTCTTCAGAGTTACTCAACCTCATGAGAGGTTATAAACGTTTAAACTACTCAGCACATTTTCTAGTTCTAATAAGGATGATGAGAGGTATGTAACTACTGAGATGCAGAGGGGACAAGAGAAAGCAGTAGGGGAATACTGAGCTTACTAAATTCACACGTGATAAGGAGAAAGTGAATAGAAATAACTTATCTCATGTCTCAAAATAAAAGTAGTAGGGGCCACCCGAAGATATTTTTACATTTCAAACAAAAGAAAATATTTTTTCATGTAGTGGAAAAAAATGTTTTTGGTATTTCTTGCTACACGATCTGTGGGGGCAAAGAGCATGCATGCAAAGGGACTGTTGCATGTGATCTGCATGCACCTCTAAATCAAGAAGATCTTGAACTACTGGCTCTTGGGAAGATACTGCAGGGGAAGGATCCCCCTTTCTGGGCAGTGCTCTTTCCTAGGCACCCAGTAGTTGCCTCTGCTGGTGGGAGGATACTGTCTAGCCAGATACCTTGCACTGACCCACTACAGCCATTCTCAGGTTAATACTTCTGTGACAGAAATGTAATAAAATAATGTAAAATAATAAAACATCAAAAATTAAAATGCACAGTCCCCTGTGAAACAAGATTCTAACTAGTGTTTCCTGAAGTAATCTACTTCTTCACCTTTTTCATGTCAGGAACAGACGTGGATTTATCCCACAAGCCACTTGTCAAAACAACATTTTCTGACAGGAAAACTGCTGGCGTAATAAACTTTCATCCCATTTTGGTTCTAGTTGCAGCGTTCTTTTCTTCCCACCTCATACATGCATGTATTGGTATGTGCTAACACTACTAGCATCTATGTGCAACTGGTAAACTCCACAACTAGGCTTCTTATGTTGTGTATCCCCAAGGCTTTTTTTCTCTTACTTCAATGAGACATCAGGTAACTTGAGCACAATCACTAGGTTTTCTAGGTTCTGCAGAAATGCCTGATGAAATGGGAAGAAAATGAGGCAGATAAGGGATATACTCTGTCCACATTCATATTTACTAATAACCAAACACTGTGAGTCCAGCCATTTGTAAATTGAATCCAACAGGTTTGCCTGCTGCTCTGCAGTTAGTAATAGCGCTCCTGAAAATTACACATGGACATCAAAAGAAAAAGAACACCTATGGTGTTTAAATACTGTGTGTGTGAGATATATAGCCATCAATATACTAAAATAATTGCCTGAGTACTTGATGTGAGCAGCCTTGTCAATTTGGTAATAGCTTCAACTCTTTATCTGGTTACAACATAAATTGTCTTTGTGCAATATACATTGTCATTACAGATCTCATTGGTGAAGCTGTGAATGTCTTAGCTGATAATAATGGATTCTTTCCAAGGTAACTGAAGTCTGTTGATGTTACTTGTTTGGCACACTAAACACATACCTCATTAAAAAAGACTGAAGAAGAATAATGAATCTTTGCAGTTGTGTTTTACAGCTTTGCCGAGTGTTTTTCCCTCTTTGGTTAATGGTACCTTCAGCATCACTGCAGCTGGTGTCATTATAAATGATGACCCATGTCTGAAGATGGAATATGCTGGAGCAGGAGCGCAGAGATTTATCCTTTATCACTTTACTGTAATCATGAACTCATTGTTCTCTCCATCAGCTGAGAAACAGGAGAAGCTGAAGTGCTGGCAGAAGGCAAAATGTTGCCTATTTTACTCAGTATAACAAATGAAAAGAGTACAGAAACTTTAGCGTAGAAATGGAGAAAACAACTTACCTGGATTGATAGGAGTTTGTCATAATCAGTGTCTTGGTGTGATGGTAATAATTAAATGAAGAGTGCCGATCTTCATGACCAGGAGTCAGGGCCTGGAAAGCAGTTAGCATTGTAGGCCATTTTGGCAACACCTTCCCACGCACCTGCTCCTTGCACCTTCATTTAAAGCAGTTAATACTGGCCACAGCCTGGAATGATCTGTGTGTGTATACACACACACATATATGCACAAACATATATATATATATATATGTCCATCAGATGGCAGTTTGGCAGAAATGGCAGTTTCTCTGTGAACATACATAAATCTTTACTGCATGTTTTTATTTAGAAGCTTAGGAGCTTTTCAATTCAGGAACACTTTAAGGGGAGTAAATTTTTTAACTTTTTTTACTCCTCTAGGATCTATTGATGTTTTTTTAAATATATGCTGTTTTGCTAAGTTGTGATTGGTTGCATGGACTATGTGCATGTCTTCCCTGAGTGAGCAGAAAAAGCATATTTAATATAGAAACTTTTGCACAGTCAGAAAGGAACTGATGTTGCCACATAGGAGGTTTTGGAATTTACCATCTGCACATGAGCCAACCCAAAAAACAAAATCCCGTTCTTCATGCTCATAGAAAGCAAAAATAATAAGCAATAATTTAATCATTTAAACTTCAGAAACAACAAACAGTAAATAACTTACGTCATTTATCTACACTTAGTAAACAGTCGTCTACTGTCCTTCCACACCTTTGCACTTTAGCTTATAAAAATAATTTTTTAAATCAAGCTAAAAAAACCCATAGCTTAAAACAAACATAGTCTAATTTAAACTGGTGACAATGTTGTTATTTTGCATTTAAGTAGTTAATTTTGAGTTAGCTAAAAGAGGCTTTTTACTGATGTTAATTAAATTGATATACTGCTCCAAAAATGAGTATGTACAGAGAGATTTACACCTACTTGTCTAAGTCAATTATGTCTCTCATTTGATTTGGTGTAACTCTGTGCTGATATAAGTTACTAGATGGGAGGGAAAGGACAGTTCAAACAGCAGAACATTTATATTCCAAATGCGACCTCGCGGAGCAAGCCAGCTGGGGACATCAGCAGCGAATCATACACTTGAAAAGGCTGAGCACTTGCTAGCAGCTGTTGA
This sequence comes from Apteryx mantelli, assembly GCF_036417845.1. NCBI lineage: Eukaryota > Metazoa > Chordata > Aves > Apterygiformes > Apterygidae > Apteryx > Apteryx mantelli. The sequence goes on from NC_089984.1 coordinate 17,950,931, forward strand.
TGTGGCAATGGAAAATACTAAGGGTTCCAGAGATTACAGGAGTATAATTTGGCCTGCAATAAAAGTAAGCATAAATGCTCACTGAAAAGGGTTTGCATTGTAATGAATGAGATTTTGCTGTCAGCTATAATGACAGAAGCGTTAATGCTAACTTTTTTTGTGTGCATTATTATTCCAACAATATTTAAACAAGAGGTTTCTATGAATGGTAGCGTATGTATCTCTGTCAAGACAGGACCATACCCGGTGAGCAAAATTTCCTGTCATGAGCTATTGATATGTCTTAATTGTATTTAGAATTATCAGAACAAAATAGTATATGTTAGAATATAGAGAGTATATGTTAAATTATATAGATCGTAATGTAGTTGGAATATATTAGAAATTTTGGAATTCTGTTAAGATATTTTAAATTCAGTAAGTTTATTAAGTTCACCTCACTTTCAGTGATGCTAGTGTTTTACAGAGCATTAACAAGCCTTGTAATTCCTCATTTCATGCTATGTAAAACATAGTATAATTAACCGGAAAGCGTTATTACCAGTGAGTGTGATTCTGAATTCTTTAGAAAGAGAGAAAATCTTGTTGGGGCAGAATCAGATGCCACTACTGAGGTATCCAGAACAATGATAGTTAAGATTTTTCAACTTTTCTTAATAACACTCTCAAGCAGTAAGTCATCGAGCTGCTTGCCAGGACATCAGTCTGTATGAAAGTTACCTCCTTCTTATTCTAGGTGGAGCAAAACTGGTTCTGATAGGGTTTTGGAGGGGGGGCAGGGAGCTGGAATTGATCATTAAAAATTATTGCTGTGACATTTTTATGAATATTTCTGCAGCCAAAACTGCTGAGGATAAAAAGTTAGATTTTTTTTCAGTTAATTGACTGCTCAGAAGTAGTATCTTCAACAGGTCTGAAGAACTGCGTTTGATTTGGCACGGATTGTATGCTTCTTGAAACTCACTCCTGTGCAAGTGTGTAATAGAGCTGTGATAAGGTAACCCATTCTGAAGAAGTATTTGGCAGACTGCATTGATGCGTCAGCTCAGCATAGCTGTATAGAGAAACTAGGCTTCATGGTAACCTTAACTTGGTATGTTCTTGTTTTACTAATTCAGGGTATTCTCCACAGGAGCCCACTCCTTGTACTTTGGCCATTTTGAGCAAGACTTCAGTGAGACTTCCATATGCCTGAAAGTTTGTTAATGATGTAGCTTTTAAGACCACACTGTGGCCAAAAAAATGGCGGGGGAGTTAGTGTCTCACTTCCATTTCTTTGGTTTTAGCATTTGGAGTTAGTGAGATTAGCCAATCTGTCTGAAAGCTCTTTATAATAGAAATTGCTTATTTCACAATAACTTCCCCCAATAGATAAGCAATAATGAAACACTATTTAATATAATTTTTTTCCTTATGACTTATTTACTGCATAATATTCAAACTTTGTTCTGACAGCAAAGTAGCCAATTATTGCATGGTCCTTTCTATGGACTCATCCTTAAAATATCTCAATTATGTATTAATATTAATTTGTCTTACTACTGTCACTATGAGATAAATGAATACTGTTCTCAGTTTGCAGATGGGGACCTGAGAAATGCAGATATTCACACTAAAGCTGTTTGCTAATTCTATCTTGTTTCATATATGTAAGCATAGAGTTTTTTCAGAGCACTTAATGTTATGTAGCACTTTGTGAGTCGACATAACAGGCAGATAAGATCTGAACTTTAGACCACAATATATTAAATTCTAAGTGAAAATATCTCCTGCTTTTAGAGCAGTCACTTGGAGAGGAGGTCAATCAGCAGGTGTAAAGAATGAGAAAATGCCTCTTAATATGTCTACACTGAAATATTAGTGACATTTATAGAATTTCTAAGACCTATGAAAGAGCTTTGTATGGAAAAAATCAGAAAAACAAAGAATGGAGAAATCACTTGAAGATCTATTTGCCCAGGTGGAGTATAGCATTATCCTTTTACATTTTCATGCTAGTAGATCATAACTATCACACCACCCTATATTATGTGAATGCCTTCAGGAATATGTTGCATTTGGCAAAAGCACAAAACTCTTTATTACTTTAATGACAAAACCAATGTGTCTAACCCCAAATAGTAACTAATACAACCTTTATTCTGCTTCTGATGATACAAGTGAACATTATGAAAACAGCACTTCCAGTAAGATTTTCTAGCTTTGAGACCTGAGTGTTTATATCATGTATCACAGCGTGACATTCAAATGGGTTATCAAAGATATTAACTGAGGTACAATAATTGGAGAGACACTACAGCCAACCAAAGAAGAGAGCTTTTCTAACCATTTTGTTATAACAGCTCTTTCTTCTTCTACTTCTTCTTTCATGTTCTCACAGCTGATGCTTACTTCATAACTTTAATATGAAATAAGATCTGGTATCATATCCCTGCAGCTGCTTTAATGCTCCAGAATTCATATGCTTTCTGCACATTTCTTTTAACAAGTAGAGTCTAGGAAACTAGTTTTGGAAAGTTAAAGCGCTCTCAATAGTTACCATACTTTCCCATGCATCCAATCCTCCAAATAGTGCACTGGCTTTCATTAGTGAAGCAAAAGCATCTCTTGACAATCAGAACAGTCTAATGAACAGCATCACTTTGTTTCCCAAAGCTGCCGGCTCCATGTCTGCAGCCAGAGGTTCTGCACCAGAAATATAACGCTTTCGGCTGCCATGGCATCATCAGCAAGTATCAAATGAAAAGAGATTGAAATAGGGAGGGAGTACTTTTATGTCTCATTCTCTTCTGTGCTTGTCATCAGGCTGCCATTTCAGATATTGAGATCACTCAACCCTGCCATGAGCAAAACCTGTCTGGGAGGGCAATATGGCAAGTGAAAGAGCAGGTTTTAGACTAAAATCATTTGAAAACACATTACTGCAGGCAATTGTGAAAAGTCAGCATCTGTCTTCTCCGACTAAAAGCTAAACATCATTTTCCTTCTTACTTCTATCACATAAGGACACAATCTCCCACCTCTGAAATGAGAAATAGAGCAAAGCCTTGCAGTCTATTCAAGAATATATGCATGATCCAGTAAATTTGCCCTTCTTAGTTTGGAGTCAAATAGTCATTCCAGAGAGGCACAGAGTCAGGCTGGATGAGCTATTGAAGTTAGTCAAAACACCTGCTTCAAACACAGGCCAATTCGATTCAAGGCAATGAAAGTCTATTGGTGCTGCAAACCTCCCTGTACAAACGAGGAGGTTCTTCTATATTAATAAGCTATAAACATAGGTTTCACTTCCCTGGCTCTTTTACTGTTGCTATCTAGGGGCACTCACAAACTGATATTTACATAATAAATGGGGAGCAGGAAAGAAAAAGCTGTATATACAGTAAGGTTTCACATGGTGGATTGAAACTTAGGCAGGTGGAGCTCTTTACTTTGTTCTGCCACAGTTTTCCTATGAGATTTGGAGCACATTCTTAGGTGTCCTTTTGTCTCTGTTACACTTTAATAAAAGGAGGAAAAGCATACTTTCTTCTTTCCCAGCATGCTCTGAAGATAAGTACATCACAGATTTTAAGTTCTACAGATACTTTAGTAGCAGGCAGCGCAGGAGAATCTAAGGTAACAGCTACCCCAAGAAAGATGAAATTTAACAAGTTCAGCCAAAGCAAATTCTCAACCAATGAGCAGCCAGCAGTTAGATTTGCATCTGTGGATGATCTTAAAGTATATCGGCTTTCTGAAAAAATCTTTTAAAATAGGAGAACTCTTTCTTGCCTTACAAAGTTTCAAGAACAGCTTTTAGGTCATTTGTTTGCATTTTGATTTTGTTCTGCACAGTGGGTTGTGGTCAGGAGCAGTCTTCTCTTTACATGGAAGTATTGTGCAACATATAGCACAAGTGAAAACTCAAAACACTTCTCGAGCTTGTGTTGCCATCCCCATTAGACCTGAAACAAAGCCAAGAGCAAGTTTCAAGATCCCAGGTGTGCATTGTATGTCTGCCCTACTGGCATAGAGGTGCTTTATTGCATCCCAACTTAACAGGGGAAAAGGAAAACACAATAAAAGAAGGTGGAGGGAGACATTGATTTTGACCTTTACAGAAAGAAGTGAAGAATTGGTAAAGATCAGAATATCTTGATCTTTTCTTTGAGAGATTACAGAAATGTCTTACTGCGACACGGAGCAATTTCTATCCAGTCACCCTGCTGTGATGTTACATTTCACCTACCGATTTACCAATTGAGTGCATTTGATACTTTATGAGATTAAGAAAAGACAACAGTTCTGCAGTGTGTTAGTGAAATTTTTGAAATTCAGACTGAATTAGAGTAACTATGCAATCTTTAACTACCTCTTTTTGTTCTCTTCAGGTCACAAAGTGCAGTTTCTTTTTAAAAGTAATAATATCAATAAGATCATAAAAATGGCATTTATTTTGCCCTTACTGTAGCTGCTATGAACTGTGGCTGAATTCTGGTTGGTGTCAGGTTAATTTTAACTGATTATTTCCTGTGTGATTTTACTAGAGATTGCTGCCCAAGTAAAGCAATGTATTTGGCTTTGCTTAGACTGGTGCCTAGCTAGGAATGTACTACAGCTACCCTCCAAAAGAGATCTTTTACAATGCTACAGACATCCAAGGGCTGGGGTCTTGGAAAAGTGCAGACAAAATTTACTTGAAGTCTGGATCCAAGCTAGAAAATACTATTTGAGTGATCCTTGGCTAGTGAATTTGTCCTTTGGCTTGTTCAATTTTTTCTTCTCTGCCTGTAACTGAAATTAGAGCTGTGTGCTGGTTTTTTGGAAATATTCCAAGTACCTGTTTGAATCTCACTGTATATTTCAAGGTAGTATTGGACCAAAATTAGAGATGGAAGCAGGGGCAGCTCATGAAGGCTAAGCAATTTCCTCAAGGTCGTGCTACACCTTGGTTTTCTGTTTGCAATTCTTGCCACTACACAAACCTTTCAGTCAAAATAACAGGAGAAAAAAAGGGCATTAGACTTTGATTCCTAATTCAAAGTTCATAGTTCTTAACAAATGTTCATGTGAAAGCAATGGCAACAGGAGCAACTTCGCTAAGACAGGCTGTGCACCTGCTCAGGTGGAGCCACATGTCCTTACTCATCTGTTTGTCACACAGGTGGCAGCGAGCTGTAAACACAGAGCTTTGTGCTAGGCACAACCTGTGTACAAAAGGAATGGGTTGTTGGTTTTTTATGTAAAGGAAAATGTGGTGGGAGAGAATATTTTAAATTTTTGCAAAGCTTTGAACTAATTTGTTTGCCACTGTACAAAAGCAAATGATCAAAATCCCTTGTTTAGCCTGTGCTTCAAAAGTACTAATGATATAGAGAGGTTTTCTAGGTAGCTTGTTACATTGTCTGAAGATGTTCATTAATAAACAGCTTAAAACCTTGTTTCAATAAAGATGAATTTTTGAGTCCTTCCTGAATTGCTCATTATGGCTGGGTTCCTGATGGCCATGAGGAACAATTAATAACTGTTCTTTTTATAACAACATTTAAGGTTTTGAAAGATCATGATCATGTGTCCCTTCAGTCTTCTTTTCTCTACTCTGAATTCCTTCAAACTTTGTCAAGAATCCTGTCCTTCTAAGTCTGTGATCATATTTGATATTTCAGTGTGGTCTTGGTGCAGCTTGCTTACACCTGTCTTAGTGCCTGGTCCTATTTAAGATTTAATATCCCCCATATTCCACTTCAAGTCTCATCAGCACCAAGCAAGGTGCAAAACTTGTGTTTAATGGATCTGGTCATTCCATGAATTTAACCGAGACCAGGTCCAAAAGTTCTGCTCACCTAGACTTTTTTCCTTCCCCTGCCCCCCTCCCCATTTAATTGCAATGTTTAAAAACAAAGCCTTCTTTAGCTGTGATTTATATTTCCATAGTGCTCATGTTGCCAAGACAACTGTAATAATGTCCTCTTCTGGAAAAACCTTTTGTAGAAATAAGAGGGTTTTGCAGATACACTATTCATGTTGAAATGATTGTAAAATGAAATATCTCATCAATTCCATGGCATCTTTCCATACACTGTCAATTTAACTGACATGGTAGAATTATTCTCTGTTCTGTCTTTGCAGTTTGTTTTGCTCTTGATTGTCATTTGGATAGTATAGAGGAAGGAAATCCAATATATTTTTGCTGATGTTTATTGAGTTAAAAAAAAGGGGGGCAGGAAGTACTTCTGGTCAAATATTTTAGGTAATAGAAATGCATGTTCTTTGTGTTGCTCTGACATTCATTATCAGTATCTTGGTGAGGGGAAAAGAGGGGGAGGCTTCTCTTCATTTCTGGCAGAAACATGTTAGCTGCTAAACTAGCTAAAGAGATTAACAAGATTGTGGTTGTTTTTGTATTGATTTCTGGCCTTTTCTCATGATTTTATATTCCACTTTCTTGGCATTGTATAACATAATGTCTCTAGGGGCAAAGCTACTGACTCTGGTTCTATTCTGCAGATGTTAGCAAATTTGGAAGCCCTAGAATAGTGAGATACAAGCTGCTACCACAATTTTAACCACCATATAAATTAGTCCTCTGCTTCAATTCACTAACAATTAGTCATTGATCTTTATTGTGATTAAAGATTTGTATTTGTTTATCAGAAAACAGAAATCATAGCACATGAGTTAGGTGATATATCTCAGCATCCACAGTAAATAATTTTACCTGGCATATGAGGCAAGGCATATGAACAATGAGAAAAAATAGATTTTGAGTATGCATTTGTGCTAATGAAATGCAGGAAACACAGGAAACAACCCATGTAATACGACAGCCATATTTTCTTTTGAAATGGCATTGTGCTCTTTTTTTGGTAGAGCCTGTACTTGGATAAATTAAATCTGGTTGCACATAAGAGTCTCCTCCTTGATAGGGAGGGTTGGCCGTTGCATAGTCAATGTGTTCAGTGGGACATAGCTCAGTGATGAATCCTAGATCACAGGAGAAGGAGAAGGTGAGGATCATAAACTATGGGTAGTAGGAAACGCTATGGCAATATTTTGGAAAGACATTCCAATGAGTAATAGAAGACATTCCATTTTTGTATAGAATCAAAACAACTTGTGTAAAAGCAACATTCACAAAAAATATTGTTTAACTGAATAGCTATACTTCTGCACAAAACTGTTTGAATTTAAAATTTTCAGCCAACTGTATTCTCAGTCAAGGCAGGGTTAAGAGGCCTGAGAGGACAAGTGAGAAGTGGACAGAAGTTGTATTCACAGGAACCATTTGGACGAGTAGTTTCCAAAATAAACAATTTCTGCAAATGGGTTGAGAAGCAACTGATAATGCACAAAGGGCTATGCTTGTCTGCTTTTTTGCAGCAACTAGTTCAGCAAGTTGTAGAAGGGATTTCAGAAGTAAAATGAGGAACAAAAGGGAGCAGTCAGGAATGCACGTAATCCCTTCCTTCCTCTAGCCGGGGGGAGGCCATATAGAGTACTGAGAAACTCATTTGAAAAAACTCTCATTAACCATGACTTTTTAGAAAGGCACAAGTCTTCACAATTATAGCTGTCCTCGTCCTAAACATATCACAGAATCACAGAATGGTTGAGGTTGAAAGGGAAAATGGAAGAGACAAGTTTCAGTCATGAGAATTTGGGAGAGAGAGACATCTGAAAACCTGTATAACATAATGGCTGATAAAAGATTCTGCATCCCCAAATGCCTGTGAACCCTGTTAAGAGATAGCCTTCTTTCTTTTGTACAAAAACATACCGATGCTGTATTTATATAAAGTAGGGTAAAAAGAGGTTCTTGGCAACAGTGAGTTCCTTGTGGAAGAATATGTTGCTTTCTGTAGAGTTCCATCAATGTATTCACATTTCCTTCCAAGAACTCTTTTTTTTCCTTCAAAATTAGCATATTTTATTTATAACTCTTTCTCAGATACACTATGTCACTTGCTCTGCACAGTTCCCATTTATAACTGATATCACATGAGCTTCATTAAGAGTCAGAGCAGTCCCTTAGATGTTATGACACAGGATCACATACATGGGCACAGGCTTTCCTCAGTAAGTAGTTTAGAGATTTTTGTTTTTTCAAGAAAAAGAGTATGCTAAATATAACCACATGCAAAACTGAAATAAATGGGAGTTCTGAGACTCCTTGAAGTCTTGCTCCCTCCCAGAACGTACCTCAGACCCTCTTGGCAGACCCTCTTGGATGCAAATTCCTAGAAAATTGTCAAACAATGCTTTCAGCCGCAGGGGCTAAGAAGCTGAACATCAAACTCTAATTTCTTTCATGGTATAACCCGTATAACCTGTATCTTTACTTGTAAGTAAGAACTCATTCTTTATTTCAAGTAATGTTTTTCAATTGGGATTAGGAGGAACTTTTTCTTCCAGATGAAGCTGACAAGGATCACTGTAGGTTTCCACCTTCCTCTCTACATAATCACTACCTAGAGTCATCTAGGAGTTTTATTTATTAAGTTCTAGATGCTATTTCCCTTGATCCCTCCTGCTGTCCTCCTGTCCGCCATGTTTTGATGGAGACTCCCAGTCTTTTACTGTGGTAGGTTAATGGCAGTGTTCTGCGGCCTGTGCCATATGTGTGGCAGAGAAACTACGCAGACATCTACTGCATAGTTGTTTGAAATTGGGGGTCTTGCCTTGGTCATGCACATGCTTCCCCACAGTCCTTTATTTCTATGCTCCATATATCCTTGAGAATATTATCGACACTGCCATGACTGCATCTTACACACATATGAAGCAACTAGATAAATTAAATATTGCTATCAACATAGCTGTGGCAGACCAGAGCTCAGTGTGGGCTCACTGCCTGAATATTTATTTAGCTTCTTAGGCAAGTTTTCTAGGTTTTCTTTGATCTTCATGCTGCAGCAGCTCCATGGCTAGCAGAACCTGAACTAGCTGGGTGAATGCTTGCGTTAACCTACAATGCAAGGTTGAAGCTTCCAAATGAGCTGCAAGGAATGTTGAACAGAGTCTGGAGTCAACAGAGGAGTGCTGGATGCTTTGGGGCAATTCTTCCATAAGCAGTTCTCCAGTAACTTACTGTGTACCCTAGCCTCATGAGTTAAAAGTTACAAAGAATAACCTTCAACTGAAGTAAAGGGACTAAAGCAATATGATAGATTGGCAGAATGGCAGAACTTTTGATTTACTCTGATGATTCTAAAACTCAGCAAATCTGTATTTCTGTCATGTACAGGGTAAGATTCACAGTTTGTTTCTCCAGCAAATTGTTGAGATTGTGAATTATACTAAATCTTGAAACCTCAGGCAAAGGAACTAACTCCCAAAGCAGCTGTATTCCAGGAGAAGGGAAGAAAGAAGTACATAATCACCTGCTACTATCACAAGTGTTAAAATATATCATCTCTAATGAGAAAGCCAGTGCATACTAATAAAAAGGAAAAGGATGAGCAAGAGAGATGTATGAATGGGCAACTTGTAGAGGTTGTACATTCCATAAATCTTACAGCATGGTAGCAGCATGGTGCTGGGTAGCTATATTGTTATTATAAAATATGCCTCATTACAAATTTACAAGGCCTTTTTGGTTAGTCCTGCAAACTCATGCAGAGATCTGAGAGCTAAACTCAATGTTTCCTTTCTTTTACAGCATAAAGATTTTGCTGCCTGAGCTAGCTAATTAGGTGAATGTATAAACAATCTGCTCTTAATGGACTTGAAGAGGAATAAAAGTTTCCTTTGACCTCAATAGGAAATTACCAGAGTAAACAGTAAGGGTGAAATTTTGATAGTGTAGTGAGGACTGGTGAGGAGAAGGGGAGACGTTCTAGTCTTTTTTTGGTTGAACATCCTGGGCTGGCTCACCGCATAGCCAGGTGATGCTGAAACATGGGAAATGGCAGAAGCATGCTGCTAACGGGCAACAGGGCGACAGAATTGCCCCTTTTGATGGCAATGAGCTGCTATGTGAGTTTCCTATTTGTGAAAAGGTTGCGTATCCTGAGTACGGTCAGTAGGGTACCAACTATTCAACATCATTCTCTGTTCTCTGTGATACCCTGTTTGTGGCCTCTGTAAGTCCCTAGGACTTACATTAGTGTTAAGTCTAACTCAACCAGATCTAAAAAATGTAATTAGAATTGTTTCTAAATCTAATGCCTTGCTAAACTATCTCTAATCTGAGCTTTTTGTGAGGCCACATCCTGCAAGGTGCCCATTACCGGTGCAGCCAGGTGGAACTTAACAGACCCTGTCCCTGCCTGGACTCTGGTGCTTCCCTTTTCCGACTCTGCAGAATTAATCAATGCGCAGATGGCCAAAGAAAGTCCTTAGCACTGCTTAAAACAAACGTTGTTTCTTTCAGCTCCCTGGTCCTGTGCTGGAATTCCCTGTCCTGGCTCCTGTCATTTCACTAGTTACAAAACACCCGCATCTGTGACATGATGGAGCTTTGTTTTGAACATTGTGCTGCATCAGAGGAGCAACAGTGGCCAGGTGGGGTGTCAGAGCATCTGGCTGATCAGTTAGTCCTCTCTGAAAAGCTGTAAGTTTTCAATCAAATGAGTGAGCAGGATCTGACCCATGCAACAGTCAGAGTATTAGTGCCAACAAAAGGCTAGAGGCAGGGACAGAGCAACCCTTAGGGCAATTAGGATCTCCAACTGGTTGCAAATTCATTTGAAATCTTTTTTCTCAGTTGTGCTGTTATTTCTTCATGCAGTTTATGCAGGACAAAGAAAGAAACTTCTCTCCTCTGATGACTCTGGTTTCTTAGATATACAGCACAATGCATACCAGTGTTATGGAACAGGAGTTTTGGCTGACACTTCTGTCACTCTGAAGTATTACTGCCTTTTTGGAGATTTTCCTTGCAAATATGCCGATAGGAAAATTTACACAGTGCAAAGGATTAGCTTGATATAATAAATAGTGTTCAACTGAACCTGGAAAATCTCAGCAGCTTAACCAATACATAAATATATACATACATCTATCTCAGCAACAAGAATGTGAAAGAGAAGCCAGAGAGATTAAGTTGTGAAACAAGCTCCATTGCCAGGTCTTTAACTGACTTCACGGGATAAACTGCCTTTCTCTTTGTATTTCAAATTTTCTAGAGCTTTCATAATTAACATAATTCATAATGTTCTACTTGCTCAATATTTTCTAAGGCACTTTTGGTTCACATAAATCTGTACCTGTATTCTTTCTGAATTTATCACCTGTAAGCAGTTTATGTTTCAGTGCTCTTTCCATTGAATTCTCAGAATCTTAAATAGAAAGCAAAATATTTCCTAGCAGAAGGTAAAACACTGTGCTGTCTATACAGATGAGCAGTTTATGGAAACCACAGGCTTCAGGGAGTGCTAGGTTTTATAATTGGATTGTAGGGCAGCCTGGAAGCTCTTGCACAGTGTGTACATCTGGATGGCTTCTTATGGACTCTACTTCTGAAGAGACTCAGGAGCCCTGTTTATTGCAGTGATGCCATAGAATGAAGCATTGTTGGTAGATGGTGGCATATAAAGAGCTGTAGTGTTGTGTCCCTTGCTGGCAAAACAATAGAATCCATCAGCAGGGAAATTCCTCACACAGACTGCCATTGTCTAGAAAATCTAAGCTTTTCTTTTAGCCTGAATGAGTATTATTCTCACAGTATAGAACTGGAGTAGAACAGGAGGAGTCCTCTGGCAAAGAGCAATTCCCCAGGCTAAAGAAGCTAGAAAGAAAATCATTCTACAGAAGAAACGCAGTTTTCTTCATTAATCTCATCTTGAAATTTCTTTTTAATCTGTGCAGAAATTTGGGGAGCCCTGAAACAGCTGTTATTAAAAAGTTCAAAATGCCATCTAGATTTTGTGGGGCTACAGCTGTCTTCCAACCTTCCTCTACCCAGAATAGAAGGCAAAAAAATGGGAGTCTGGTAACCAGGAGCCAGGTCAGGTAGGAAATTTTGAGTGTGAGCACCCTTGGGTTTAGGCATGACTGCCATGCCTCCCCACTTTCAGAGCAGTGAAAGAGGAAGCACAAAGCCCTACCATAATGTTTCTTCTGCCACTTAATTGTGTGAGCCTTAGCTTGGTCTCAAAACCAAATTCACCTACAGTGGTAGTGCGAAAACATAAGCTTTGGCATGGATTTAGGCCAAGTACCAGAGAGCCCTCAAAGACAAATTTCATGCATGCTTGGTGCCTCAGGGAAAGCTTGAATTTTTCTTCATTTGATGCGGATAAACTGCGTGTCGTACAATCTGTCAGCAGATCTTCTGGGCTTTTCCACGCAGAATGTAGAAACTGGAGCTCAGGCCAGAGCCAGGCCAATAGCCAGCAGTACAGGAAGGTGTTTGGGTTGAAGGCTTACTTAGGTCTGCCTTCAGGCCAGCTTTTAACCTTGCAACATACATATCTGTATGTGTATAACCTGGACATATTGATATGACTGGGAAAGAAGTGGCAGAAGAAAGCCTGTAGAAAGCTTGTGTAATGTTTGACACATCAGACACTTCTGACAGCACTGAGGACTAATTATCCATCAGCCCTATATGAACTACATAGATTTTCATTACACAGGGTTAGAACCACACCAGCAGACAGCTCATTTCACATGCTAACAGCCTTTAATATCCGTCTGCCATGTTCCACAGTCAAATTATTCATTTATTTAGCAAATCAGACTGAAAGAGGAGGGGAAAAGCATTATGCTAGAGACGTTCTTGCACCTACAGATGTGGCCTATATTGTAGAAATTGCTTCCTTCTCTTGTTTTATTAACAGCTGGCAATATGACTTGTAGGCAGCTTTGTAGGAAAGAGTCTTGTCCCAGCTTGGCATCCTGCCTTGCATTTCTGTGGCCTGGCTGTTATACTCAGCTGGCCTCTGTACTTCTGCACTATGCTGGTAACATTTGTGCAGTCATTTAAATACCTTCTCTATTTCCTTAAGTCAGGAGTTGATTAAAGTGACACCTCAGACAATGGATTATGCTGCAGCCCCATCCTATATACCCATCCATTACAGGAGACCTTATTCTTTAGGTGCCTTTTTTGGTATATGTATCAGATCCCAGGAAGTGGGTTCCTTATTACCAAAGAAGTATCCTAAGGTATTACCTTTCCACTAATGTCTTCCTACACTATAGCTATTTTTATTCGATTTCACCATACATAATGCCTAGGCTTGGGCCTCTTTGATAACTATTCTGGAATAAATTAGCATCTTTCCCTCTGTCTATAGGAAGGGCAGAGGTACCTTGCAGGGGCAGAAAGAAAGAAAAAGAAAGAGACTAGACAGAATGAAGAAATAGTAGGTAAAGCTTGAGTAGTTATTCAGACCCAGTGTTCATATTACTGGATTTAGAGGAGAAAACTTAACTTTATGAATGAAAACATGAAGAAAAGAACAAGAGAGTACTGTTATTTCCTTAAGATGCACCTTTCAAGAAGAAAGCCAGAGAAACATGTTCTGGCCTAACCCCAAAGCACATAAAAAAGCCTTCCTTCTTCCTATTTTTAAGTATGTTTTAGTAGAAGAGCAAAAAGAAGAAATAAGAAATCTCTCTGATATTTCTTTGTGTCTTATAATAACACATGTAAAAAACAAAGGAGTAGAATGCAGAGGATAGAAACTAAAATACAGAAGTAAATTGTAGAGTTGAAGGAGAAAATCCCTTCAGGCATTTTCAAAGACTATTGCAGATTACTGTTATTCCTAGTTATTACTAAGTACAACCAGAGTATGACGAATGCTTGAACTCTTTTGAATTATTCATCACTTTTACTTTCATGTAAAATAACTATTTGTATGGTCTTTAAACCTTTTAAATTATTTCTTTCACTAAAATATGCAAATCTAAGAATGGCTTTAATGTTTAGATAGAGATATAATTCTGTTAAAAACATTGTCCAATTAGAAGGAAATATGGAAGAGGGCAAAGAGAACACAGCTTCTCAAGAATGCCCATTAACATTGGCATCATTGTATTTTATTGTCTATATGGACGAGAAGATTAAGGGCACAAAGGAATAGAGGCATGAAAAGAGTAATTTGTTGAAGATCTTGCTACAGGAAGATCTTGCTATAGGACAAAGGCAAGGTCAAGAAGAGAACTCAGGCTTCCTATGACCCTTGTGGCTGCATTCCTTAAATGTGTCTCATGTGTGCTCCTAGCTACTGAATTGTTTGTGTTACACAATGAAATCCACTTTTTTTGGTTCTATTCAATTTGAAGTTGCTTTCAGCAAGATGGTGTGTCAGAATAGTGTGACCTCTTCTATAAAATTCTTCTTATACATTTTGGAAAATGTTTCATTAGCCTTCAAACTTTTCCTTGTACATTTTCATTTCAAAGCTCCACATATAAGCCATTGTTCGTGGCTCACAGACTTCTGGTTTGCAGACGATGTACTGTCAGACAATGTTCACCTAGCTTTTTATAGTCTGGTCTCCTAAAGAAAGAAGACTTACTATGCTATCCGTGTCTGCTTTCTGCAATTACTGTCTTTCTGCAGCCACTTTTAACACAGTTGTCTTATTTCATCCGCATTTGACAGAAGTGAAAAAAATATTTTAGAAAATTTAATTTCTACAGATTAAGTGAAAATGTAGGGCTAGAAAGAGAGGGGAGACCCTGTTTGTGCTCTGACTGAAGGAGAGACTGCAGGATAAACGTAGACTTACCAAACAGCAGAGAATCCACTTGACCAAGATCCCTTATAAATTTCCTAATTAGAAGAAAAATTAAACCAGAGCATATAATCAACCATGTAATAGGAATGAGCGGAAATAAAGCTTTGTTAGTTCTCCTACCCATGGAACTACTCCCCTATCCTCACCCTTCATGTTATTCTATCCCTTCCACTAACCCCTTCAGATAAGTTACTAGTAATAGGAGAAGCCCATGATGTAGGAAAGTTTCATATGAGCAGTGACTGTGATTGCTGGAAGACATTGCTGGATTCCATATCAGTAGAGCTAGAGAGGGGCCACAATTTATTTTTCTCAAACTCTGAATTTTTTTTTCATGGAACTATTTTCATCTATTTAGAACTTAAACATTTTTGGCACTTATATTTTTAAAGCTGTTTGCTTTCTTTTCCCCTATCCTTCTTTTCTATTGGAAAAAAATAGAAAAGGTTGAATAGAAACAGAAACAGATTTCTTGTTTTCTGTCATTTTCATTGGGGAAAAAAAAAGTTCCAGTTGTTTATAGAAGAACCTTTAGTCATACCATGGTCTGTCTCCTTTCATGGTTCAAACTGTTCAATTTTGGGAGAACTGCTAGCCTACCTAGCTTCTTCATTAGAAATTGTTATTATTAGGAAAGGTTAAAATTTGTGCTTTTCCCATGAGAAATAAATTGGCTAACTCTCCAGTAATCTGTCTTGACTATATTGATTTGTACTTCTAATCTGAGAACAGTTTTTTGTTAAAGTATCTGTTTTGTTTCAAATAGGGTATATGGTAAAAGTCACCACATTTTATTTTCTGCTCTGTTGCTAACAATGAAGTGTCCCTAGTGTCTGAAATTTTTCTAGCAGAAATGAAATCTGTCAGTTAATAATAGCGCTTTCAGGGATTTGAGGCTTCTGAGTCCCTTTACCCAGTCTTTCCTCGTTTTATTTTGTTCTCTTCTCCTGGCAGGCGTTCCACGACTAGACTTCACTTTCTAAGGTACGGTGAATTGTGTCTGCAGAATCTGAATGACTTGAGTTTGCTCGGCTGAAAGGAAAGTTAAGGGCAGTGAGGCATCTTGACATCTGTTAACGGCTCTGTATTTACTATGAGAGACGTATTGTTTTTTAAAATTGATAAGAAGTGGTAGGGTATCTATTAGGGTTGTCCCTTTTTAGTCTTCTTTACTGAATGAAAATGTCTAGTGATGCTAACTGATCTTTCCGACAGGGGCCTAGAGATCAAGCATCACATCCCAGACTATGCGCACAACCCATTTCAAATACATAAAATGACTAATCAAGTGTACCTCTGAAAGAGAGAGCCATTAACTTTTATTTTCTAGAGGGGGAATGCGCTCATCTGTTCTTGTAAAGATTAAGGGAGAAACTTTTTTCAATTAGATCCATTACTTGAGGAGCAGATGCCTAAGAGTTTGAAACTGCGTTGTACGAAGCGCTCACACAGGAGGCGCAGAACGCTACCCGCATGGCGGCAGAACGCACAAAAAGACCCAGTCGCGTTTCTTCAGCTCTGTTTTTTATGGCACAAGAAACCCGGAGAGCGAACGTCTTTGCCTTAGGGAAGGTATGTAGACTCAGAGGAGAAGGCGACTGCTAATCGCAGAAAAAACTGTAATGACTCTTGCAAGAAAGTAGTCAGCTCCACAGGATAGCAGGATTAAAGGAGAAGCCTCCCAGCTGGGCTGTCCTTGGCAAATACATGGTAAAAATCCCAGGCTGGGCAAGACTACGGCACACAGCTCTCCCTGCTGCAGCCTTACAGGCAACTGTCCTCTCTCACCATCCTACATGTGAGCATGACACATTTCTCAGCTTTTCCAGAAAAGGGCAGTTCTGGCAGGCTGGGCATCCTGACTGCAGTGCTTATGGTCAAGAGCCATCATCAGGCCTCTTGCACCTTTGGAGTGGGAGAATAAGTGGATGTGGTCCTTTCTCCTTTAGCAGGTGGTTCAGAGCGTAAGCCTGCGTAGCTGCCCCCAAGGGCTTCGGTGATGGACTATGGAAACCTCTCACTTCTAAGTCATCGCTGCAACTCTGATCTCACTGTTATTTCTGGAGATTGACATCACTGACTCAGTAACTAAAAGTCTGAGGTGCTCCGTGAGGTGATGTGGTTTAATTTTATTTTCTAATGAAAGCATATAAAATGAATCTTCATTGCCTTTGTTGCCTATCTCAAAAGAGGACTTTGAGTAAAATGGTCTAGAGGACTGTCTCCTTAGCAGGGAAAGTTCTTCCAGGGGTAGCAGTGCTGCATCTTTTTAGGAGCTAAACAAAAAAGCTCAGTTACTGCAGATATCAAACAGCAAGTTTCACATTTGTTGCAATTCACTTTTTTTTTGAAAGAAATTAAGTTTGAAATTCTATTTCAGAACTTTTCCTACACTACAGTAAAATTTAAAATAATAAAGGCAGATATTAAAACATTCATACCAATAATGCTAATACCTTCTAAGCACTTTTTAAAAAATCTGTGTGGCTGGAAAACATAACCACTACTGAAATCTGTCTGAGAACTTATTATATGTGAAATCACCTTATTCTTGTAAGTTTGGGGTTCTGGTCATTTAGTAGGAAGTAGCTGTCAGAATCCATGTGCATTTTGCCTTTGTAACAACTAGTCCCTGATTAAAAGGCTTGTAATAGGATTGGGGTAACTGTGATTCAGCTAAAATGCTCTGGGCTTTTCCTGTAAAATATAATATATTTTTCTAACTCAAACAGCACATGGGTTTTCTTGACTACTCAGGTAGAGTAGAAACACCACTGTGAAGCACTACTGTGCTTCATAATTTGCTGTTAGACTTTATACTGTGGTATGTCAAGTTATGGGAACCACATAGGTCAGATACCACTGCATTACCAAGGTTTTTAAAGCATTAGACTGAAGAAAGGTCTTTTGAGGGGCAGGCACTTTTAAAAAAGTGACACCTTTCTGTCTTCTTTCTATTCATATTTTCTGTCTTCTAGATGGACAGTAACATTTTCCTTTGTTCCTAACATAGACACCTTTCCTTATGTTTCCTTATGTTACTAACTCAGAACAACTTTGCTTGACAATGTACTGAGCAAGTTAATCCAAAGAAAATAATTTGTCTGCTTCAGATACCATTTCTAATATTGATTACAGAAGGAATGGAGGTAAGGGAGGATTAATTCACATGTTGGATAAATAGGGAAAATGCTTTGTATTTACAGGAGGGAGATAGATAGACTTTTTGGTCAGTGATTAAGAGGAATACTCTAATTTTGTGATATAAGCTGTCAAGTCAAGTACTCAGGAGCATATTTTGAGCAACTGCTCAAAGTGGAGCTCTTTGTCATCAGCTTGAGACATGCTTTCTGGTTGCTACGGCTTACGTTGTGATCTGAAGACTGAGACTAAGCTTGGTATATAAGTTGTCTGACACTATCCTCTTTTGAAGGCAATGCAGGCAATACCTGGGAGAAAGCCATGCGGCTGACAAGCAGTAATTGCATTGCCTGGCAAAGAAATATCGTCTCTTCTTCGGTGCGAGGCACGGAGGAAGGAGGAAGCAGGCTGCAAAGGGAAAAGCTGGAGGAGTCCGTCAAAGACGAGTGGCCGGGGCAGGATCGGAGACGGCGGGCCCGAGGGGAGCACGCGCAGGCGAGGCCGGAGCGGGACTGCTGCCTCTGCGCCCTCGCCTCGCGCGCGGAGGCTGGCGCGTTTTTGCCTAAGGGCAGCCGTTGACGGGAGGGATAAGCACCGACAGCCCCGGAGAGGGCCGGCTGTTTCCGCTCAAAGCCTCGTCCACCTGGCAGGCTGCACACGTGGAGGGTAATACATCAACGAGTTTTAGGGCCGCCCTGGTTTTCTGTTATGAACAGATCTGTCACCGGTGCCTGTGCTGTGCGTTAACAGCCCATCTATCGCCTGCTGTTTACCAGGCAAGGACCAACAGCAGAGACACTCGAGCCCTAATCCTGCGCAGACTAAACCTAAGCTATAAACCAGGCATAATTCATCAAATGCTTTTTCTGTCCTGACTCTGAAATTCCACAGGTTGCGTAAACAAGAGTAACAAATCTTTTTGCAAAGATTTTGTAGTATTAGGCTAGTAAAATTTGAAAGCCAGAATCTGGCACAGGATTTCCATTCCTATTTAGCAATCAGCATGAGGCAATGAAACTAAACAATGTTTAAAGGAAATGAAATCAATGGATCAAGATCTAAAAATTACCTAAAAGAAGGAAAAAATCTCTTTTTTTATATATATAAGCTAGTAAGACCACTATGAGCACACAGTCTAGCTTACACAGTTCTGATTTAGTCTGTGGTTTACCTTTTTATTTTCTGGTGATTACAAATCTTGTTCAGCATTTCATCTGCCACAAGCGGAGTCTAGTTTGATGAATGGTTCCACAAAGACAGTTGTCTTTTAAATACAATGTACCTTTTACATGTTTTTTCATGTTTTTTTTTTTCACTCTAAATCAGTGTTAAAATGTGTCTGAGGCTAAAAGTTTGTCTGAGATGCTCTGTAATTTTTTTTAGTTTTAGTAAGCTTAGAGGCAAAACACATTCATATCAAAATTGCGTGTTTGAAAAGAAATAGACAAATCTCTGTGCTTCACTTACAAGCATTATGTATAGTTATGAGTGATGAAAAATATTCCTTCTTTTCATGAAAACGACAGGACTGTATCACAGGGCTTGAAGAAACAAGAGAGCTAAAATTGTTCATTAACTCATTTTCTTTCTTGTATTAGCATTATGGTTATGCACTTGGTTGCACCCTCACCACACGGGTTTAAAAATTTTTATACTAATGTAAAATTAACTGAAACTTATAGAATATATTTAATATGAAAAATTAATGTTTGCTACAAGAAATAACTTTTATTTGCTGTGTGTTTAGGCATTTGACTGTAATAGCAAACCTCAAGGTATCTACTTCATATGAATTATTAATTTAATTGGGGAATTTTTTTTTTTTAATATTGCCCCTAGAACTGGGGCTAGACTTGTTTTCTGTGGGAGATGCTGGAGTCTGAGCACTGCTGAAAATTTTGTCTTTGAATTGGAGACGGTTCTGTGGACACTACTCTCATGGTTATACTTCTGAAAAGCTGTGAGGAAGACAGTTTACTGTCATGTTTTCTTAAAGAAATCCTAAGTGAATAAAAGACAGTTCTAATATCCCACTTGCAAGAAGTATCAATACCTGTTTTATTCATTAACCATTTTTGCCATTTAAAGTGGGATATCAAAACTTAACTTTATTCACTATAAGATCTTTAAGAACACAGATTTTTTATTTTTTTTTTAAGTTTTGGAGCCAACTCTGGAGGGACAGGAGATCCAAAGACAACCAAACGTGAGGGAATGACAGGTTCTAATGTTATCTAGGGGCTGCAGAAAGATAGTACACTGTTTGGAGAACTATTTTTATTTCCTGCTGATACCTACAAAGAGGATGTTCAATTCTTTTTAGATATTCCACACTTAAGCAATTAATATCCATGTACGTCTCTCCCACTATTGACAAAAAATATAAGTCTGAGAAAAACTCAAAAATATAATTTTCATTTGAAGCTTTGTGCAGCAAGAAAATATTCTGTTTCCTGAAGATGTTTGTCTACCGTGGATTTCATGTTTCTGGAAAAGATTATCTTCAGGTTTCATCAGCTAAGGATTTAAAATCTTTCCTCCTCCTCCTAGCTACAGAAGCTAAAAATTCTGTATTCAGTGTAGAAAACTATATATGTTGTAAAATTCAGCTAAAGATCTCTCTCTCTCTCTCTCTTTTAACTAAAACAAAAGAAAGAGCAAAAACAAAACAAAACAAAACAAAACAAAATAAAATCATCCCTGGGTATATAAAAAAGATATATTTCCTAATTATACTAGTGTGCTTTATAGTAAAGGTTCACTAGGATCTATAAACAGGATCCAGTTCCTTTTGTCAGAATCTGAAAGTTTCTAGATCGAAACTTTTCCAAAAGTTTCAGGACATAGGTATGCATCCATGCTATGCTGTTTGCTGGCCTCAAATAGCTGAGGAGACCTCGAAGGGTCCCATAACTGTTTTCTCAGTTGAAAGAGTAATTGATACATTGTTGGCAATATACAAAACTCCTGTCTTATCAGTGCGTATCTTTCTAGTTGAGTGAATCTTATGAAACAACATTGGCAAATTTGCTGTCAAAATCAACTGATCTATAGAAATTACAGTAGAAAGTGTTATGTATTCTTATTAAAAAAATCCAAAAAAATTATCCTATTGTTAGGAGGTATTTTGTACAGCAGTGAATATTCTCTGTTTGCCATTTTTAATTTCTTCAAAAGGTGGTGAAAATGGTGTTGACAGAGAGAAACTTTCAGTAGCTGAATATTATTTTTCTTTCACAACATATTCAAAACATATGTTTATGATATAGTCTTAATCTGAATTTCTATATGTTGAAGTTTAAAGGTAAATTGCAACAAAGAATTGATGACAAACATAACTTTTATTTAAAAATATAGCTGAAAAGTTATAAATGGGTTTCATGTTGTAGCATATATTCTCTCCTAAATCCCTGATTTTTCATTTTCAACAGACAAAAATCACTGTAATTTGATACAGACACTTTCTTGGAAAAACATGTCATTTCAGAATCCTTTTTTTTTCCAGCCAAATCAGCAAAGACATACAGCTATCTTTACCCTTATTGTTACAAAATTTAAGACTGTATGGCTGACAAAGATGGAATGTCTTGACTGTAGGGAATATTTGTTGAGGGCCCAATTCTTCAACTGGATATTCTTTCTTATAGAAATGTGCTGAACTCTCTTTACCTCAAGAGGAAAATGCACAAATGAGTAAAGATAGAAGTCAGGAAACTTAGAACTGACCAATCAACTGGGCTGCTTTTTATTTTGGGCATTTAGCATGACACCCCTTAAAATGATCTCAGAGGATATGTGCTCATTTATTGAAGGAGCAGACCTCTGTAATGGTGTCTCGGATTTGGCATCCTGAAATGAAGGCATCCAAATTCACTCTTGGAAACTTTATGGTAATCTCTAAGGTTAAATCTGCAGAGTCTCTATGCCCATTTCAGACGATGCCCAAAGATAGCATGCTTACCTTCATAAACAGATATTTTGGGTGACAAAAATTAACTACATTAAAAACATATAAGTTGTGTGTGTGTGTGTGTGTATATGTGTTGTTGTACATCCAAACCACCAGTTCCTCCCAGCTGTATTTCCGTGTGAATTAGCACAGGCTATATGCCAAATGCAGACCTAGACGTTTCGTAGGAAGTCCATCTCTCTAGCCATGTTGTAAAGTGAGAGTTCCTTGGCATTTCTGAAACAGCAGTTCCACATATCAAAGTCATGCTTGTCTCAATTTGTTTTCAAATTTTGTCATCTGCTGTAACAGCTGTCTCTTAAGTAGCGTGGAACAGGCTCTGCGGACAAATCTGCGCTGTGGGAACTCTCCTCCAAGGGAAATCTTGCACCACGGCAATTAGCAGCTCCATGCTCACGGCAGTGCATACCAGGCACGGCACGCTTGCGAGCTGCTGGTGGAGCCCCGGCACAGATTGCTGACTGGGTTCAGTGGCTGATGTTGAGCTGGTGTTTGTGTGTAGCTCTTATATGGGGTAAAAATGCCAGTGTAACAAATAGGAAGACATTCAAATCTAATATCTAAGAATGGAAATGTGGAGTACCTAAATGTTTAGCCTGGATTTTATTCTGTCATTTTGTGTAGGTTACCTAGTGGTCTCAATTTTTTTTCCCCAATTGTGAATGGGAGATAATATTTCTCATACTTTTCTACAGATGTTGGGGGTCACAGTCAGGCTTGGATTCACGAAAGAATTTAGGTATCTAAAGCTCTATTGAAAACTTGCAGGAACTTTAAACTTCTAAACATGTTTTCAGATCTTAGTGTAGGGAATCTAAATTCAGAATGACCCCAAATCATGTGTCCTACTTTCCTTCTGATAAGTAAGCAGGTTTTTTTTTTTTACTCTATTCAGAAGCCACTGTTAATAGCAACTTCCCTTTGTTTCATCTTTGGGTGGTTACTTTTGATCTTCAGGGGTACCTATGTTACTGTTCCCATTTTACCTGAAATATTAAATGGGGACTTCAAGAACTAGGCTCCAAAGTAGTTGGGAATAAAAAAGCACCATCCTGAAAAGCATATTTCTAAGCTCAAACACCAGCAGAAGGTATGATTAACTGCTTCTACCATGACAGTGTCCAAAACTCCAGAAAAGCATTCTTAGAGTTTTTAAAGTTAAATAACTGAGTACCCTTAACATAACAGAGCAGAGTTAATAATAATAATTATTAATAGTTTAAGAATTAATAATAATTAATAATAGTTAACAATAAAAGTAAAAGTTCATAAAAATTTGAGACTTCTAGTTTTCCCCAAAGGGGAGTAGAGTTGAAATTTAGCAATAATACATATAAATATAATAAAATGCCCAATAAAAAATCTAACAAAGGTGAAATAAAGTTGCAAGTTTAAAAATGACAAAAATACAGTCACCCTAAAATAGTTCTAAATCTAGGGAGAGCTTAAAACTGCTTGCAAAATTCAAGGGTCCTCCTCCTGCCGCCCCACCTACTGCTACCGCAGCTGTTCCTGCAAAAGGTTCGTTCTGCACAAGTTAGTCTTAATACCAGTTGGAAAAGGAGACTAAAATATTTTTGCTGTGATCAGACTAGATGAATTTCACACCTCTCTGCAAAAGAAGAGGCTGGGCCAACACCAGGCAAGTCACACTTAATCCTTGTTTTGAAGGTTTAAGGGAAACATAAGCCCTGTGCTGGTTGTCTGCTCAAGAGTAAATGCAGGGCAAATTCTGCACCTTCCCTTTAGCTATGTCTTGCGGCGGGACGTGATCAGAGGAAATGCAAGGTGCGGTGATTGGAGGTCTTTGAGGCTGCCTCCCCGCGTATTGCCTGAAGTTCCCGTTGCCTTTACTGCACGCGGTGTCCTTTTGTCCCCGCGTGTGAAATTGGGAGGTTGGGTTACCATCCCTGCTGCGGCACGGGCCAGCCGAGAGGCGCCGACAGCACAGAGAGGCCCCGGGATTCCCCAGCCCCTCGCTCTTTTACCTGAGCTGGCCTTGCAGGGAGGATTTTGGCGTGTCTGCTCAGGCTAATTGGCTTGAAAGCTAATTAGAGTTAGTGAGCCTGAAGCACAAAATAAACATGACGTCTATGCTCTGCCTTTTATAACTCTGGCATTTCGCTCATTTTGGTGAAGCTCATTCATGTCACTTAGATTGAAATACATTGTTGATCTTGTTACCCGTATGACTGCCACGAGCACATGTTAATGCCTCTCTTCTGATGCCAATAACTGTATGAATAACATGGTTTAAGCTGTAGTGTTCACATGGATCCTCTGTGGTTGCTCCCATTCATTCAGAAATGTGGCTGTTCTTGTTAATTAAATGACAATTTTCTGTAGTCAAAAATTTTCTAATTGGTACTTAAACTGATGAAACTTAACTAAAATTCAGACAGGAATTCCTTGGGGATTTACTAATGTAAAAGTATCAAACTAAACCTATAATTATTATTAAGTGGAAGGAGACGCATAAGGAAGAGCTGTCTTCAATAACACCATACCAAAGCGAAGTTTTGACTGGGATCTCATGGACATTAAAAAGGAAATAGCTAAAAATAACATAAATGAAATTATGAATTCATAATTTATATGATATTATGAAAATATGAATGGCTGACACATGAGTTGTGGAAAGGATAACCTTAATACAGCTGTGCTGATTTGGTTGCACGTTATGAGAAGAAATGCAGTGTTTTACTCTATATTACTGAAAGATAAACATTGTTTGAAACATGTCTTTAATACTAGCAAGTAATATTGCCAAAACAAAAAAAATAAGATTCTGTCCATCAATTCACTCAAAGCTGAGTTATACTTTTTCAGATCTAAAAAGAATGCTTGAAAATGAAAAGACTGAGCAGAGGTCTGCACGAGCCAACACACAGACAGCAGATCGGCTGCATTACCACAGTATGTACTGGTGATTTAGGTAGAGCAGGATTTCAGAAAGTTTTTAGGCAGGCCTTTTCCTGCCAGCCTTTTCCTTCTGTGGCTCTTCTCACTCTATGTGGATAGACTCGAACAGGCATTACAATGTATCTAGGCTCATTTGTTCTGCCTCTGTTTTTAATTTTGCCTTACTGGGGAGGCTTTGCACATATAACACCATTTCTCTGTTTCAGTTTGTATAATGGGGATGGTTATTATTTCTTAATTAATCAATCAACTAGGAGGATAGATGAAGTAGAACTATCTTTTCAGGTGTCACTTTTCTGGCACTACTGAAAAAAACGCTACCATATCTGGTGTATTTTAAAGTCATTGTCAGAGTATATACATGACTACAAAGATTGCAGACAAATTAGAGCCTGCACCTTAACTGTTTATGAAAGACACCACAACGACAAACATCATACAGGAGGGTGACAAACAGATGAAACCTATATGCCCTTTCTCAACTTCATCAGTTCTATCTGGCATCATTTTCAAGGTATCCACTTTACCAAGTAACCTCATAATAAGAAAAGGAGACACAAAATAGAGCTTTTGGGGAGGAACGGCAGTTACAATGCATTGCAACATCCAGTTCAATGAGACTGTGATTAAGACATCTGAGTCCCATAATAACATATATAGATAATATACCTAGATATGCTATCTCAATAAATACAATTAGAGACCAAATCTAATATTTAAATTTTCTTTTCAGTGAGGATGCTAGGAAGAAATCCTCACCCTATAGCATTGTGCATCAGGGATACACATACTTAGAGGCCTTAAGTGAAGTATTAAATGAAGCTTTTTAGAAAAATTGTCTTGTTACTATAATCAAGGATGAAACAGCACCTTCCAGGTCAGTAATTCACACTTCATGAGTTCACTTGGCTGGAAAAGTGTAGCATTTGTTCTTAAAACTACAGTTAGAAAAGAATGCAGTATTCAGTTTGAAAAAATTTCAGCTATATATAGATTAGGATAAAGAATTGCTAAGGTTAATAGGAGCTTTGAAGGGGATGAGAAGGGAAGAGAAGAGAGAATAGAGAAGAGACATAGCTGACATTTCCTTGGGTAATTGTTCCATTCACAAAAAAAGAGATAAGGAGCTTGTATAAGAACCCTAGGGAGGAAGGATGGGTTAATCGTGACCCAGAAAGTATTTTAGTTCTTTTGTAGGGGAAGAAATTGCCCCAGCTTACCTTGAATTTGTAGTCAGAGGCTCCCACAAGTCTTCTCCATTCCACCACTGTAAGCAGGATAGGAGATATTTGAAAGCCATTTCTTTCAGATTGCATGGCTCTTCCCCTTGGGGTTATTCAACAGTACTTACAGTTCCCACTATTGTCTTGGTGTTATAATAGAGACTATTTGCCACCCATCTTTTAATACAGGATTCCATTGTTTGCCATGACATACTGGTTTTGATGCATTCAACCAGTTCCTAAGTGCCGGAAGGACATTTAATGTGTCTTTGTTTATGTGTATGTATTATAAATTTTACTTACTAAAATAAAAAGGCCATTTCATTGGATTATATATGTACAGCATGGGCAGGCCTGGAATTAACTAAAAGTACTCCAGTGAACATCTCCTCCTAAAAGCAGTGGGTACATTTCTCAATATGTCTTATGTCAATATGGCATGCCTAAATTATTATAGATTTTAGAGTATTTTCACAGTCTGTATCATTCCTCTTTGTAGGTTCATGCTCATGAAAAATGGTTAATGGATTAAGATATAGGCTCCTTAAGATATAGCTCTTTAAAAAGCTACTATGCCTCCAACTGAAAAAAAATATTTTATATTATATGGATAGGAAGATTCCAGGGATCTATTTTCAGGGTCTGTCATCAACCTGCTAGCAAATTATATTATTATTCCCTGTTATCTTCCACAGATTCTGCAATGTTTAGTTCATAAACAAAAAAGACTGACTTAGACAAGACTTCATGCCAGAGGGATTAAAGAAACTAATCTGTGCGCCTACCTCATTAGGAGGAACTGCTCAAGAACATGTTGTCCTTATATACAGATTGCCCCTGTAAGGCTGCCAATGTCAGCAAGACCTTGGGTGCATCTGTCATGCTAGTGACTGTAGACTTGATACATTTTCTCATGTGTATGTGTGCTTGAGTGCAAAAAATTTCCGTCAACTCTTTTTTGTTTCTGTGAGTTTACTCCCTTTGCTTCTTAGATTGTATAGGAGCAAGCATCCAGAGTCAGACCAAAATAATTTCAAAAAAATAGACGGTAAAATCCCTTTTCTCCTATCTACAGGACCCTTTTTTGATAACTGAGTTTATACTGAAAATCATTTTTTTCTCTAAGATTTCAGCTCTTCCATGTGCTGGATAAGTCAAAGAATAACTTCCTTTAAATACCTTAGCCAAGCAAAGCAGTTTTTTGTGACTGTAAAAACAATAATTGTGTAAATTGCCATGACCTGTTTTTTTTACTCTCTCAGTATACAAAAGTTTTCCAGATATTTTATTAAAAAGGCTTCTTCAGTATGGGAGTACTCCATGGTCCTGGTAGTTGCTTGTATTGAATTATTCACTGGTTCTCAGGTTATTCAGTAACAGCTTTCTTCTCCCTACTGCTCTGAATATCACTGCAGCAGGCTCAAATGTTCAATTTTGCGCAAGAGTGATTCCACATTAAGAGCATTTACTCTATCCAACAGATCTTGTGATCCTTCCTT
Organism: Apteryx mantelli; assembly: GCF_036417845.1. Lineage (NCBI taxonomy): Eukaryota > Metazoa > Chordata > Aves > Apterygiformes > Apterygidae > Apteryx > Apteryx mantelli. The sequence goes on from NC_089984.1 coordinate 17,978,361, forward strand.
TAATGGCTGCTATTGTCTTTTGCCACCTCCTATTTGTTTTTAATCTGCTTAATGTATGAGTTACCCCGCAGTGTTCCCAAAGCTGAAAGTTTATGAGACATCTTATTGTAGTAGGTCTACATGACTTGCATAAATTTACTAAAATGGTAGTCTATTGCATCCTCCTTTCAAAATCTAATAAGCATTCAACTTTGTTCCTCTGCCAGCTGGCAGACCTTTGTGGTATCACTCTGATTTTATGACGAAACACTGATGTGCCTCAGCGGTGGGCCCTGAGATAACTACAGAATTCAAGGCCAAGCAAAGGGCTATAGAGCGACCTGGACGCCGCGTGGAAAATGTGTGTGGTGGGGACCGTGAGGAAACTGTGGGACCCCAGTGCATTTGTTGCATTTGTGTGCGTGTTCATGTTCATTCTGGTCACATACCAGAAAAGGATGAATAAAGGCACGAGTGTTGGCATTGTTTAATGTTTTAATGTTTAATGTGTTTAGGGTGGTATCTGGGGTTTGCATAAAAGTGTTGCTGTGGATAGGACGTGGAATTTGAAGGCATGGGTGGTGAGCAGGTCTGGTCCTGAGAGCAGCCTTAAACCCAGACGCCAATGTCACTGGAGCTCAGGAAGTAATCTTTCAAAGTGGAATCCAAAACAGTGGATGCTCTCAACCAAACCAAACTATAAATATGCTGCAAAGCTTTTGTTGCAAAATGTGTGGAAGGGAGCAGTCTTGCTCTTGCAAGAGGATAGAATAGATGACCTAATAGATATTTTGCCTTCTAACTTCTGTGATTTAATGAGAAAAAGATAAATAATCTTTCCTGGCAATGCTATTTTTCAAATAGACATGCTGCTGTAGGAAAGAACCTGATGCTCTCTTCAAGAAGAGAGAATTTGAGAGCTTTGTGATCAATGATATTCAGCAAGTAATGCCTGGAATACTAAGTCCTCATTTTCCAAAGTTAATGGAAGAAAGCATAATGACAAATGGTAGAAAATGTCAGGCCTCGCTTTCAAATGTAAATTTCTCCAAACAGGATATTTCAAAAGTGAACTCTCAGGATGGCGGGCAAATGTGCATTTTAATCAGAGCTGAATGGTTAATCCCAGAACTGGTTCTCAGATGTTAAAGGCCTCAACCAGGAGTCCAGCTGCTGCTGATAGGCTGTCTCCCGAACTAAGCATGGACATGGTGGGTGTAACTATTGCATTTGTCAATCACAAGCTTCCCAGCCAACCCGGTTCATGGCCCCAGACTGCTACCAGTGATGACTCCTTTTGAGCCAAATTTTGCAGGCTTCACAGAGCCAATTCTGCTACAGAACATTGTCCTTCAGTAGGACATTTTGCTGTGCTCGATCAGCAAAGGAGGAGAGGAAACCTACTCTAATTTTGAATTTAAGAGTTACTTCACCATTTTGCAAGTGGTAAAGGAACTCTTTGGGGGATATATAAAAGACATTTTTTGTCCTTTTACTATAAAAGGGAAATTGATTTAATTAACATCAGATAGCGAGATTGCTCTTTGCTGTGTCATTGAAAGGTGATGCTGGATTTGGCACTTGGTGAATGCAGTCCAAGTTTATCAGATGGTTAACTATTCCGAATACCTCTGCTGGCATCACCTTTTAGGACAGTGATAGTATCAACTGGGCTGGGGGAAGTGAAGAGGGACTGAAAGCAAGAGCATTCCAGCTTTGCCATTTTGTTTGATAACATTCGTCTGTAAACTAACATGGTCTGTAGTTGGAAAAAAGGCAATGCCATGATATTAAGGAGGTAAGGGCTCCCAGCTAGTGATACTGATTTCGTTAAGCCCTGTCACCAGATAACTCTTTTGAAAACTCTGGCGGTTAGGTGTATGCAAGGACAAGTCAACTTGTTTTAGTGTGCATGAGGGAGGGTAGAAAATTAGTATCCGTAGTGGGAAGAAGCGAGCTGTCTAAATAGACAAGAGATGCAATTCATTTCTGAATCCCCCTTCAAGACTGAATGGTTATACCTGCAGAATTTTGTGCATCCAGAGACAGGCAGAGTCCACTGACGCTCAGACTTAGCACTCTTCCTTTGCTTTTTTCTCTCATTCCATCTGTTCACATAGCACCTGTATTTTTATGCCTCACTGACTCTCCATCTGTTTCTATAATCTGTATCTTTCTCCTCTGCTCATGGCCCTTAAAATTTGTAACAGAGGTAGGGAGATATTAGGAACGAACACCTCAACATGTTCATCCTACAAAGTCTTTACACTAATACTTTCAGCTCCCACCTGCTGCAGTAGTTCTCAAGCTTGCTCCTACTCCTCCAGGGCAGCTTTAGACTATTTCTAATGGCCCACCATCTGGTTCCAATAAGCAGTTAAATCTTATTTCACCCAGATGTTGCTGCTGATGCAATTTGTACCTTTGTCCATGTATGTTCTCTGCTGGAAAATCCTATCCAGCAGCAGGAACGCTGTAGACCACTGTGACCTGGTTTGCAGCAGCCACTGACTTCTCAGTTGGATGTTACTTAGCCTGGAAAACAGTCTTTCCATTTCTGTGTTGATATTGGCCCTTAGTAAGTTTATACTCACCCTTCACCTTTCTTTCACAAAAGCCAAATTAAAAAAAAAAAAAAGCTGCCATTCAGTGTGAAATATAATGCTGGAAACTGATTCTGTATTATGTTAAAATTGCAACATACTGAGGCTTTAAAAGAAAAAGAAAGAAAAAAAAAAAAAAAGCCAAGCATGCAAAATGACCATGAAAATACGTTAGATGTAATGGAGAAAATTACCCTTTCCTGTTCAGGTTCTTTCCTTGTTATTTTGCTACGTAGTTTGTATTAAAGACCGTATGCCAAATTTGCACTGCATTTTTATTACATGAAAGTGTATAGTCACTGAGTTTTCCCCTTATTTAACCAACATAGCTTTATTTCTATTTATTCCATGGACAGAACACTGTTTGCAATTGGAATCCTGCATATTAGACAACTGTGGAATATGGCTATAAAGAACAGAAAGGCCTTCCTTATTGTAAATGTAAGAAATATAAAGTGTAATGAAATATTACATATTTTGGCAATCCAGTAGCACTGTGAAACCTCACAATGGACTTCTGTATATGAAGAGTATATTTTAGAAAGTCTTGAGACCATGTTTAAATATTTGGCATTAAATCACGTTCAGTAGATACTTGACATGAACGTATAATGCTATAAAATTATTTAAAAGATCATGCCATTCATACAGGCTGGCACTGTAAGTATCTTAACCAGATAAAAGGTAACTTGTGTTCCTGCATCACATATGATTTGGTATTATAAGTATTTGGTTATAGCTGCTGTCCTGGGAAAGTCAAGGATTAGAAAAATTTTTATTGCTTACTATAGCATCAGTTCTTTTTGAGATCCACTAGAAAACCTAATACCTCCTTGGTTCAAGGAGGCAAATTATATTTTGTATACTGACTTTTTTTCATAGGCTTATAACATCCCTATATCTTTTGCTCATATACTGAGCAAAAGTGAAGCTTTAATTGCTCTCATGACTTTTATTAAAACCCTTGTAAAATATGTACATGGACAAATTAGAAATGTATTATAAGGGATGCATTTTCTCCTGCTTAATATTCCACTAATATCGCTTGTGCTATATCAGTTAGACCTATCACTCACATAAAATGTTACACTATCAACAAACTGGTACTTAACCATGATTGGAGAAACCCTTGAGATTGTGCTTTGTAAATGTTTTTGTTCACATGGGAAACTATCCAAAAACACAGAAAAGTAAGTAGCCTTACAAACATGTTGGTTAAAAATCAGCAAAATTTTTGTCTCTTTATTCTATCTTTCTTTGGTCTATACAGTCCCATGTTGTTTCCCAGTTTGTATTTTTCTGTCGTCTGCCAGCAGTATCTGTAGCTACTTGTGGGATTCTCTATTCCTCTCCTTGTTTCACCTATAATAATGCAGCACAAAAGACTTTGCTCTCTGATGCATATTTACATAAATGCTATTAAAGTAACCCACACAGTCAAGTTCTGCATTAAGATACTTCAGGATGAAAGACAAGCTGAATAAATGGAAAGTATTAAGGTCTTTAGAACCTTGGAATTTCCAGCTACATTTTAACACACATGATCTTAAATCAAGTCATACCAACAGTTAATTATAGGCTGGCATTGTAAGTATCCTAACCAGATGAAAGGTAGCTTGTGTTCCTGCATCACACATGATTTGGTATTATGAGTATTTAGTTACAGTTGCTGTACTGGGAAAGTCAAGGATTAGAAAATTTTTTAAAGAATGTTCTGGGATTCATAGAAAAACACTACAGTTGCAAATGGTGACTCCGTTGTTGTAACATTGAAACTTGTTAAGATCACAAGTTAGCTTTTTTTCATGACTAAAAGTTATAGCTCTTTTGTTATTGTAGCCCCCTGTCAATCAACTCTTTATCAAAATGGAAAATCTTCGAGAGTTATTATTCCAGAGGACTGAGTCTCTCTGCCATTTTTAGTTTATCATAATGCAATTCAATCTCCCACTGAATGTCACTTTGCTGATGTACACTTTGCTTGTAACACTTTCAGTGTAACAGAATATAGTCATTCCCACCATTTCTTAATCTTCTGCTGGTATTCAGGCCATTTTAAGAAGGTGACCTAGTATCATTCTCTCAGGCATTCAGCTAATCTAGTGCAAAAGAACTTAAAATAGGTAGCTGCCTTCATCTGTTTGATTGGAGAAGACCCTCAGCTCTGTATAAATAAAAATCCCCATGCTGGATGCCTGAGATGTAAATGGGAAAGGTACATATATATTATTAATAATTGGTGCTTTGAGCTTTCACAGTGCCTTTCATCTGAAGTTCTAAAAGCGCTTTAGAAATACTGACCCCCACAACACCCTTTACGCAGAGGTAAATACGAAACGCATGGAGGGCATGTGACGTGCCCAAGGTCACGGAGCCAAGGTCGCATGCAAGTCCTGGCTTTAGGGCTTCTGCTCCAAACAGTAAGCTACAATCCCAAACCCTCAGAAAATAAACAAATAAAAATAAAAACAGGTTTTCAGTGGTCTGGGAGGACTGGCTGGAAATGAGGTGTAAGTTCAGAAAAGATCACAAAATAACCTCATGCAGGTGTGTAAATTTGAAACTCACTTTAATTCTGTATGGAACTATAACAGTAATGAAATGAGATTGAACTCAAATGAATAATGAGCTCTAAATTGAGAAATGGTGTGATAATGTTTTCCGTGGTTCAATTAGTCAGCCATCTGTAGTACTTTCTAGTAATAGTTTCATTGCTTGCTTTAGAAGAGATTCAAACGCCTCTGTCTGGTTTTAAAGAACACGTACACATTACACAAGAGACAGTGGGCACTGGCAGGACAGTGTAACAGGATGCGGGTGTGCATTGACCCATATGCAACACATCTAAGCTTTAATATGAAGCCATTTTAATATGCAAACCATTAACTGGAAAAAATATTCTGGATATAACTGAATCTGCTGCTGCAGCATTCATTTCCTTCCTAACCAACTTTTCATGTTAGGGAAAAATTGATCTCAAACTTGAATATCGTTTTGCAGTTAGCCTCTGTTTGCATTGTTTTACCTCTGCTTGGACGTTGCCTGGTGTATTGTGGCTCAGTAGGGCCAAGCCTACAACTGTCTTCTGTCACATTATAGAAGCATTGAAATGCACTGACTCCTAACAAACAGTTTATCCTTGCTATGAGATGAATTTTATCCTCAGCAGCTTGAGTTCATAAGGAGCTCATCCTTCATTGGGGAGAGTTTAACAAGCTACAGAACTGGGATTTTTTTATTATTATTATACTTAGAGTGGGATGATAAGAAAAGGTGTTTCTGTACTGCAGAAGTGTAGGTCTGAGGTGAGAATCAGATAACATGGAAGTTTTGAACAAGCTGGAGCAAGCTGAAGAAAGTAAAGCAAATCTGATCTGATTGTTCAAACAAGAAACAGCTCAATCCTTAGTATTTCCTTAAATCTGATATTAATCCAGATAAATGGGATGGCCCTTGGCTTATCACAGTTTCCTGGAGAAGACTGAAGAGATGACAGTCCCTGCTTCAAAATGGCGAATCCTGAATCTGTTAGATTACAGGAGAGAGGAATTTTTTAGGAAAAGGGAAGGTAAACAACTGAAGAAGGTTGGACCTATTTTTTAGTTTTTGTTAAAAAGCCATTTCTGTAGTATCTGGCGGAAAAAAAAGCAGTGGAAACCTGTGGTTTTTTGTTTGTTTGTTTATTTGTTTTAGCATTTGCTGCCAACAACACAAATGAGTGACCCAGTAATAATGTCTAAGGAGAGATTCTGCGTTACTTGCAAGCTATCTGCTGAATCACCAAACCATTGTAAATCAGTTCTCATTCCATCCAGATCGATAGTGTTTAAAAGTTCGAGAACTTTAACTTTTTGATCATAAAATATCCTCTAAAACTACAGCACACTGCTGCTCTAGGCAAGACTGTGAGCAGGAGACAGCGGAAGAAAGAAGGGCTTACCTCTGCCCTCATGAGAAGTGCTGGAAGTACCTCTGGTGTGCCATGTTCGGTAAATATGAAGGATCATCATTCACCTGTCTCAAAAGGATGAGTTGTTGACTCAGTGCTGAGGTTTGTAGCAGGAGAAAGGGCACTTACTTTAGTTCTCCACCAGACTGCTTATTCTGGTCCAGGTGAAACAAAAATACAGCCTGGGGGTTTCAAATCTGAGTTCTGGCTGTTTAGTGACCTATGTGAGATAACTACAGATTCCCTTTGATTTGCATTCCTTGTACTAATGGGATCAGCACAAATGCAACCATTTTGGCACCAGTGTACTGAAGGAATGACTTCTTCTGAATATGTACCTCTATGTAGCCATCTCAGTGCTGCAGTCAGGGATACAGGGCTTTTCACGCAGTTCTGCTGGCAAAAGAAAAAACATTATTGTTTCAGGGTTCACAATTCAGACTGACTTTTTGTCAGTGCAGATTTTTATATTAAAATTGTTTAGAAGAGTCCTCAGAGACTGAAATGTGGCATCCCTTGCTTGACCCTGACTGTGCAAAGATGAGGGTCCTTGTCTGTTTTTTTGGTAAGAGGCTGGAAGAATTTCACACACTGCCTGAACAACAGTCAAGTCTTCACTGGCAACAACTGCCTTTTTCGGAAGAGCCAGTGGCTGTTATTTGCCTTACTTTACCTTTGCCTTACTGTAATTCTAAGGCCTGAAATACTGAAAAAGATTTACCTTGAATAATATATTCTTACTGTAAGAACACAGAGATCCAAATTCTCTCCCACGCTGGATAATAATTAGTTTCTCTTCTTCCTACATACTTTAAAATGTTTGTGTATTTCTTGGTGTTACAGAATAATGCTTAAAGGTGCTATAGTACTGTGCTGCCAGGAAACCACACCAGAACAAAATATCTCAACAAGTGTACTTCAAGGGCCAGAGTTTCTGATCTAAAATGTAGATGATGGTCAAAAGCTGAAGGAACTGATAATGAAAAAAAGTTAAATTGTATGAGTACAAATTGCTTTTGGAGATCCAGTTCCCAAATGCTAATTTCAATCACGTTTTAAACACATACAATTCCAATAACTCAGTGCCATAATATAGTGACATGAATTTATACTATTACAATGTCAGACACTGTGGTGTTTTAGCAAAGTCTACATGCTCCTGGTTCTGAAATCTGAGTGTTTTCAATGCTTTGAAAAAAGCTGGAATTGTTGCTGCTGTGCTTTGATGCTCTGTGGAGGGATGGTGGCAAGCAGCAGGAAACCTCACTCTCTGGTGTTAAATCTCAGAGAACAATGCAAATGCAAAGCAACATGTTCTGATTAAATTTTCTGAAAGAGGGGTCTACTTTCACATTGTTCAGAGACTAGTAAAAACAACAGACATCATTAAACAATTTAACTATCAGAGGTGTTGCACTGCAATTGCCTCCAACAGGAAGTCAAGCTGCTGAGCCATGCTGTCTGCTTGGGCTTAACAAAGGAGTGAAAATCTTCAGTTTGCATTACCGACTTTTTTTCTACTAACAAATTTTAGTGCTGTTTAACATAATCTAGGTCATGTCTTTCACTTTTTGATAACGATGGAAAACTGGTTAAACCTATCCCTAATTAACTGACAGTGCCTCTCACTAAAAGGGCACTAAACTGATGTACAATGAACAAAAGTGTATTGTCTAAATATTATCTATTAAAACAGTATTTATTTGTCTTAATGTTAACCTGCCCTTGACAGACTTTCATTGATCTATTGCTCTGCTGCAGTCAGTAAATAATTTGCTCATGACTACCTGTCACTAAATAGCTGAATCATTCCACAAACAAAAGAAAAAGTGTTTTATAAAGTTTTTTTAAGATAAGGAAAGTGAACGTCCTTCTACGGAAGTAAGTTAGTGATAAGCCTGTTATGTCTATAGTCTACAGGAGTGAGTATAAACATCCCTGAAATTCTGATCTCAGTTTCCTTGTTCAAATGGGAATGAATATATGACCACTAGGGCTGCTCTAGGACCACTGAAGTAGTGATGATTCTATATCATAAAATTTCGCCATGAACGTAATGATAGCTAGTTGTATTTTTATATGTGAATGATAAATTCCTTATGCATCTTTACATTTCACCCATCTTGATGTTAAGGGACATAGACACTTGCAGAGCTTCAGCAGCTTATAGAACTTAAAAAATTCTAGGCTATCCATTTTTTGATACAAAAAGGAAACACTTGAAATACCACATTGTGGAAACTCAGAGAAAAAAAAGCCTTGAGGAAAAGCTTATTAATGTTCTTAATGTTAAGTAATATTTTGTAATAAAAGTTTAGCAATGGCCACAATTTATGAAAAACAGATCATGTTCAAGTGCTGCAAAATTTGTAAAAAAAAAAAACCTATGTAAAAATTAAATATATTTTAAAACCACAGTTGGTAATATACAGTATATATTTGGTTTTCATATACTGAGGTGAGGTAAGCAATAATTTCCAATCGTCTTTATAGCAGTGAACTTCCTTCTAGTAAAGGAGGCACTGGGAAAACCTGTTGTGTGAGACAAGGTAGTATAATATACCAGAGATTATTTTCAGGGACTTTGAATGAGACTAGACTGAAATGATGGTTAGGCACAAGGTTTGTGATTAATATATCTCACGTTTAAATACAATTTAGTATTCCATTGCCTAAAACTGCATGTTAATTAATAATTAAAAAAATACCTGCAGGATATCCACCAGTGAACATTTATGAAAATAGATGCTTTATTGCACTTCCCCCAAAGATATTGCTACATCCACTACAAATCAGCCTGTGTCTAAGTATTATTAGATAAGCACATGTAAATTATTATTAGGTATCCACATGCATCAATGGCAGCTACAGAGTTGTATTAGAATGCTAAACTGCACCCACTGTATAACACACAAGCAATGCATGTCTCTTCCCAAATAATTTATCTAAAGCAAGTTCTGACTATAGGCTGAATTACAGTTAGCTTGTGTCAGGGCACAGAAAGGAACATCCGCCTACAGATCAGATTAAATTAAAACCATGTATGTGAGTAGATGCAGCATATGAGGCTATTCAGTCAATAAAGCACCATTCCATCATTATCATATTGCCTAGAAGCTGCAACTGAAGGTCATAACTGGAATTTCACTTTGTTAGTCGTGATTAAATAACCAGACATTCCACTGAATTTTGGGTTGAAAAAATCTATGAGCTCTATCAGGAAATACTGCCTTTTTAAGGCAGCCATTCCTTTTGGACTAGACTTCAGTTAGTTTGAATTCAGCCTGAGGGTGTTTCATTTTATAGCCTGCTGCAGGCTTTGAACTGCATATATAAGACTGCTGCATTAGCAGAGTTCCATCACTGTCACGTATCTGTGACTACTGGTATATACGTGATCCTTAGTAGCACACTTGACTTGAGAGAGGACATATTTGGAGCTATCAATGAGAAAACTGGTAATGTCTTTATTATACTATTCCAGCATTTCATCTCTTATCAGGAGTACAAAAATGATGTTGTTTAGCCACTGATCCTTCCAAAATTCTGACTCCTGAGTTGGGTATTTCATCTTATTGCACATTCCAGGAGGTACAAAATTATGATAAAACTACCGTTTTTAATTTGTCTTCCAATTCTTTTTTTAATTGAAGAACATATAGTTCCAAATAGGAAGGGGAGTCCTAAAGCTATTTTCATTTTGCAATTAAAGGTCACCTTTATATTACATACTAGCAAATACAGCTTCAGTTAGATATAAGCACTGGTGAAGTCAGCAAGCAATTAAGGACATGACTCCTACGCAACCTCTTCAGCTTACTAGTCACTTAATCACACAAGGTGCTGAGCCTTGTCACCCTGGACCTAAAACACATGCTTAATTTTAAACATGTGACTTGGTCACAGAATTCTATGAGATTACTTGTGCACAAAATTAGACACCTGTTTAAACGCTTTGCTGGATCAAAGCAAGAATGCTCAGCATTTTGCAGGATTGAGCATTAAGTGGATCTTATCTCTTTCTCCTTTTGGAGGAACTCTGGTGGATATGTGTTTATGCAGTGGGATGAGCAACAGCCTCTTCTGATTATGTTGTGAATTCAGCATTTCAAAACTTACTGTATGTGCTGGTGTTTGATAATGAAAGTAGTCCTGTCCTTGTTTATTTTTAGTTGCATATATTTCCAGCTATTCTGTTCCATATAGGCATTAGAAATAAATAAGCAAAAGCAGATACTGTTCTTCCTGATATTATGTTGAGACTATTCTCAAAATAAACACTAAGTTCCTAAATGTGAAATATCCTGAGGAGAACAAAATATAAGTGTCATGACAAGCTGCAAAAAAAAAAAAAAAAAAAAAAAAAAAGGCTACTTGTAACAGATGGTCTCCCTTTTATGCTTTCAGTGTGCCTGATGTCTGATTTTTCAGAGTTAAGCAGATTTACACCTGGTGGACATGAAATTACCTAATGTTCAGGGGTTTTTTTTCCACAGTGGATGTTTTCAGTACATATACATCTTAACATTTTTCTTTGTTTTTCAAAATTTTGCTGACTTTTATAAAATGAAACAAAATCTTTCTGATGAAAATTTCCATTGGCCTAATGGAAGAACAGCAGCAGTACAGTCCCGCTAGTGTTACTTTGTTTCCAAAGTATTTTCTTAAAATTGTACACAACAGACTTTAGGACCCTATAGTATGTTAACATTGGCAGTTGATTTCAGGAATGACGGGCGGTGTTTCCATTGCAGGGGCTCCGATGCCGAGAACAGCATCTCTTTACAAGCTCCATGTGGCAAAGCTGGTTGCTGGACCTCAAAGAGAATTGCCCAACACAAACAGGCATCTGTAAACAAACTGTAAATATAAATGAAACTTCTTTTTCCTGCAGCCCCTTTTAGTCATATCTTAGAAGGATCTAGAGTCAAAGCAAAATGGTTCCTAGAAAGAATGAGAGAAAGCTACCTGACCCACTCATTTCCAGTATGCAAGATACCAAATAAAATGAGCAGCAAATATTAAAAGACAAAACAAAAAACACTTAGTCCTGGTAATTAATTACATTAAAAAAAATTGTCTTTGTTATCACTATAGCTATAGTGATAGTTCCGGTGTCCTTTATTCGTAGCTAGTAGTATTAGTCACAATGGGAATGCCACTGTCAGAAACCATGAAGATAAGGGAGATGCAGTCACACTCCTTTGTGTTTTCATGATGGTAGTACATCGAGGACTTAAATATTTGCTATATTACTGTAATTTTTCTGGGCTAGTATGGAAGGACAAAACAAAGTTGCAAAGTAGAGCAGAACGAAGTCCTGGCATTGCACTGACATACCTGCAGGGTGATGTTGCCATCAGCCATTTTTGATACAACACAACAAAATCAACACAAAGCAAAGTCGGAGAATTTTTACCCTGCTTTTGTGGTGGCTTGTTGCACACCACATCACAGAACTTCTTTCTCTGTTGTTCTGTCTCTACTGTTCAGTCCAGGGCGAAGGGTTTGCCCCTTCTCTCACTCCATGGTTTGGGGGTGCACCAAGGCCCACTCAGAAAAAGCGGAACTAGTGGCCTAAGTGGGACATTTTGAAAGTCCTTTTTTTTATTTGATCTGTTCTGTGTATAGTTTTGATGCATTTCTCATCCGGGCTATTTCTATATCTCCGTTGTTGTACAGTTAGCTTACTTCTTGTGTTTGAACAGTGGTTGCTACTTCTCTGTCTTTGGCATGGCCCTTTTCTTGTCTGTCGTAACAGAAAATGGAACTGCACAGCTCTCCTCCCTCCCCAGATAGCTTGGGATACACACAGCAATATTTGGAGTCCTGTGCTTCAGTTTGCAATGCTTGCTCACATACACCAGGTTATACAGACCATTCATTTTGAAGTCAAGAAGTAAATTTCCCTCAGGCAAACTTGATAGTCACATTTGAATTTCTTAACTTTCTATGAAGCACATATTACTTGGGTTGCCAAAACCAGTCTGTTTTCCCTAGCTGTGGGAGTGAAAAACTGGTGAATCACAGTCCTTCGTCTCTGTTTTCTACTTTCTTCACCTCTTTCTTTCCTCACAGTGCAGAAGCTATGAAAAATCAGAGCAGAGCCGTACAGTTAATGATCTTTCAAACAGAAAGCCTCCTGACATCTTTCTGCTTTCTGCTCCCCTGTGGCAGAATCTCTGACTGGAAGGAAAAATCATTAGCACAAACACTAATAAACAGATTCTGATTCTGAGGAGTCAAGAGTGCTTTTAAATGTGTGGATTGATATTTATTAAATGCACTTACAGACCTCAGATGGTATAATATGGCCAAATTAATATTGTTTCTGAAGCAATCATTTCTGACCTCAACTTTTCCAAATGCTTGCTGTGTCTTCTTAATATTCCATTAATGCCTAGATCATATTCATTTTCCAGTAAGTAGGCCTAGCAGTCCTATAGGCAACAAATGTCACATTTAACAAATACTGCATGGTTCAGGCCACTTGGTAAGAGGAAATGGAGACAAGAATACTGTTTATGTTTTCTTATAGGACACAACTAGTAAAAAAAAATACATAAGGATATCCAGGAACCCCCTTATGAAGAAAACAGCTCAAAGAAAAACACTCTATGTCTGCAAATACCAATTTGTATTCACTTGCTATTCATACTGTATGGATTAATATGTACAGGGCAATTGTTTTATATTTAGCTGGATTGAGCGCAAGGGCTCCAGCATTCTGGAGATGATCACTCTGAATGATTGGGTGATCCATCAAAGCATTCTGCTGACATATGTCTTTGTCCTGCCAACAGGAGGATTCTGCCAGGGTTAAGTGCCAAAATAGATTTCAATACTAAAGTTTTAACTAATTCAAGGAAATTGTTATGTAATCTTGCTGCCAAGAATAGTGCTCACGCATACTGTTACAGAGATGTGATGAAGCTGAATTTATTCATATTTGCAAAGTGCTTTGATAAAAAGGTGTTATAGACTGTAATATATTATCATGCTAAATATGTATTTCAATCTTTGAACCAGGATTGGATATATGCAAAATAAGGTAAACAAGATTTTCAGTTAATATGAACTGAAATAGTTTGACTAAATTCTCTGGAAGAAACAAAAGCTACAGACAATTGTTTGTCACATGCAAATGTACATATATATATAGTTATATGCAGATATGCTAGTTTTATATACACACTACTATCACCTCTTGCATAACTGAATATGTCTGCTATAGAGTCTTGAGGACAAGGACAGCAGATCCAGGCTTATGTCAGTTTTACATCAGCAAGGTATCTTCGCCAGTGTCTCAGAGAGCAAACATTTTGCATTAAGAAAAAAAAAATCTCTCAGACTTATTTAATGACAAGTTTTTGTTCCTATAGCTGTCTAGTCACTGCAAATGTGTTACTTTTTGCCCTTCTCCTAATAAAAACTAGGAAAGATAAGTACTGGAGGAAAGAAATAGCATTAAAAGCCAAGCTCAGACTTAATTATGCAAGATGTGATTATATGTAAAGTCTGGTTGATTTGTGCCTGCATCATTTGAAGGCAAGAACAAATGCCCTACTGACCTCAGTAGATCTAGCCAATTAACTAGTAAATAACTTTTATTATTATTTTATTGTACTTCTGTGTATAAGGTCTTTGCCACAGCTTCTGAAGTTCTCTAAAAGCCAACAGCATGTCCCACTGTGACAACAAAAACATAAAGAGGGAGAGTCACAAATAGTAATTATTTATGCTGGTTAAACTATCACATAAGGTAACAAAAGTCCATCCTATAAGGGATTATTCAGGTAGCAACCAGAAGCCTTGTGTTGGATGGAATAAATGCATATCTAATTGTTGAAACGTTGACATTTTAGCTTGGAAAAATATTTACCTTTAAGCCTTACCTTAAGCTGCTTGTTCAACATTTATTCTTTACCTATAATCAAACGGGAAGGTTTTAACTATAACCATTAAACAAACAAGTTGTGGCAGTCAAGTTTATGGTATATTGGATTCTTTCAGAGACCTTTAGAGTATGTTTACTTCCCTCAAGATAATAACATGCAATGGCTTTCTGTCATTTCCACAGATGCAATTAGACCAGATGTCTATTGGCAAAACTGGGGAGTTCCACATTTTTTTTCTCACATTTCATTTTTTAAGAAAAAAACTACTCTTTGTATAATGTAATCAATATTCAGGGAATATATATCTTATACTGTCGCTCCATTCATGATTTTTCTAAAGCATCAGGCCAAATGAATCCCTGATACAATATTGTGTCACCAGTTATGACGCTATTAGTTTGGACTCCTTAGTTTAACTGAAAAATGTATTCTTCTACAGAGTTTCTCTGTCCACCCCACTGCAGTACTGAGTTCAGGGACAGTGGGATATCCTTATTGTTTTAGCTATTATTATCTCCTTTCTTTATATAGTATATGGTTTCTTTCTTTTAATCATTGTTTTCTTTCCTGGAATATGAAGAAGTTTTTCCCCATAAAAGCAAAATATAAAACCACCCCAGTTTATACTTGACTCATACAGGTATAGTTATGCAACTGTTCTTTAGCTTTGCTGGTTTTATTGCATTTAATTAAAAATAAATGTTATTGATACTGAGTAGTTTTACGGCTAAATTATATCTGATTAAATGCAATAGTTCATTCTCCCCTACTTGCACGTTTAATAACTAAAAATATGCTGCATGCTTGAGTGGAGGGTTTTTTTTAATTGCCAAGGTCCAGGTTTGATGAATATTTTAAATACTTTCTGTCTGTGACACTGTACACAGAATATCCACAAGAGGGAACTGTTTTACAGAAAGAGGAGTTATTTCCTTGCTGTTAAAATATTGCTTTCTGGAACCAAACCATCCAGATTTATGTCAGGCTGGCATGATTGTGTCCCACACTGTTATATGACAGCAACAGGAAAAACACAGCTAAAGACATCATTCATTATGTTTTGTAAATATTATTCAGCTAAATAAGTGCATTTTGAGCTCTTGTGTTGAAATATTAAATAGAACAACTAATCTTTGTTAAGTTTTGTGTTTACTCAGAATATATTGCTCCAGGAAACATAGCTGGAACACCTTGTTTGCTCAGAAGGCAACAGGCTGTGTGACGGCATGGCTGTGCATCACTACGCACCTGCCTTTGCCTCACTTTGGGCCTTCGCTGACGGATAAAAGGATCCTCAGGTAGGTGCAAAACCTGCCCAAGGGGCGCTCCTCCGACCCCAGCCCAGAACCCCCCAGTGAGCGAGGGGCAGTGCCAGGCTGGGGGCCCAGCAGTTCCCCAGGTGTGGGACCTGCCCAGCCATGCGCTGCACCCAGGCGCCTGCCCGGCCGCGGGGAGGCTGGGAGCTGTGGCAGCGTGGCCTGGCCCGGTGCTGCAGGTGGCAGCTCTCGCGGGCAGCTTCGTTTCAGCCTGACTCGTCTTCTGCATCTAGAAATCCTCCACTTAATTGCCCGCTTGCAGTAGCCTCCCGGGAGCTGGTTCGTTCAGGGCATTGTGTAACGGACTATCGGCTTTCCTCTGGGATACAGTAATGTCATGTTTTCTCACTTGCGAATACCTCTACACTGTTGTCTGATGCCGTCTCTGTTCAGAGGCCTCTGCTAATTGGTTCCTGGAAAGGAAGCCCTCTCCTGAAAGGCTAGGCTGGAGGGAGACACCATGACAAACTCACAAAATTAGACAAATGTCATTGCACAAGAGCTGGAGGTGAGAGGGTTGGAGAGCGCCATAAAAAGCTCATTTCCAACACTCAAGTGAAAAACCAAAAACCCAGGACAGATGCAGAAGCATGAAGTACAGCTCCTACAGGTTAAGAAATTACTCTTTCACAAGGTTGGCTCTGTGAATAAGAAGTAGTGACGAGATCAGATGGGGAAGTGTCATGCACACATAGGTGGTGGTATTTTACCCTTGGAAAGATGACAAGAGGATCTGCATAATAGCTTGTGCAGACAACAGGGTTAGCAGAGCATGTGCCGGATCAAGATTAATGTGTGTATGTGTGTGTATGTATGTATGTATGTATATTCTCTGTTTCAGTCAGAATCTGGAAAAAGCAGGAGATGACTATTCAGATTTTTTCGCTGGATTTCCCCCCCCCCCACACACACCTTCGGTGTGTCGTTTTTGAAAAAAGCAGGAGACAACTATCCAGATTTTCTCGCTGGATCCCCCCCCCCCTTCAGCGTGTCATTTTAAATTGCTATTTATATTTCCGAGGGTCAGTTTCGGGAACGCACTTGGGATGCTCAACAATTTACAGGGTGTCGGTGGAGTATCTGCAGTATTTCCCTTTGTCAGCTTAAAGCAAGCGCCCTCGGAGGACGGAGGCACGCCATCGCTCCCCGATATTTATTTCACGCTCCCTCGCCGCGCTTCAAACCCAGCCACCCCCTCCACATCCCCGGCACCTGCTGCTGCAACTCAACCGCCCGCGGCGAGACCCGAGCGCCCGCCCCGCCCCGCGCCCGGGCGCCCCGAGGGCCCCGAGCGGCCCCGGCCCGGCGGGGTCGCCCGCCATGTCGCGCCGCGGCCCGCCGGACCCGCCGCGCGCTGCCGCGCCGGGCGGCGGCGGGGGCGGGGCGGGGGCCACACACCGTTAACGGCTGTAACCGCCGGCGCGGGGGGGCCGCCGCGCGCCGTGACAGGCGCCGTGCGTTAGCCGCTGCGTCATGACATCCGCCAAACCAGCCCCTCGCACGGCCGCGCCAGGGGGCCGCGCCCGCCCCCGCCCAGCGCGGCTGCGGAGACCGGTGCGCCGCGGCGGCGGCGGCGGCGATGGGGCCGTCTGCGCGCCGGCGACTTGTTGGACTGGCAGCTCGGCGCCGCAGCCCGGCCCCGCCTCGCCGCTACCTGTGAAGCGCCCCGGCCCCTCGCCGCCCTCCGCCCGCGCGTCGGCCGGTGCCTCGGCGGCCCGGAGAGCGGGGCCCCGCGGCCGCGGGGCGGGAGCGCGGCGGCGCCGCTCGGCTGTCAGCATGGGGGGCCGGGGGCCCGCCTGAGGCGTCCCGCGCCGCCCCGGCCCCTCCCCGCGGGGGCCCTGCCTGCGCGGCAGCCCCAGGCCCCCGGGGCAGGGCCGCGGGAGCGGGGCCGGCGCCGGCGCGTCCCCCGGCGGCAGATAGGGGCGGGGAGCCGGTGGCCGCGGTGCCTCTGCGCGCGTAGGAGCAACAGCCGGAGAGACAGCTTCGGCGCGGAGCGAGCGCCCGGAGGATGCGGGAGGCGGCGGCACGCGCGCAGATGGGCCGGCGGAGGATGAATTAGGAGCCGCAGGAGGCTGCTGCCAGCGCCGAGGGGGGAAGAGGAGAGGAAGGGGCTGGACTTGGAAGAGGAGGAGGAGGAGGAGGAGGGCGCGCGGGGGGGACCGAGTGTCGCTAATAACAAGTTAAAGACTAATAACAATAATAACAGACCACCTCCAGGAAGATCCGCGGCGGAGGCTGAGAGATCCCCGCTGAGGCCAGCGGGGTTGCAGCGCTGGGTATCTTGGAGAGAAGCTCCGAGGCATCAGCTTGTGGTGGTGGTGGATGATTTTTTTGGGGGGTGGGCGGGGTGGGGGCTGTGGATGCGGGAGGAGGAAGGGGTGGGAATTTGAGGAGGAGACTACCCTCTGATTATTATTTTTAATTTTTTTTAAATCGTTATTATTTTCGCCGTGCAAGGAGGACGCTCGGAATTCACCGGCTTGTCGGCTCCCGAGAGGGACCCGGGGATTGTGCCGTCGCTTTTTTTTTTCTTTTTCCTTTGGTTGGTTGGTTTGTTTGTTTTGATTTGGGTTTTTTTCTTTTCATTATTATTATTATTTTCCCTTTTCCGCTGAGCAGCGGCGGCGGCAGCAGCAATATGGCTGGTGATGGGTTTTTTGGGGGGCGCTGGCGGCGGGAGGAGCTCTCGGAAGCCCCTGCGCGCCCGGCTCGCTGTTAGCTATGGCAAATGGCAGCGGCGGCGGCGGCGGCGGCGTTAGAATGAGTAACAATATCAACGCGAACAATCTCAACACAGACTCGTCCTCTTCCCCCGTCAATGTGCCCAAGATGGATGCGCTCATCATCCCGGTGACCATGGAGGTGCCCTGCGATAGCCGCGGACAGCGCATGTGGTGGGCTTTCCTCGCCTCGTCCATGGTCACTTTCTTTGGGGGACTGTTTATCATCCTGCTGTGGAGGACCCTCAAGTACCTGTGGACTGTCTGCTGCCACTGCGGGGTCAAAAACAAGGTAACCTCCCCCCCGCCCCTTCCCCTTCGGGTGCGGCGGTGGCTCGGTGTGGTGGCAAGTGGGCTCCCGGCCGCCTAGGTCAGGGCACCTCGGAGCGGTGGCACTGGAGGAGATGCCGGGTGGCTGTTGCTGGCTTTCAGGTGGCCCTGGCACTGCTCTGGGGGCAGCATGGCTGGAGGGGTGCCAGGGCCTGCCGAGTGCCCCCCGCCTCCCGTTCTGCCACCACCCCGCGCAGAGGCTCTTCAGTCTCGGAGGGCAGGAAAGTTGTGCCTGCTGTCCACTCGCCAGCTCCGCGAGGTGCATGCTGACACGTTGGGATGGTGCAGTTCAGAAGTTGGTACGCACCCCCCGGGAACTGTGTCTGATGGGGAAGGGTATTTGGGGGGGGGGTTATTTGCTGAACTAAGCTGTCAGTTCTCCTATGAAATGACAAACTTTGGCAAAATTAGAGAGATAAACTTCTCAATTGAGTAAATCTTTTAAAAGGTAGTTCCACTCCCTTAGAATTGCTCTTAGATTTCTGTTTGGTAAATTAAATGTACATACATATATGAATGCATTTACTGGATTCATAAGTAACACGCTAGATCAATATTCTTCTAAGTGCAAAATCTTTGAGACAAACTCTCTGCCCCTTATTTTTTTGTGTATTATCCTCTGGAATGAAGCGTAGTACGTGAAGTAAGGTAGGCTCCTGGTTTGAAAGATCTCCTTCAAAGCTAAGAACTTGGTCAGGTCCAGACTCTCATTTCTGTTCAAGATGAATGGGATAGAAAGTGTTAAGACTCTGTATTTGTGAAAGTGGATTTTGACAGGCAATTTTAGGACCCCAAAATAGACCAGCAGCTGGAGTTTCTCCCCTTCCCTTTTTGCATTTTTTGGATTACAAATGGAATAATATCTGCTTCAGTTATTCCTGGCACACAGACACCCACAAAAACACACACACCTTTTAATATATGGTTGCTAGGTTGCTGACTTGCTTTGACGTACAGTGAGCTGTCTTCCCCTTTCTCCTGTCCCCTCCCCCTAAACACACTTGATATAGCATAACCCAGCTGTACAAAGGAACTAACACTTACGGGAAACCAGAAAAAAAGTTACAGAGTTTGAGAAGTTTGGGTACCTTTATTTCATTGTGTTTAGCTAAATATCAAATTAAGATTACCTACAAGAACCTATATGTTACAAATGGAAGTAGAATAGTTGTAATAAACTTGGCCTATCAGTGGAAGAAATGATTGTTAGAAATACAGAATAAATGGAAACTTTCGACTCGACTTTTAAATTTCAGGAAACATACCTGGCAATATTTCTTCTCTAGAGACATTTTTTATTTCATTCAAAACCAAAACCAAACCTGAACTTTCTCAGAGACATATTAGCCAGGTGTGATGGTAAAGCTCAAATGAATTTGTGATAATAAACATGTTTTGTAAAATACTGTTTCCTATAATAGTACAAGGAAATTCTTAAGAAGGGAGGGGGGGTAGCTATGATTTGTCTTCAGTTTCTTCTGTGTACATTTAGCATTTTCTTCTGCTTGTGATGAGACAAATCTGCAAGGACTGTAAGAGATCCCAAAGAAAAAGGAAATCCTACAGGCCATCACCTGCTACTTTGCTTGAGAGAATTAAAATTAGAGTTAGCCACTTCTACACAGACTTCCCATGCATGATGTCTTCATGGATATCTTCAGTCTGATAGTCCATTCATGAGAAATAGTCAGTAAAGCAGATCATACATCTCTTAAACAGTACAGAAAGGCATATCCAAGTTGTCTTTAAAACATTTCAGACAAGCTAAATGAATCATTTAGCTAAATAACAGGTGTCATCAAGGGATCCCAGCACTCCTAGTTTGAATGATTTGACAGAGTACAGTTATGTGAGAATGTAAGAGTTATTTCATGTTTGATACCTAAAGTAGCTATGTCCATGAATATTCCCTGGGGCAGGAGGATGGAGGACTCTGCAGGTAGGGGGAGATATATGTCCCTTTTTAGATTATGTCTATTACACTGGTAAGGTGTTCAAGCCTTTAGTGAAGAATAACTTCCAAGGTCTGATTCTTTCACACTAAAATGGGGAATCAGAGGGAGTTCTGCATGTGTAACGAGTAACTAGTTTTTGCAGAACACTTTTCTTGTGTTTAGGGTACACAGACTAACTGAAGTAAAAACTGAAAATGCTTTAAACTTTGCTATTACTGAACACATGCTTTGTGCTGCATGACAACTTGGGAAAGGTTGCCAAAGCTGCAGGTGAAAAATATGAATGAGCATTTGTGCTATGTCTGCTATGTTGGACCTCCCAGCAAAAGTAATTTTACAAGAAGTGGTTCCTCCTGCTGTGGAACTGAAGAAGTTTTTTGCATGTTAGGACCTTTTCTTCCCTCTCCTTCTGCTCCGCAGTTCGTAGTAGAGTTGGGTTATCCACTACCCTCTCATCACCTACATGAAGAGCAGTCCCAGTGAGTGAGCTAAAAGAACTCTCTCATGTCTGCTTTCTGTGGCTTCTTACTAAATAATTTGCGCATATACTAAAAGGCACAGGGTTGCTCTTAACAGCTGTGTTCATGTATGTTATTACAATGAGCTGAAAAAAAATTCATTTTTTCTCTGCTATATTCTTAGGATAAAGCTGTGTTTCTCAGGTTAGTAGGTGATTGTCAACTTTATTTTGTGTATGTAACTCTTTTTAATGGCTTCATAGAAGGATTTAGAATACTTTTTTTCTCTTTAACTTATTGAGTTTAAGGTTGGTTTTTGGATTTTTAAAACCTGATATTAACACTCTGTTTAACACTTGGTGGTACGAAATTTCATTACAGTATTTCATTTTTCTTGGAGAGGTGTACTGAAAGTCAAAAGAGTATGAAAACTTCTGATAGCAGAATGATAACATTGCCTCTTAAAATTCCAGATCCAATTTATGTCATTGTATACTAATAGGACATTAATATGACAAAAAAAGATTGCTGAAGTTATAGGATATTTTATTTGCCATACTTCCTTTATAAGATGGCATTTTTTAAAATCTGCCAGAAAGAAAAATATAAATCTTGATCTATGTTACATCAGTGTTTCATATAATATGAGCGTCATTACAATTGAAGCCCATATTTTTTCTTTATCTAATGTGGTATATACTTTAAGATTTAATTCTTGCAAAATTAACTGCAGTCATTTTGTAGAGACTTAAATATGCTCTTTGTTCCTCAGTTTGCATCTGCATTTTAAGAAATGTTTAGGTTTTGTTGAAGAACTTGTCTTCAGTTTGCTTCCCCCCCCCCAACTCATTCCTAACTTTGTGTATTAAAAGTAGAAAGTGAGAATGAAATTAAATGGGCTGGACTCTAATACCATTAGTTGCTCTTGTTTATGGGAATAACAGAAAAAGAAAATAAATGTCTCATGAAATATGAAGTTACACATAGTGGCTAAATACATATTATAAAATCTGTAGTTCTTTTGATTATATGGATCTGTTACTCTATTTTTCCATGTTCCTGAAGGGCATTTTCTACAGACATTACATGATACTATGTTTTGGCTTTGAATAAGCTCTTAAACAAGGAAAAGGTGCAGTGGAATGAGAAAGCACAAGTGCGGCACAACAGGCTCCAGAAGCTGGCCAGGTGCAGAATGCAGTGAAACTCGCACCCTTTTGAAGAGTGTGATACCGGACCCTGTGTTGCTGCTCCTTGGTTCCCCGGAGAGCAGAACTCATTATTCACCTCATGCCTTCAAGGGTACCTAGTAGGTACAGGGCATTTTTATCACTATACTCATGTTGGAGCGTTTTCAGTTTGTTGAAGACTTTTTTTTCCTGCAACATGGGACTCATGTATCTATCAAATGAAACTCTGTTATGATTATAGGTGGCAATTGCTTGCCTGAAATGACTCACCATAATAGTCTTCTTTGATATGAGGCTACATATTTCAGAAGTTTAATAAATTATAAAGTGCTAGATATGGTCAGTTTCTGTTAACATTCCTGTTTATTTTGAATATAAAAACTGAAATTTTAGTGGAAGTAAAATATTTGCAGAAATTTCCTTTGAGAAATTAAGACTTTTCATCCAAGCCTCTGAAGCCTGGGAGAGTTTGTAAGGGGGAAAATGGCAGCCTTCTATAGGAGGAGAAGTGTTTCTACCAAACTGGCTCTCATATAGCCAGATTTGTTGGATTTCCTAGGAATACCTGTAGAAATCTCCTCTCCTAATAAAAAGAAACAAACCCAAAACAAAGCACTGTATATTCAGAGAAGTATGAGAATACATTCAAGGGCACGTACGGACATATAATGTAGGAGATGCCTGCATTTAAATTTTTGTGTAGCAATCTCACCTAGACTCTCTCTAAGATGTACTGAACAGAAGCACAGCAACAACTGGAAGGCTCAAGAGATTAGTAGTGGACTGCGATGCATTTTGCTCCTTAGTCACATGCTCAATCTGGCTCAAGAAATTGAATCGCTACTGTCTCATGGCTATCAGGTGGTCTGTGTGTAATTACTCCATGAGCCTCCCACTAGACAGGTTGCCAACTGAGATATGGGCATGTTCGAGAGGTCAAGGACTGAAAAGGCTGTGAAAGAAAAGGCACTTACAGTTCTCTTCAGATGGTCCTTCTACAAGTGCAAAAGGCACAGATATGGAGAGGTGTATGCTGCTGTGTGTCATGCTACTGGTCTTCTGTGAAGAAGATGACATTTTCAGTTCTCTGAAGCTCATAATGGATTTCACGTTTTATAAACACATGATGAAATTGATTATGTATGCAGAAAAGAAAAGGTATGGACAAGGATTTAAGCTTTAAACTGAAAAATCTTGACAGAAATGTTATTTTGATGCAGTATCATACTTACTTTCAAGGCTTTGCAACACATACATTTAAGGAGGAAATCTGTCCTCAGAAAGAATTTGCAGCTCTCACACATTTGCAGATCTGTAAGTGCTGGTTGGAAACCATTGGATTTCACAATGTTTTCCAGTTTAGCACAAGAGAAGAAATGTCTGTACTAGGGGACAAAAGGCTTTTTAGTAACAATGATCCATGTACTCAATTTTGATGCTCTGGGACTTCTGAATGCAGAAGGAGGGCAGTATACAGCCTCAGATATAGAAACACTGTGAAAATTTAGAGGACACTAGTCCTAAGTATAATCTCTTCAGGGACAGGATCTAATGAATATAATTAAAAAAAAACAGTGGTGCTTCATGTCTGTCCTGCACTATTGCAGGAAAGTGGATCGTGAATTTTAGTCATTGAATGTCCTTCCTAGGACAAATCTTAAAAAGACACAGTGTTCTGCAGTCAACAGGCAAACCACAGAACAATTTTCAATGTTCCTCCCAAATGGATTTTCACAGATTGGCTCTGTTATTCTGTGAAATTTAACTCACTTTAACGAGAATTTATGTGAATTTCAGGGTTGGCTGGTAATAATTCCTCTGCAAGGTCAGGGTCTAATTCAGAAGCAGTGACGCATTCTAGAGTGTTAAATTATAGGACAGAAATTCCAGATAACCTAATGAGACAGAAAATAATTCTAGAAGGAACTGGGGAATGGGGTATCCTTTCAGGTCGCTTAAGCATACCTAAGATAGTGACACTGCATAAAACTATATATTTTACATATATGAAAATTATCAGACTCCTGGGAGAAGTCTGAGTGGACACAATGAACACAGCTCAAGTGGAGTTCTTCTAAGGGAAAGATTACTGAAACGGTATGTGTGGGTGTTAATGGCTAAAAATACATTTTTATCCCCCACATATCGGTTCAGTAACACAAGGATAGGGGCTACAATTGAAAGAGCTGTCATAAATGATGCATTTCTGTACAGAGATCATATGCTGCTAGATAGTTGAATACTTACTGTCTGACTCTTGTACCCCTGTGAGAAGTAAATGCAAAACTCTACAATACCACAAGACTAGAGTGGCATTTATACCAACTTTACACAGGGCTAAATACACATATTGCAGACTAGGCATCATGGTGTGTAAGTGGCAAGTACATTTTTATCTTTTTAAGGCATATAGGTCTAAAAAAGATATTCTTGGGTTTCAGGAGAAGGTGGAAATGCAGTAGGGGGTTCTGTTAGCACTTTTGCCAATAATACAGCTGGATGAATAACTGAAAAGGAAAGATACCTTTTTTTCAAGTCTGTCAAGATGTGTTGGTCAGGAAAGGCCCATTTTGAATCCTGATGATATTAATAGCCTGAGAATAGCTTGGGTTTGGATCTTTGAAAGGAGCACTTTATTCCCATATATAGTATGCATGGTTCTGTTTAAATGAACGTGCTGTCAGTGTAATGTGTTGAGTTCAGTTTGCTTTGAGATGATGTATTGCATGTATTTGTCAGTTTGAGAGTTACAGAAACTGAGAGCCTTATCCAAAGCCTGTTGAAATAGAGGGAAACAATCTTAATAACTTCAGTGGTTTTGGATTCAGGCCTAGATGTTCGCAGTGTTCTAGATGAATCAGATATTTTTTTCAAACGAATCTTATGTTAACATTTTAAGTTTTTAAAAACTTTTATTGTAGTGACATATAGTTACCTGGCTCATGGCCGTTATGTCTGCGATTTCAACGTTAGAAACATAATTTCAAAAAATCACGCAAAGAATGTTTCTATTCCAGTTAAGACCTGAAGCTTCTTCCTGGCCCCCTTAGAAATCAAAATTTGGGTGCTTGAACTACTGACATTTTCCTATCATGGCTTCTATCCTGCAAGCTGATATGCAAGGGCAAGTATTGGCTCTTTTTTAGAGGCAGAGTAAACACATATTTAATGGAACAGGCAAAGGTCCCTTGTCACATAGATCACTTGCAGGATAGAGATGCATTTGCAGCTTCAGCCCCAAGTCCTGGAAGTCCCTTTTGCATGTGCTTAACTTCGCTACCTAATTTAAAATAGATGCACAAACAATACCAGGACTGCTAACCTATAGCAGCGTAAAAAAAAGAACCTCATTACCAGGTCAGAGAGCTGTTGAGAAGATCTGGTAACGTAATAAACAACTGTAGCATAATAAACAATTGGTGTAGAATTTGAGTGTCTTGTCTGTATAACTATTAGATACAGCTTTACTGTGTTGCATTTTTATTACATTTTAGGTATTGAGGAATACATTTATAATATAGTTTTATTCCCCTTTGTCCAAGCAAATGCTGACTGAATATTTGGCATTTTCTTTCATGTTATATTTTATTCATTTTTACATTTTTACATAGTGTTTTATCACTTATTTGTTCAACTAAGAAGATGACTTGCTCTAAATTTGCTATTAAAAATGAGACTAACCTTAGATGATTGACACTGTGTTTATTTTCCATTTAAGTAAAGAGGAAGAGCATTATTATAGATATGTCTTTTTAAGAAACTATTTCTAAGTCATGACCTTTATATTACAACAATAAAGTGAAATATATTAGAGTATGATCCTTTGTTTATGCATCCTAAAATTGTAATTTTTCCTGTTATGAACTCTCTAATTCATTTTAGCTGTGATTATGCACTGGTATTCTACTGGACATAAATTATTTGAAACTGATTACTAGCTTCTTTGACCTATATTGGTCATAGTTGGTATAGAACGCTGCTCAGATATCAAGGTGAATCCTTTGTCCTCAAGTGATTTGAGGTCACTTTTTTGAAAGTGAGTTTGCTGATCAACAGGTAGATGTTGTGTGATGTTTTTATGTTTTCTAGGTTACAAAACTGTAAATGCTGTTTCATAAGTAAACTGATGAAGTGTGCTTGGGTTTTAAGGAGGGGAGGAAAAAAAACCTCTCCTTTTTTCCTTTTCCTTTCAATCACTCAGAGCAAAAAACAGTCTATTCAGGAGAAAATATTGCAGGGTCTGGCCTTTAAATTGTGTGTGGTACAAACATATTTTCCTTTTTTAGGTAGATACTTATTTCCTACATTTCCTAGGTGGGAAATTTTCCCCATATGGGAATTTTTTTTAAAGCTTTTTATACAATTCTGATAAATTGATTTTATTATGTGGGAAGTTTTTAACAGTTTTTTGTGTTAGTTTTCTTCTATTCCCAATACATTTATATCTGAAAACTCCAGATTCCATCAGCATCAGAAATAGTGGACTGCTGTTAGTTACAATCAGATTATTTTCATATCACTTAAGGCTCTCAGCAGTAATGTATCCTTGTTTCCTTGACTTCTCTATTGTAGTCTTATTTTTCTCCTCTTGTAGGATAAGGTTATAGTCACCATTTGTTCTATTGTGCTTTTTGAGAGAGATGTTGGATTACACACTTAAGGAGTGAAGTGTTCCATTGAGAGAGGGTCTGTTTTTTGATTTAAGGACATACAAAATTTTAGCTGGCTAAATGCTACTTTTCCTCCTCTGACTCCTTCTTATATGTGTAAATAGTGGTATTGTCTTTTCATGAGTGCTAAGAGCAGGATTCATATTATGTATCTGTTTTCCCCCCAAAAAATCACTCAACACTTCATGGTTTTGATGTTTGCAAAAATTGTCTTAATTGCTTTTCTGGAATGTGTCCCTGGGATAGAATAAAGCTTTCATTTGCTTAAAGTGGAAAATGCTGTCCAAAGTATGGAGGTTTGACTCTGCCTGAATGATTTAGATGATTAAATTTTTATCTTAACTTAAATGATATCTAATATAGGAAATCCTCAGTATCTTTGAGTTGCCAACTGAATTATAAGATTTGATTTTAGGAGCAGAATAAAAAAAGCATTTGATTCTTCTGATTTCCGGTTGAGGACGTTCATGTTTGTTACTAAACTATGCATTATTTTTTAAGAATATTCACATTACACAGCAACTATTTGGAGTAATATGTGAAAATTGTCAACACTTGCACAAAGCAACTGTTTAGACACCAGAATTCATTTTTAAGATCTGAATAAGCGGTTTGATTTTCAGAGATAGTGATAATTTCAGACAGCTTACGAAAGGGGTGTTGTTAAGCTGTCCTTGAAAACTTATTTCCATATGTAGATTTTTGTTAAGGAATGTAACAGCTGAAATTGAAATAACATTTTCTTTTAATGCTGACCTTATGCAGCATATTCTGGACTTGAACTTGAATAACGTCTACCTAATCCTCTTGGCTTCTTCTCTTTATGTGTATAAAGAGGAGAAGGTACTGCAGTGTTTGTGAATTTACACACACTTTTAAAGCTCTTTAAAGCAGTAGTCTTTTGCATTAACATTTGATACTCTAATTTTAATTTTCTTTTAACAAAGAGATAGATACACAGCTCCTAAACAAAAATATCTATTTCCAGCCAATTAATTTTAGAAATTACTTTAATAATAGAAAAGTGAAAAACAAATTTTTGATGCTCCCATATTGCAATTGTGGGGAATATTCAGAACATGTTATCATTTCTATGACTACCTATCTATAAAGCTATATGTGAACTTGTTCCTTTACTGACCATACATGTGACTATTCCTCTTTAGGCTTATGTTGTTTAAGGTGCTTGAGAGAAATGCTGATTTCTTTAAGTGAATAAATCTTAATCTTACTCTTGTGTCAGCTGTGTACAAAAGTAAAATGCATCCTTAAAATTGTTACATAAAGTATTCAGAAACATTCTTTTTTCATTAAAGAGTGGTAGAGGGACAGAATGGGTATTCCTAGTTTGTAGAGGTGGAAAGTAGTTAAAGGTCTGCAGTGGAGAAACATACATATAACCACAAGGTAAAACTCAGAATTTCGTGGGGCTGTCTGTTTGCTTCATATATACAGAGAAATAGAATATTAAGTTTTGAAAAACCTAATGCCTCTCTCTGAAACAGCTCAAGGGTACTGCAGAAAAGACTGCAGACTTGCAATGTGTGCAATAAAAGAGTAAACCTGTTGAGTTACTAAATTGTTAAAATCCTTCACTCAAGTTCAGCTAGAGTGTTGTTGAGTCTTGTTAACAGGTGGCTCAAATTACACAGTGAGCTGCTTTATAGGGTGTGGGGTAATTTAGTAGACAGATTTTGAGGCTGTTGTCTGTGTGCTCCTGAGATTGCAAGGCATTACAAATTTGGTCTGTAGTATGCCTGATTGCGTGATTATGTCTGTCAAGGTGTCTAAACTGTGTGAGGTGGGGTTTACATCAGCTTTATGACTTGGTACGAAGTGAAAGTGATGTAGACTGTATTTGATTTGTTGTAATGTCTGTTGAAGCTAAGTCACAGCACTTAAAACTTTTTTGAAAAGCAAACTTAATCTACCAGAGCAAGTGAAATGTTTTGTGGCTATAATATTTTGATTAAATCTTCTAAGACTGGATTTATCATCTTGAGGTCATTGTTTGATAGCACTGAAAAGCCCAAACTTCAGTGTTTGGGAGAATACTCCCTGCAAGGTATCTGAGCTGTGTTGAGGACAAGTTGTGACTGTCAAGCAGTAGTAGCTCCTGATCCTAAATTGTCATAAGTGTTTATAGGTATTTTTACTGAGCAGAAGGGTTTTTGGCATGGGTAATATTTGAATGTAGAAAAGTTTTAAGAGTGGGGTGCTTTCATTGTTAGACAGTGTGCTAAACATTAATTCAGTTGCATCCTTTGGTGAATATGGTTTTGTTCACTTCAGCATTTTAGCGGGATAAGGAAGGCACTTTGAAGGTAAATTCCACCTTGTCCAGAATGGCTAAGTGGATTCCCTTCAGATGAAACTAAATGGGAAGATCAGCTCTAGGAGCTCACCTGATATACTCCAAGTGCTAATTGGTGTTTTGTCGGCAGAGCTAGGCTGGAGTGAGTTGTGAGGGTATAAATCCTGAAGCATATACAATGTATAGTTCTTGCACTCTTCTGGAGAGTGGATCTTGCTCCTTGCAAATGCAGAGTTAGCCTCTGACTGTGTTTTTGGGGAAAATCCCAGTTGAGGCTTTTGGCAAGCTTGTGGCTTTGTTTTCCTTCCTTCTTATTGATGTAGGTTTTTTTTTTTTTGTTTGTTAGTTTTTAACTGTACAACATATGTAGAGTTTCCTACAGTATATCTTCCAGGAAGCCCTTTCTCTTACTGTGCTGTAAGACTCTGTGTTTGGAGTTCAGCTTGCTCTTGTGGGCTTCTCTGTGTCTTGATTGCTCTGGCCCTGGCAGTTGGTGTCAGGCTGGCTGGCTACTGGGCATACCTCTGCGGATGTAAGGATGAGCTAGCTGGCTGGCAAAGATGATGGTAAGACCTGTGACTTTGGATGACACCTTACTATCTTGAAATGTCACAAGTGTTGGACTGTGACAGAACTACTGATTAATTTCAGTATAGCTATTCCAAAATGACCTTTTATTTTTATTGATCCTCTGAGAAACTTGGAGAACATGTGAAGGCTGTATGGATAAAGATATTATATGGTCTGGCTGAGGAGAAAAGAAATTGTTCTGAGACAGACTGTTTGAAACAATTGTTGCCTATTTGATCTAGAAAAGAAAGGACTATAACCTGAGATAACAGGTGGTGGAACTTAATGTCCAAACTCTTTTCTGTTTGAGTAAAGTCAATGGAGAGCTGTTTCCCCCTCTCTCCCTCCAGTGCGTTTCCCATATCGCTGGAAACTTGAACTCTGGAGCTTTTATTTTCAAAACATTTAACAGAAATGGAGTAGAAGGTAATGATAACTTTAATCAAAGGTAGAAGTTCTAGAAAAGCTTCCTGGAATATAAACAGAATTCTGAAGGTAGTGTCTCATGCGGTATTTATAATTCCATCAGCTCAGTTAAAGCAATTTTTGTGGATGAGAAATAAAGACATCATTCAAAATATGGCCTTTTTTTTTTTTTCTTTTGTTTCCCCACAATTATGTTTTTCTGATTGAATTGTCTTTCTCTTGGAAACAAATATTGTTGGTCCTGGACATGGATTGTCTTCAGCAGGGGATGTTTGACTGTATTTTCTGTTGGTCTGTTAAATGCTCCTTGGATTTTAAATAGTATATAAATGTAGGCTATTATGTAACTCCCATAGAAAAAACACAGTGGCTGCATCTTTTAAAACTGGTGGATCTAATTGTTGTAGGTAAATGAGAATCTGCTATGAGAGCTGATGGAAATGACAATTCTGCCTAAAAAGCTCAAAATGAATTATGTATTTTTAAAAAAACAAACAAAAAACCCCACCACCACCCTACAGCCATGTTTTAGCCATTACTATCAGTTAAGGTAGAGGGTTGTTTACCCCTGTAATTAAACTGGTGTTGGCTCTTGGATGTCTGCTTTGATTTGATCAGGTTATTTTGGCTTACTTAGGCTCATTTCTAATAGATTAAAAGAGTATCAAGCTAAACTTAAGTAAGTATAAGATCATTCTTTTCTAAAAATTCAATGATTTAAAATTGTGATATAATTCAGTGCAGATTCTTCTGTAGACAATGCTACAGTAATGACAAGTATTCAAAAATCATTAGTTTTTTCAGCATTAAATTGTAGGTTCTTTTTGTTTGTCTTCTGACTTCAGGCTTTTTATTAGGTTACATAGTCTTGAATTCACACTTTTAAAGCATGTCACCAGAATTCTGAGGGTGGAAAACTTGAGGTTCTTATGCAGTTGTGTGTCATTAAGAGCTAAAACTTTATGAAAATGACTTAATATCAGGAGGACTGCAGTAGAGCTATTATGGAGACAAAATTTGGAGACGTAGCAGCCTGGGTGGTCAGCCAGTCTGTGTTTTGTATTGATATGTTTGAAGTAAAACTCATTCTTGTACTGTAGGTCAACACTTCTGCCCCATTTAAGCTCTCTTTAGAGGGCTGACAGACTTATGAATCTTGCAGTGTTTTCTGCAAGTGAGAAAATCTGCTACTAGGGCTCTAGGATATTGGTTTAAAATGTTCCGCTCTATACAAGGAGCACAGTGTCTTTAAAATTGCTCTTAGCAACTTAAAAGGTCCATCAAAATACACAAAGAAGAGTCTGAATGCTTTTTTTATTACTATAGTGTTCAGAGGCCTCACAGTTTTGCAGACTCATTTATGCCAGATCCTGTTACCTGTTTCAACAAAGGGGCAATCCTCTGCTGTGCACATCTTATGTTCTGAAAGTAAATAATTAGAGAGACAAAGGAGGAAGAGGGCTGTAAAGTATTGGTTTGCCCAAGTCCATACAGCAACCTAGTGATCAAGATAAGAGCAGAAGACTTCATTGATATACATCCACTCAGACCATAACACTAGTCCATTGGTTAGATTTACAAAGGGAGCATGGTTTGCAATTCCATTATGCCAGTTACTATTTCTGAGGAACTGTAGGGGGTTAAAACTTGCTGTGCCATACCAAGTTCCCTTCTTCATGATTTATTTTGTATGTAAGAAGAGAATAAAAGCATTACAAAACTCTATTTTGGTTGAAACGCAATTTTAGTTGGAGTGGGAATTTGTAAGAATTGCCAAATAACATGATGGATGGAAGGAGGATGTACAACAAGAAGAGAGTATGTGTTGTACAGTATGCATGGTGAATGGTATTCACTCTATCTGTATACAGGTATTTTGATGAATGTGCTTGCTCCATTGCCATAATAAAAATTTTGAGTACTCATATTCACACCGGCTGTAAAGAATAACATTACTTTTAGAATCCAGGAGGGTTCCCAGTTAAACATATGCTTGTTGATTGTACTATTTTTAGCTTCTTTGAACAACACGTGCTCTCTTCAGATATTTATTTGTGAATGTTGTATTTTGTTCTTAAAAGGAAAATCTCTGAGTGTCAAGATTCTTTTTCTGTAACCAAGAAAGGAGAGAACCAGGGTTCTTGTCAGTGCTTTACTTCTTTGAAATCCTAGGAGATGGGGGTAGATCAGTTAAATCTAAAATGGACCCATCTGGTAGTGCTAGCAATGAGGAGAGAAGAACAGGTGAAAGATTCTGAGCTATAATCAACATATACTGCATTATGTAACTCATAATTTGTGCCACAGCACAAGCAGAAGACTGATATTCATGTCAGATTGTTCAATTTTTGTTTAGACCATCCTTTTTAAGTCAAAAGGTTCATGGAACAGTTTACTTGGAAGACTTGTTATTTCTGTTGCTAATAACTTAAATATTTTTCTCATTATTAATGAAACAGAGGTATTTAATCCATCCTATAAACAAGACACAATTCCATGTATGAGAAGTGAATTATACTAGAAAAGAAATAGCAATGAAGAGATTAAAGGAAGGTATCTATTTGCAATGCAGTGTTTCTAATTTGTCAGGGTTCTTTAACACTCCTTCTCCCTTTCTTTTATGGCACGAGTTAGACATGATTTCTGTGTCGTTGCCTATATTATGCAATATATGTTTGACAGAGGACTTCTCATGCACGGTCTTTTGGGAAATGGGTTTCATGAGGGCAGAGCAGGTGCCTAGGCCTTTTGGCATGATATTTAAAGAAATGAAGTAAGTCACAGAGCTTTTTGTGAACTTAGGAGCTCAGTAATTACATCTTTATCCAGTTTAAAAAAAAAAAAAAAAAAAGAAATCCTTACTTGCCTTTAAGTCCATTCCCAGGATATGGTGCTCTGTGTGTGTGGCTAATTCTTATATAAACAATTACACTGAAGTTAGGTGTTTTCACAATGTGTTGTATCAGAATAATGGTGTTTTATGCTTATTTTCATTGCTGCAATAGATTGCAGAAAGCATGAAGGAAAAGGCAATTTGGTATGTTTCTCATTTGTGGAGGTATAAATTCTACATAATCCCTCAAATAAATTTATTAGATGACAAGAAAGGATTTAGCAGCTAAATGACTGTAAAAGCTGTGGTCTGCCATTTAATATGTTGCATTGGTTTTTAATAATTCTTTTGTTTCCCTATCATCATAGATTTGTTAGGAATTTTATGTGGTGTATTTGTTTAAATAGCTATTATAGCGTAGATGCATAAGTATGTTGTAACTGGCATACTTACTGAATGATGGTCCCTTGGGAAATTTAACACAACTTTCAAGCCTGGGATGAAAGAAAGAAGTGGCAAGATGAGAGCAATATACATCACAAGTAGTTGGCCTGCAACAGTGAAGAGAGAATGTTGATTATTGCATAATTTTTTTAAAAGTGCTTGGTCCATTCAAGCCTTCCTAGGCCATTCCTGTGCTGCTCTTTTTTATTGGTGTCTATTGCAGTTCACTTTCCTTAACTCTTCAGTGCCAGTGTTTTTGCGTTTGGCTCTTTAAGTCTCTGCTTTCAACACAGAATGAAGTATTCATGACAATAAATTACATAGCAATTATCATTCCATGTTTGGAAACTGTTTTTCCAGAGGTGAACATCATGAACGTGGAGGCCTATTGCTATAGCAAGTGTGCTTTATAGTTCCTAGTTAGTGTCAGAATTTTGGCAAGAGTGATTACCAGAAGTCAGAATTTGATGCTGTTTGTATATGTTTACATGAGACAGAGACTGATATCCCAGACTATGCTACTTTGTAGGGACAAGTCCAAAATAGTCATTTGCAACGTATATGGCAGAGTAATGCTTATAATGTTACTCAAAAGCATTGCTACTCCATTGTGGTGGTCATTGGAAACTACATGGTATGTGAAGTCACAATATAATGCAGCAGACTTACTTCTAAGATATGCAGCTTCAATCTTTTCCACAAGAAAATAAAAACCTCCTTTCAGTGGTGTGGGGTTTTTTTGTTTGCTTGTGTTTGTAGCCCACTCATGAGTACGCCAGCCTGAGCTGATTTAGCCCGGGAAGGAGGCTTCCAGATTGGAGCTGACTGACCAATGTAGCAGAAATAAGCAATGTGCAACACTTTAAAGAAGCTCTAAAGTCTTGAGGTTTTTAAGTATGCTGAGAAGTCTGCAGTCC
Organism: Apteryx mantelli; assembly: GCF_036417845.1. Taxonomy (NCBI): domain Eukaryota; kingdom Metazoa; phylum Chordata; class Aves; order Apterygiformes; family Apterygidae; genus Apteryx; species Apteryx mantelli. The sequence continues at coordinate 18,012,933 of NC_089984.1, forward strand.
GACTTCAGCTGAAGCTGCGAGTGCTCAGTATTAGTAAGAAATTGCACCTTAGCAACTTTTTTTTTTCTTAGTTTATCCAGATGACTTTCTGATTACCTTGGTGCTGTAAGATGTGATCCTTTATCCTGTTTGAAAGATTAAACTCTTTCTATGGAACTTAATTTTAAGAAGTAAAACATTTCTTGTTTAGATACTTAAAATACAGCTTAATGACCAGATAATGGTTAAAACAGAAGTTCTGTACTGTTATTCTTTCCTGACTAGGTAAAAAGAATTGAGGCTAACCATATTTCTATAGTAATTTTACACACTGATAGTTGTAGCAAAAATTTTAAAAAGTTAATGATTTCTGTCTTAATATAGTTATTAGTGGTAATTGATTTTTAGAAACCATCAACAAATAGATTTTGGTCATTTCAAATAAAAGGAAAATTTAATCAAATTCTTGACTGCCCCACATGTGGTTGGGTGGAAGAAAAATAATGATAGATAATAGAGGGCTGTGATAACAATTGATAAAATTTTCTAATCATACTTCATGAGTATGTATTGTATTAGTTACTTGACAGGTAACCTTTCCTCAGATGTCAGAGAGTACTTGGATTATGTTCTTAGTTAAGACTTGTGCAAGTAGTCTGTATCCTTTTTTTTTTAAAAAAAAAAAGAACACTTATTACTTACTTTCACACTGCACATGCTAAGTATATGGGTCCATTTTATTTCAGATACAAAATCTTAGTCTCTGTTCTGTCTTTAAAAGCCCTCATTTACTAGAAAGGTTTATAAAGCGTCTCTGGTAACACCATGTTGGAGAAATAGAGGGAAATGTTACTTGGGGATCACCAGAACCAATTAAGTTCAGACTGACTCTAATTTCAGGAGTTCTCTAGAAGACCAGTAACTCTGATAGCTTTTAGAAAACTTCCAAGAAGTCCAGTATTATATTTACATTGTCTGCTACTGTGACTGCCTGCTTCAGGGTAAAAAACCGACAAGAAATGTATGATACAATCAAGCTTTCTCGCAAGCTTGGGAGCTTATTTAGATTGGAGGCTGTTTCTATCAATTTAGAGTAAAATTTACAAAGATATCCACATAGTCGGATGCCACTGAAAAACTTAATGTTCAATAGTATTACCTAGAGTGACTTATATTCTTAAATACTTTTTGAGGTTTTATCCACAGAGCCTAGTGCAGTCGTAGTTGGAATCGTTGTGTGTAGCATTTATACAAATGTGACTGGTAAATGTACAATCAAAAAAAAAATTCAGAGGACTAGAGTAGTGCAGATAGTAATACATGCTTTTTTTGTTGTGCTTTCTTCTTTCATCTATGTTATAGTACTGTGATACAGTGCACTAAAAGATGCCTTATGAAAAGTTGTACTGTATTGCTTTTGTTCATCAGTTCCTAGCAGCTTTATTTTTCCATTTTAATGGCTAAACAGTTCTATTTTTGTTTGATTCATTTTTCAATAAAATACTTATGTCATCATAGACTTAAAATCCCCACTGTTTGTACAGCCAAGCATCAATTAGGTTACCCATTCTTTTCCTCTCTTCACCCCCCTCCCCTGCCCTGTTCCTTTTGCAAAGAGGAGCCATTCTGTGGCTTAATATAAATACCTTGTTCTAGTGCATCTTCTCTGGATTTTTTTGAGTGAGTATCACAGAAGCTAGAGCTGGTGCATTCTCAAAGCAATCTATTATAACGGGCTCCTTAGTGCCAGTGCAGAGTTGTGTACAGGTTCTCCTGGGGTTCTTATAAAGCTGTTGGAACTCTGGGGGTAATGGATAGGTGACAGTTAATGCATGCATCGTATATGAATCAGAATAAAGGAATTTCCCCTGCAGTGCCATACTGTGTAGTTGTGGAGATCCATGTAGCCTACAGTGCATCTTCCTTGGCAGCCCAAATACTACTTTGCTGAAAAAGTTATAGGGACTCTATTTTTCTTTGTTTCTTCAATCGTTACTTTGTCAAGCCTGTAGTTAATTCAGTGACCCCTTGGTATGAACTCTTATTATATCTGTGTAATCATTTCCCCAACAGTTCTCAGGCTGAAGTTCAGCTCTGGGCAGGTTTCAGTAGGGGAGTCCTGCAGCAGTGCTCTGTGTTGGGCTGACTGTAGCTGCCCATGCGATCTGAAACTGGGAGAGATTTTCACCACCTTCTGGCCAGATGTTATGGAGCTATGTGAAATGCGGCAAGCAAGGGCAAAGCTGATTATCCGTGAAACTGAAACTAAGTGGTCTCTCTGCTTGCTTATGGCTCTGTGGACTTGTTTTGAACGAATGTCAACCTCTGTTTCCTGTATCTGAGCATTACTTTCACTGTAGAGGAAATCTTAGTTTGTTGGTGTATGCGATGTAAAAGAACTGCATATATTTTATGATAGTACAGCTCTTCTGGTACTGCTCCCTTAGAATTTTTCTGGATCTTTCACTTAATGAGTATCTCATCTTCTCTAGTTTTTTTTGCCATCCTCTGAATTATGCCTTGCTGCATAAAAGTTGTCTCCTAAATTCTCTGGCTGTACAATTCCAATTTAAATTCAGTGGAAAAGTTTCTGCTGTAAAACAAAGATCTAAGGAAGAAACAAGTTGCTTTCTGTTAAAGGTGTTTAAATGGGTAATTAGTACTTTGAAGATCCTTTATGGGAAGTGGAGGTGGCAGAGGCTAACTGACGCATCTTTTTCATTACTGAAGAGAAATAACGTTCTGTATGTTAGGTTATCCCTTTTTTTTTTTTTTTTTTTTAGTGCATTTTGATCTTGTTAAGACTGAAACACTCATTCCATGTTATTCTGAGAACTCTTGGTTCGTATTGAAGTCAGTGACAATTGAGATTCTTAAATCAGTATGAAATTCTTAGCTGTATAATTTATTAATGTTATTGATAGAAATGGGCCAGTGCCAAAGCCTCAAATCCAAATACTGGGATTCAGGACCCAGTCCAAGAATTCAATGTAAACCCAGCAAATCCTTGGCCAGAACTGGCGACATTCCAGCATGTGTACTCTAGGTCCAAAGCCATTCATTGTCGTCTCAGTGAGCTGTTGGTAACGGCTTTGTAAGGAGGTTAAAGAGTTTAAAAACAGAAGAATGTCAGGAATTCTGTGATACCCTGAGTAGACCATTTCCAGAGACGAAATCTTCTTTTTAAAATAAAGAGAATCTCAGACCAACTAAAATGTGCCACCAAAATTCATAATTAAAGAAGAAAATAAATCAAAACACAAGTACTAAATATGCCTTGCAGGGACTCATATTCTGTAGCACCAGAAATTACTGTAACTCAGTGTTTTATTTTTAGCATCCTAAGGAGCCCAGAGGGTTATGGAGGATTATATGATGTTGGAATCTTTATTTTAAATTTGAGATTTCATATTGAGCTCTGATATCTTTTCCTGTATTTTCCTTTAAAGAATTTCATATTGAAACAAGAAAATGTCTCCTATAAATTTATGAGAGACATCTAAAATTTTGTTCCTGTAACTGTTCCTGTGTATATATATATAAAAGTGTGTGCGTGTGTATATATATATATTTTAGGTTTTATATATACATGCATATAGAGAAATTTTAGAGAGTCCCTGTTAAATGAAAATTTGTTTGAGATTTCTTATGTGTTCTAGGATCACTATAAAGTATATATAAAAGACATTTAAATATAATGCAACAGCAGTCACCAAAATGCTAGTGTGTTGCATTGGAATAGGAAGTCAATAAAAGAGCTGGGCAACAATAGATCTTGGGGAAAAGTGTGTATGGATGTGAAGGATATCAGCTGTCAGTGGAGTGTAGCAGTGGTGTAAGAGCACGTGAAAGCATTATACAGAAGAAAGAGGAACAAGCAATATTATATTCAACTAAAATTTAGCATCAGGTATTCAAAGGTGATTACCCAAAATAAAACTTGGCAAGAATCTCAGAATTAAACTTACCTCAAACATGAATACACAAAAATATTTGAGAGTTCTAGGTGGACCTAGAAAATCAGAAACCAGTTTCATATTTTAATGGAAAGTTGAATTTTAGAGAATACAAAGAGAAGAAATTTCTGAGCACGTAAGAGTCAAAGCAACATAGTGTTCGTTCTTCACTTCTCTGCCCCTGTTTTATGCCTGGTCTTCTCTGTGGCCTGTAAACTCTGCCCATTCAGCTCCTGTTGAGGCTTTCTTTGTCTACCATATGCAAGGGAGATCACATTTCTTTGGTGTTCCTGTGTCTGGAATTGCTTTTCTGAAGGTGTGTACTATGCAAGTTTCCTCAAGAAGAGGAAACAACAAAAATTTAACTACAAAAAGCCAAGATCCAAGAGCAAAGGAGATCCAAAGCAGAGTATGAAAGTCACACAGGTAGAGTGTGGATGATCAGAAAATGAAGGGATACCATAGCTGTGTTGGAGGATGAAGAATGCTCTGGCCTTATAAAGGGAAAGCAGAGTACTGAAAGGGCATCGCAGGGAATGGCCTAAAAATATTTGTTAAACTTCAATAAACTCAACAACATTAGAAATAATATTAGACATATAGTCAGTGAACTGATTTATAGAAAGGCGGTGTGTAATAGAGAAGTTTAGGAGCTTTCATTCTTGCTGCCTCTGAGAAGGAGCAGATCAAAACTTCAGTGGGAACAAAGAATAGCTGCCACGTGGTGGAATATTTTCGTTAGAGTATTTTGTCCTAAAAGATGAAGAGCAGAGAGGGGAGAAAAACAGCAGGTACCACATCGTTCAGGATGACTAATTGCAGTAAAGAGGGTGGGAGACTTGGACAGACTGTAGGAAGCTTGTTGCTAGAAAAAGAAACTTTTACATTTGCTTGGTCAGTGTCCAGTGCCCTGTTTTTATCCAGTGTAAATAGGAAAAGCTTGTGGTATGTCACTATTAGTCTCAGTTTATCATCCCAACCCTTCTTTTACTGACTTTAGTGGGAATTTTCCATGCTAACCAAAATCAAAATATGTCTCCCTGGCCTTTGAAAAACACTTTCTTAAACAGATTGCCAGTTATACTTTGCTAGAGTGTTTCAAGACCATGGACTGCTGGAAAAGTTCCTATTTTTTTAGACAGGCCTGGAATATTAAAGGAAACAAATCTCATATATGGTCAAATGAGGATAATTCATGTTCACATCACCAAGATGTTGTAAGATATAGCAAAATAAGCAGTGATTTACTTTACCTCCAGCTGGACTTCCTCAAATTGGTTCATGATTTATGAATGGCTATTTCTGTTACTCAAAAAAATTGGTGGAAGTCTTTTAAAAATCCAGTCAGTACAGTTAATAATACATGAAAACAAGGATAACTGACTGATATTTGTCAGCAGTACTGACAAGCTTATTTAAACCACCGTCTGTTTAGAAAGGAAAATGCAACTGTAATATTGGCAATACCCAGAACTGAAGAAGTTGTGAGATTTTTAGGAGTAATATGCTTTCATTTATTTATGGAATTCTGTTTGGTTTTTGCCCCTTCATAGATTCACATTTCAGTTTTTTTCCATAACAATCGGAACCAGAAATTTACTCTTTAAAAATTAAAGGTGAAATTACTTATCATATGTTTTTGGAAATGCAAATTTTTTTGTGACACTTCTTAAACCCTTTGAAGGGGAAACAGTACAAGTAGGACTCTGTTAGTTTCTTTTTAATGAAAGAGCTTCCTAAATACAAATGACCTATGTAAATTCCAAAATACAAGCATGCAGCAAATAGATTGTTTTTGTTTAAGCTTTGGAAAAGAAGTTAAGAATCCAGTACTGTGTTGGCATGCAAAGCAGAGAAACTGGTATGATACCAGAGTATATTTATGCTCCTAACTGCAAGCTATACCAGTTCTCACTTAGTTTTACTAGGCGATTGGACTTAAAATGGAAGTAGATAAGCTTGATGCAGCTGTGATCCCACACTGAAATATAAGCATCACAGTATCTTTTTTTCTTTCTTAATCATAAATGTCAATGCCTTACTTGCTTTTTCTCTCAAGCAAGGTAATTAGGAAGTCTGGTATGCCTATTGATTCATCACCTTTTTTGGTAACTAGTAAGTTGAAGCTACATAACCTAATGTCTTTTTTGTGCCAGATTTCCACTTGTTTCTATGGATCTGCCACCAGTATCATTCAGATAAAAAGTGAAGTGTGAATGCAAATATTAAATAAAATCCTGGCCCTTGCTTAGGAAGATGCTTTAAGTCTTTAAAGCATTGTGCTCTAAGAGATGAAAGGTGAATGATACATTCTAAAGAAGTCTCTGGTGCCATGGAAAATTTTTGAGTAAAAAGTCTTTACAAAACCCACCTTGTAGAGTCAGCATATGGAAATTCTTGGGTCACAGTGTGGAGGCAGTTCAGATACTGCAGCTGTGGAATGATGCAAAAATACAGAGATGAGATTTATGTCTTAGTATTCTTGAGAGTTTACTTTTTCTGAGTGAATTGCAAATGTTGATGGCACTCCCAAGTCCATTTAAGGTTCTGAGCAGGGAAACTAAGTGTGTGTGCATGTGTTTGCATGACATCGTGTTTTGCCTTTGCTGTGTCCAGCTTAGGGAATTGCTCTGGAATGCTCCCTATGTGACAACTGGCCCTGTGTAAATGGAAGTTTATCTACCATACTGACTCCAGGTGGTGCAGCATGAATAAAGGGAAAATAGTTCGGTATCTCGCTTAGGTTTATTCTACATTGGAAGATGTTAGCTCAAAACCTGAGAACTGTAGAGATGGTTTTCAGTAGAATTTTTGAAACTAGGAATCTCTTTAAAAATAATCTGTTCAATACATCTATTGACTTTGAAAAATATTATCTCTGAAAGGGCATGTATCAGCAATATTAATATTTAAACAAGGCTTTTCTTGTCACAGTCCTGCTGTTGCTTTATGGTTGACTTTACAGTGAAATCATAATATTGTTACTGGGAAAGCACAGGCATAAGGTTAAATATTTTCAGGATGTAGGTGCAGCTATAATGCAGGAACTGCTGGATTATCTGGTTTATTGTGCACAAGGATGTTTGATAATCTAAATCCTAGCCAGAGAATTTTATCTAAGCATGTCAACATTTGATGATCTTAGATATGCACAAATTGTATGTTACTGATCATATTTTGAATTCTTTCTATTTTTAAAATGGAATCCAAACAAATTCTGACATTATAATTGTCATTCTGTTTATGCTGTCTCTACTTGCATTTTTTTCAACTACAGTAGAAACTCTGGAGAAGTTAAACTTTCTTAGGAGGTGTCTTTAAAATGCCTAGTGTACTACAGAATATGTTAAATATTGTCCTTTCACTCTGATAAACCTGACTACAAAGCATAGCTTCTCTCTGGCCCTGAAGAGATGCATGTGTATAACTTTTTCAAGCAAGATTACAAAAACAGTCTTCAGAGTCTGATCTGCTGTTGGTATTGTCTGATATTCCTTTTTGTGTTTTTAATCATATCTTTTTTTGCCATCTTTATGTAGGAAAATAACTATTTATGATGGATTACTGACTAGTAAATGAAATATGATGTTATTTCTGTGGCTGCTGTTTATGATATCATAAACACAGGTTTATGGCTTCCCTGCAGGAACCTGGAAGGATGTTTCTTGGCTTGGAACCACATGCACGTTCTGTACTTGTAGTAACTAACAGCAGGGATGGAGTGGAATGGGTGAGCATTGCGACAGCAAACACTCAAAGCTGGCTTACTTGGGATTGCCATTTTGATATAGCGACTTACACTGTGCTTTAAGTTCCTGTCAGTTCTTATGTGAAAGACTTTAAGCCTGTCATCAAAATACTGGAGGCTCACACAAGTATCTTTGCTTCCAGAGAAGAAAGATGCATCTTGTAGATATTTAAACACTACACGAGTGTTAACTCATCTGAGTTTTGCTTTTAAGTACAAATTGTTTAGACTGAAGTGAAAACTTTCCAACTCTGCTTCACAAATTTTGTTGGCTATGTCTTTCAAGTCTGAAAGCTGCCTCTGTTAGCATTTAGTGAATTGTACATATTTGGAAGATCTCTCCAGCACTGAGAGATGGCTCACATAGTTCATCTTTTCAAAGTTTACTTGGAAAGACTAATTTATTTTAGATGAACAAAATACCCCCTTTTCCATTTATCTGTTCACTATGGAAGCATTTTTAAGCACTTGCACACTCCTGAATTGACCCAGTATGAAGAGACAGCTTGTCTTTGAACAAAGGCAAAGCCACTGCAGTGCATCTTGGCCACATAATTGTCTATGGTGCGTAGCCATCCTTCTTCATAAATCCTTCTTCATTTAAGGATTTATTCTTTTACTTAAATGTGTTGTATATTGTTTGATATTACCTGAGTAAATTGAAAGCACCTTTAGGGAGAAGTTTTAAACACACTAAAACTACACCAGGCAAAGTACAACAGATGGACAAGCTTAGGGATACCTGTATATCTCACTAAAGAGAATCATTTTTTGTCAAAGAAAGATACATGTGCCCATGGAGACTCAATCTGTAGGACAGGTGCAGTAAACCCTCTATGTTGCCCTACAGGGCTGAAATTGTACATAAATTTTAAGGACTGAATTTACTTAGTGTAGTCTAACTATAAATTGTGAACTAAATCAGTTCTGGTATACAATGCATTTTGAGGTTCTCACATACTTTGTTTAGTAATGTTTGCCAAAACATGGCAGACAAGCAGCAGTAGCTTAAACAGCCATAAATTATAAGATTTAAACCTAATAGCATGGAAGGAAAGGTAAAATTCCAGAAAGATCAAATATTGGAGAAACCTTTTGAGTGTACATAATTCAAACTGTTTTTCTCAAGAACTATGATATTCTTGCAGGCAAATACAGTAAGCATGAATATTTGTGTCTTGGAAGAGAAACCTTACTGTTTTTCTGCAGTTATGATTGTGTTGGGTATGTGCATATATGCAGAGATCTTTATTTTGTAGGAGTCGAAGCACATCAGACCATCTTTGAAAACTCTTAGAATGAAGTCCTAGTTTTGTTGGAGTCATATTTTAATAACAGCAGAGAAAAGAATTTTTTTTTTCTTTTTAACCTTTGGTTTGCATCTTTGTGCCCATACTGCATTTGCAGCTGTTTAAACTGTGAAAGAAACAGAGTTGGAGGTCTGTGCTGCCTAGTCTGTCAATACAATTTCATGTTCACTTTGCTGAAGTGTCAGTGACTAGGGAATGGCATTTGCTGTTGGGACTATCAGAGAATGGCAGGCTACGGGATTCGCACTGCTGCCTAATGAAAATTCTAAAATGTTCTGAGCTGTTTTAAAATGCATCACTGAAATTCCCTGTTCAGCTTATGCAGTTGTGAGGAAATAAATGTAATTGTCTACAAAGAAGGATTAAACAAAATACTGAGAGTTGCATTTACAAATTATATTAATACAATATGTTACTCTGTCATGGCCTATGCTTAAAAGGATTGAATACTGTTTACTGGCAGGCTCCCCTCCTCCTCCTGCCCCCTTTTTAAATTATTCTGTATATTCTACTCTAAAATCCTTTCTATTTTATCCTTCTACCTTTGGAAAAAAAAAACCTAATTTCTTCTATTACTGCTTCCAAAATTCAGAACAGACAATGCTGCCATTGGTTATATGATGTAGTAGAAGGGTGTATCTCATACTACAGGTGCTGTTGCCAATTCTTGAGAATTTTGTGCCTTTAACTACCCAGTAGCTAAAGGCAATTTCAGGAAGAAAGATCTGTATGGAGGACAATATATAGATATATATAAAGGGGAGTGTGACAAACCCTAGGCTTCTCTCCCACTAGGAGAGAAAAAGGATTTTGGTGACATCAGCTGATCTGATGATGAAAGGGATTTGAATTGAGGGGGAAATGCAGTAGCTGAAGCAGGAGTAATACTGAGAATGCCTGCTAGTACTGGAGAAACTGGAGAGAAAAAAGTGACAGAATAGTGTGAGCTTGATTTTTTTTTTTTTTTTTTTTTTTTTTTTTTTTTTTTTGAGGCAGGGGAGAGTAAAATGGCTAACACAGTAAGTAATATTGAGGGAGGGTTCTTCCGAGTTTGCCAGTACTGCAGGGCAAGTGCAAACAGATGTATGGAAATGCAGACAAGGGTGGGAAGCTGGGCAGGGAGAAGATGTCTGAGAAATGGGGTGATTTTTGCAGTTGATATGCAGATATGCTGGGTAAAGCTATGAAAACGAAGTAGTGGGTGATACAGGGCTGCCTTTTTGTGTGTGTGGTCTGCTTCTATGTGTGCTAAATGGAAAATTTTCATATACTTCTTGGAAATTCCTATGTAATTCCAGATGAGGAATTCTTGCCCAGAATGTTGCACTAGGTGCTATTTGTTTGGTTTTTTTCTTAGTTACATGAATATCTAATGGGAACATAAAATAACCCAACACACAAAGAAGTAACTAGATGGAAATAATAAAAAAAAAAAAAAGCCCCATTTGATTTACTATTTTACTCAAGGAGGGGGAACGTTTTAAAGAGTATCTACATATATCTATTTTATGCTTTAAAATTAGAGGTTAAAACTAGGTGTTCTAGCTTCTGAAATTCCATATTCAGAAAAAAGATGTCAAAATAATGTAGAATTTACTCATAGTAAATCACCAGTATGACTATTCAGCTGCTTTTGAATATTAACACATGGGAATCTGGTCTGAGAGCAGAATCAGACATAGGAATGTCAACAAAGAAAGATAAATTAATAGTAGTCTAATGAAAACTGTAAAAATAATAATTAGAAACTATGTTTTTAAATGTTGGCTAGAATTTACCAGGTTTCATACATGAAGTGCAATTGTGGATGTTTGGTAGCTGGCTGGTGAATGAAAAAGGAAAAACATGCTGAATGAAGTGGGACTTGTTGCTTTGTTGCATGTACTTATGCTACAGTCATGTCTATGCGAGTTGTTTCTGTAAGTATGCGGGTATTACAGGGGTGTTTTTTCCCTTTCCTTCTGCACACGTCTGGCAGTAGAATATATGTAGACAAAGCACAACTTTCTTAGTACTGTCTAGGGACAAATTTGTATTTTTCTGAGGTTTTTATTGTTGTTCTGTCATGCTTCTGAGAACAGAATTTGGTTATATGCAGTGTTGCACATATCTCAGGCTCTTTGTGTAAATTCTTTCCTGGTCAGGCAAGCCATTTGATTGTGTCGTCCAAATTATGGATTGACTGAAATAATAGGTGACTTCCAGGTAACGACGTTCATGACCTGTCAATAATAAATGTTTCTATGCTATGGCTATTGGGGGCTTGGTGGATTACAGGGGTAAGTTCATTAGCATTGGTACTGGAAGAAGGAAGTATGAATATAGCAGGGGATTTATGCTTGGATAAACACGTAAGAATTGATCTTGATGCGTTAATGTAGATGTCTTGTGCTATTGTTGATGCTGGGGATCATCCCAGGATAGTCATGCAGGCCTCACAGAGGTCCTATGAAGCCTATGGGAGACCTATGCCTTTTGGAGCAGCAGCTGGATACTAAAAGAATATCCTAAAACAAATAAAGTGGTACTAGTCACCAGTGTTCAGGGGCACTGTCAGTGTTGCCACTGGGTTGCAAGTGCTCGCCGTTGTGTTAAAAGGCTTCACTTTCTCTTGTTGTTAGTTGCTAATGTGTCTGCAAGTTGCAGGATGGTGGAAGAGAGTCCTCTTGCCAGGCTTGTAGGTAAAGCAATGCTGCCTCCAGCTCTGGATGCAATTGTCACAAATATTTCCTGTATGATTGCAGCTTTCTGAGTCCTACCCTGTGGGTCTAAAGCTAAAACAAAATGTATTTGCATGGGATGGACTAACAACATTGATGGTTTACTCATCTACTTCACACTACTGGAAAGCACATCTACTCTGGCATGGGTTTGGGGGAGGATGAGGAATGCCATATGGGCTCACATCCTGGTGAGGTTTATGAGTAATTGATTGAGAATTCGCAGCTTGCTTCTTTCTTACACTTGAGGTGGGTACTTGGTGTATTCATCCTTTTCCGTTAGACTTCAGTTTGAGTCAGAGGGTGTACACAGAAATGTTTGCTATGATCTTTTTTCGGAGACAAATAGGCTGTACAAGTTCTTGCTCTGCATTTCCTATCTGTTATCTTAATGCATATTTTCCAGTTGCAGCCTACTGTAGTTAGTTTTTTTTTTTTTTGTGCACTGTGGATCCTTATTTTCATCTTTCCCGTTCCTGGAGTTATCCATTGCCTAATTCTTAAGAGATTTCCAAGTCTTCTGTTAGATGACAAGTCTGTAGGAAAAGACACTTTTGGATGGTGAGCTCTTTCAGGTACAACATGAAGACATATTCCATGGAGAGTATGGAAAAAGCTTTATGGAGAAAATTCCCTTTTCCTCTTGTCTGAGGAATAGTTTTATTGATCTCTGTTCTCCATGCCATTGATTTCTTGCTTCTGTGCTGCATCTCTGTGGTCATACTGCTCACAGCCTCTTTGCTGTCTGTATAGCTGAATTGTTAATCCATTCAGCCTCCAAGGTGGAGTGATTGGCTCTACTGAACTGGAAGATGGATTTGGATACACAGATGCTACTCTGGATGCACTGCAGAAACCACCCCCAGCACTGTGATCAACAAAACACAAAAAACACCCTCACACACTTAAAAATCCTCCTTCCCTATGTGCATATTCTTTTTCCTGTGTCAAAGTGATAGTATGATAGTGCAGCATGCTCATTTGGCTATGTATTTTTTTTGCCTTTTTTTTTTTTTTAATTTGTAGATCAGTAATTTTGAAGACATAGGTACAGACTTACAAGGAAAGAAACTGTAGGAACAGTTTGGACTACTTGTAAATGAATTATTTCTTTCTAAAAATCATGAAAGGCACAAACTTTGGAATTTTTGCTGACAGCACCCAATTCTGTCTGCTTTTCTGGCTAGTCAAATTATTGGATACAAACTGGAATTGAAAGTTTTTAAGAGAAAGTCATAGCATTTCGAGTCAGAAGATGGTTCAGATCAGTATTGGTGTGTAGGAACAAGACTAATGGCCTGGTGACAGAGCAGCATATTAAAAAAAAATGGAAGTTGAGAGTTGGCTAAAGATGGAACTGTAAAGAAAGCTTAGTGTACTGATTAACCTAATTGATAAAATTCCTGCTTCACGAAAGTTTTAGACATGACACCCACAAGTGTAAGTAATTGCTAATCTAAGCTGTGAGTGATTGGCGGGGGAGGGAAAAGTGCTGTTCTTTAGTGAAAAATTCATGGTATTTTAGTAACTGAAGTACATAAGAGGGACCACAAGCAAAGTCATATGACATAACTATATATGCTTCTGGGACTTCTATTAAATGTGTACCTGCCATATAGGTCTTTACCACTGATAGCACCTCAATAAAAGAATACCACCTGTTTAGACTTTTTTTTCATTGAGTAAATGAGCAAAGAATAAGATGAGAACTGATGACTGGTGGTTGTAATCTAAAATACCATAGAATATGAAATGGGGTTTTAGAAATATAATCGATAGTCCCACTTTAGCAACTGAGGTAAAAACAAACAACAATATATCATAGGTAACTATTTATCAAAAGCATTTTTTGAAAATATCTAATATTTCTAAAGCATTAATATGAAACAATAAAACCTGCATCTTCAATTCATTTATCCTTTATGATGGCCATTTGGAAACTCACAGGGCAAGGGGAAAGCTAGTGGTAACAGGAAATGTGAGAAGGAAAGTGAGCTCTACTATTAAATTTTTGTGTGTCCTAAGAATCTTCCCTGCACATATTAGTAACTGTCACTACAGGCCTATTTCTCTCTTCCATTCTGGAGTTTTCAACACCTTTGTTTTCAAATAGTTGACCAGTTTAAACAATCTGGGGGAATAATCCTCCATGATAGTAGCGATGTTAGTTATAAACAGTATAATAATTCCTTGTAACATGCAGATACCTATGTAATCATATTAAACATGGCTGGCAGCACCTCTTGGATTTGAATGTTTTCATGTGCTCTGTTTGTGTGCTCTATGCTTCTGCCTCTTCAGAACTATTCCTGGTTTTCCCCTGGGACAGGTTCTTGGAGAACTTTCCCAGAGGATTGCTGCTAGAAAATGTTCCTGGGCTCTACATTAAGATTCCTTCCTACTGCCTTGCATTGCAGTTATTCCCTCATAGATAAATAGGAGGAATCTGTGCTAGGGTTAAACCCCTGGCCAGTGAGCACCCAATGTGTATTGCTGGACTTCTAGTTAGTATCGTTAACTTCGTAATGTTTTAGCGAAGATATTCTTTATTCCTGGTGCTGGGATTCAGCCTAACTGATGTGCAGTTGAACCGGCTGCCTTGAAATGAAATGGCCTCATAATGCTGTTGGTCTTCTGAAGTGTTCCTTTGGCTAGTTATCTATCAAACTGGGAGATTATTTTTTGGCAGTAGAGTGTGGATTTTGGTGTGGCCTGTGTGAAAATTGAGGCAAGGTGTTGAGTAGCCCCCAGAAGCAGTAGGTCAAGTGAAAACTCAGAATAATATCAGGAAGGACCAGACTTAGGGGAATGTTGGTGCAAAAACTCTGTGTTTAGAGCCATATTAGAGGTAAGAACTGGTAGCTCATATTAGAGATATGAACTGATGCAGAAGACTCACTTAGTTAGCAAAAGTCACAATGTAGTTATTTGGTGAATTGCTTGAGTTTAAATGACTAGCCATGCATCAATGAATCACCAAGGGACTACCCATGATGATGCGGAAGAAAGTGTGTTGGAGGTGAGTCACAAGGGCCCCACCAACAAACGTTTCCAATGAATGGAAAGTGTGCATGTGGTGGTGAATCACCAAGAACTCCACCAAAAGGCTGTGTGTGCTTGTTTCAGTGTTTGTGGAATGATGAGTATTGGTAATGAAAACCTCAGCTAATATAAATCAAGAGATCTCTATAGAATAGACTGAAAGGTTCTGGGCTAATGTTTTTGAACTTGGCAATTTTCTTCTGTCCAGCTAGAAGAAAATATAAGAGGCATACAACTTTGCTTTTTAATTCTTAAGACTTCTTTTGAAGAGTTATAGTATTTATTTCAAATGCTGGCCAGGTTCCAGCCTGGTAAAGGCCCTTCTGCAGGATGCATGAAATTTGAAGCTTGAAAGTAATCTGGGACTTTTCGTATGCAAGGTGCTGTAGAAATATAACAGGGTGACTTACTGGCCTTTGGAGAAAGGGTGGGGAGAGAGAGGAAGCCAATTTCCATCCTGTATCTCTTTAGTTAGTGGAATAAATCAAAGGTGGTATACTAAGTTTTTGCTCTTAGAAATTTTTCTAGAAGATCAGTAGGAAACTAGACTAGATGACACTAATCTTCACATAAATCTGCATCAAAATCAGTAATAGACTTGGCTACAAGAATTTACTAAATAAAGATAGACTTATACAGATAAATATATACCTGCAACTTGTTTGCCCTCTCTAATTCAGAGGGCAGCAGCATTGCCTCCGTAACAGTGTTGCTTCTCCCTTGTCCTATTCAGTGGGAATCTTCCACTATTGTATGGGCTTGGCCAGTAAGGAGAATGTTTCCTATCTCTTTGCAATCTTTCTTCATGGTGGTTTCCAAATTTTTAACATGGAAACATATCTGAAATCTGTAAGAACATTTACTTGGTAGAGTTCCAAAGATTCTGCAGAGGAGTGTACTGGACTTGTTTCTAAGGAGTGACAACACTGACACTTTTTTCTGTTTCTAAGGAAGCTTTCCTATAGTGTGTTAAATGGGATGTTGATGCAAGTTAGCCACTTATAATGTAAAAGAAACTAATACAAGAGTTTTGGGGTTTTCCTTACTGTGAGATGGAAGGTCTTGGACATGTGAAACATCAAATATGTCCATTAACTACTGTTAAAATTTAATAGGCCTTCTTTAACTTCTGTATCTACTGATCTTCCTCAAAAGAGATGATTCAATGTTATTAGAAAATCTATGCATGCTCCACAATGTTTGCTTCAGGAGGAAAAACTAAGATTGTCCTTAAAAAGAGGAATGTTTTTATATATGCTTGTATTTTATTTTAGCTAACAAAACTTTTCTAGCAAGAAATTCATTCTACTAAAACTGTGTTTACAAGTCTATATATAGTTTCATTAATTAAAATCAAAAAGAACCAAGAAAAAGAAAAGCTGCAGCTTGCGGGGTTGCTTGTAGGGCCAGAATGATGCTTCCTTCAAGAGCAGTGTGCTTATTATCAAAGAGAAAAGATCAGCTCTTTTGCTCTTGGGAATTGTTCTTGGAGCATGGTGGAGGATGCAAGGACTTTAGGAATGTGTAGAAAATTGGAAAGGAAGGAAGGAATTGGGTTTTCCTCAGATTATGAAGAAGTCAACTCCAAAATGCATTTGAAGACAAGTCACTGTGGTAGTGAACGGTCAGTGTTACACAGGAGGGTTTCTGATAAACTTAGAGACTTCATAGCATTATGTTCTGGCAATTAGTGTGTGTGTCCTGCTTGATTCAAAGAGAAAGTCAGTGTGACAGTCTTACGACTTTAACTTTTCTGTGAAGGCTGCCATGAAGGCAGGCTGTTACATTTTTAACTGTGGGGAATCATGAAGATATATTCATGAAACATGCTGCATCTTAGCCAGACATATGGCATATGTTCTAATAAAAGTGAGCTCAGTATCTAGATGACAGTAGTGGTGATTTTCTTGCATGTGTGCAATGTGCCAAATAGTACTTTGCATCACTTGGATGGAAGCCCCTTTCATCTTGAAAGTAACCTGTTTCAGTAGCAGCCAGGTAATGCTTCCAGCTCCTTCAGCATCTGTGAGCTTGTGAAAAGTGATTCTGGTTTGAAACATTTAGCCAAAATAATTAGTAGAGACTTTCTGGCTCTCCTCACATCTGGCAAGTGAATTACAGTTTAGAACAAGTTGACCCGCTCTCCCTGTCTCAGTAACTATTTGCCTCAAAATGAGGAATTGGGAGACTGACAGAATTACTTTACTCTAAGTTTCTTTAAGGTGATTCTGCAAATGTGGGACTCTTGTTTTAGCTGTTTTTAATACTTGAGTAGTGACCCTCAAATAATTGCCTATATATATATGTGTATTTTATATACATCTTTATATATATATATCTTTATATATAAAAAAATAAATGTAATGCAGTGAATTCTTTCTAATTCTAATGCAAGGTATTCTTTTTTAAATTTATTTTTTAATAAAGATAAGAGTTAATCTTATTAAGTGTGCTTAGCTTCTTCTGACTTGGGATTTTTTTGAATCTTTTGGGGAAGAAAAGGCTGAAGAAAGACTTTCTAATTGCTTTTTTTTTTTTTAACACAGTTGTACACAGTAAAGACAATTGCTTACAAATAAAGGGGAAAAAAAGAAGCAAAGTCACAAATGCACTTTTTCACTTTACTACTTTTCAATGATCACAGCTCAACTTTCTGGAATTTTAAAGAGCTCATTTAAAATACCTGCTGCCTTTGTGACTGACTAGTCTAATAATTCTTGAGCACTGTATATCAGAAGAAAATATGATTTGGGAAAACCACAGGAAATGTAACTGTGAATCTTTTCCAGTGATTTTGGTGTTTAAATGCATATTTTGGGGGGGGGACGAAGTATTCTTTCTAATAAAAGTTCATTTCAACACATACAAGATAGAAGGAGAATGGAAGAGTGGATGTCATTTCTCTACACTTCCAGTGTCATGTGGAGCTTTCATTTTGTGAAGGAAAAAAAAAAAAAAAATTTTCACTGAAGTCTTTGCAGCAAATTAGGCTTGCAACATAAAGGTTTTTTCTAATAGTAGGCTTTTTCTTGTAATGGTGGTCCAGGCCAAAACTCATCATGTACAATTGGCAAATTAGCATTTGTGTTCTTGCTGCATAAGTTCTATTAAAAATATATGAAGGCCGAATGAAAAGCTCTTTCAGGAGCCCTCAAGAAGAAGGATAAAGGGAAATACTGGCATGTGCTTTAAACAATTCCTGCATGTGGCCTTTTCAGTTACACTTAGAACTCTTCTCTGAAGTGTGTTGTGTGGGTGTGGTTTTTTTTTTTTTTGCTTATATATATATATTTATATATATATTTTTTTTAAGTGAAGCAATGGCAGTTGTTTCAGGAAAGTAATTTTGCAATTTATGTTCTTCTCTGGGCTTCAACATAGGTGCAAGATGGGAACATTAGAAGATGAAAACTACTGGAACTACTATTTGTGTGGGCACATGTCCATCTAGGACCACAGTAAAACTACCAGCATATGTCATACAGACTACCAAGTGGCAGATGTCAGATAATGATTGTCATTTGTTGCTGCTAGATTTGAACTGATAAATTAGTTTTGATCATATTTAGAGAGTCCTCAATCATATCTTTTGGAGCATGACTGCTTTTTAATTCACTTTACTGTTCTGAAAAAGTGAATGATATAAGAGACCAGAAGGATATTATGAATTTAAAACAAAATGAGCAAATTTAGTTTACAGTTTTAAATAAATTTTATGTCTAATGTTGATTAAAGAATTTAAGCTTTCCACTGTTAAATAGAAATGATAATTTTTTTTTTTGTGTGTGTGTGCCTAAAATGCATCCAGGTTGGATTCTTATCTTAATCCAGCTCACTTTTACACTTTTAACTCTGTTAGCTTAATTTAATTTTGTTCAAAGTACAACTTAAGTAATTATATCCCCAGTATCCTACTTTGGGGTTACTATAAATAGGATGTTTGCCACCAGTGCAAATGCCTTCCCTGTCTTTTCACTCCACTGATTTAGTTCTCGAGGGTGCAGGATAAGCTGGGGCACAGGATCTTCTCCATAGTCCCCATTATTTTTAGTTTCCTACTGAGAACTGGTGATTCTAAAGTTGACCAGAAGTTTGGGTAAAAGCACTTGGGGGGGGGGTCCTTTTTAGAAGAAAACATGTAAATAGTACAGAATCCCCTCGCTGGAAGAGCCAAACTAACAGAGGAGTTGCTGTAATTTATTCCTTCCTTGACAAAGTACTGTATAGCAAGGAATATTGTCCTCTCTGTGGTTTTATTAGTTGTTTCAGTGCCTTGGTTCAGCACAGCTGTACATTTTAGGTCACCATGTATCAGATCAAATTGGTTGCCCTTTGGGTGCTGCTTTGATATTATGACAAGTTTGTTTGCAGTGGGGCCCTTCTGTTTAGTTTATCATACTGTCTTTCAGTAGATCTTAGGATAGGAACATAAGTCGGGAATGTAAGGTCAGTTCAGTTACCAGTGCTGCCATAAAATTTCTTCTTTTCATTCTTAGATGTAAGATAATAATACTTAAAAGTATAATGATACATCAAGAATGTTTTTCTTTTCAGATGCTGAGGAATGAGAAAGGTATACGTGGGTCTTTGGTGTTGGTCCCTTACTTGCATTTATTCTAGCTAGTATTTCAATATGAGATGTAATGAAAATAGTGAAAAAAGTATGAAATAGTCATTCAGAATGAATAACCCCTCCCAAATCCAACAGATAAAGCACAAAATAAAGTCTGTATCTGTGTTGCCACATGACTATATTTAGGAAGGAAAGGAAGTTGCACAGTGTAACCATCCTCTGCATCTGATGTGTCCTTTAAAGAATTACTAGATCTGATATGCTGGCTGGGTTGCATATGCTGGCTGGGTTGCATATGCTTACAAAAATTATCAGACAATATAAACAGTATGATTCAATAGGCCAAATTCTTGTTGTCAAGAGCATGCCTTGTTATAGACTCATAACTTCATAAATTATAAGATACCAGTTTGTACTGGTGGGCTTGTATCATGAGAGTGGTTGTGCAAAAATGGGTGTGAATGTGAGTTACCTCTGAGAGGTGAGGAAAGTGAATGCATACTTGTAAAACTGGAATTTGATCAGGATTTAATCAGGTCCAAATGAATTAACTATATATTAATAAGAGAAAAGGAGCTTACAGTTCTGTTAGGGCAAAATGAAGTGCTCCTTTCTTCTGTGAGTTTGGGCTTGTTAATGACTGTGCTGTCAAGGAACTAGTCTTGGATGAGGGTCATGCTGTATCCTTTGGAGCATTGATCATTGTCACTCTTTGAAGAGATGAGCCTAAAACATGCTGATTGATTTGTTGTTTAAACTTTCAGATCAGGTTTTTAAATATTGTTACTTGACTGATTTTCTGTGATGTTGCAGCTTACCAACATTTCAACACTCTGCTTCTCCAGGTATCTCCTTCTCCAAAATACCAATATACAAAATACTGCTTTAGGTTAACAGTTCCTGGAAAGGAGTATTTGATCCAATATTACTGATGGAGTGGATGTGGAGGTGAAGTTACTCTCCAGCATAGTGGCTATAGAAAAATCTTTGTGCTGTGCTGGTTGCCTTCAGTTGATTCTCTAGACTATGGCATTTCTTTACATGCATGATTACTGCGAAAGCAAATCATCTCTGAGCACCAAAAGGCTAACTCTTTGTTATTTCTGAAAGACAATGCCTGAGCAGCTAATACGGGAAGCATACAGAAATATTCTGAATTATCATTGTGGGTTATTTGTAAAGCATTTTATTGAGAATAGGACAGATTATATGTCCTAAGATGATCTCTTCCTTATAACTGTTGATAGCAGGCATATTTGAGGATGGATTTGGCCCAGCTCTTGCATTCAGATTGATTAGAAGAGGAGGATTCCTAATTGTCTGTCAAGCTGGTCCTGTTTGACTGCACTCTGCGAGTTAAAGCCTCCAGCACAATAATTGGTGCTTGCTCTAAGCTCAACTCCCCAGAATAGCTGCCTGCCAATCAAAAAGACTGCTTTGGCAGCCTTTGCCCTTTCCAACTCAGACACCATTGAGAAATTCAACCAGGGTTATCAGTCCCATATATAATGTATGTCAGGACAGAGAAACATCCAGATATTCTGAAATGATATTGTTACAGAAAGGTACATCATCAAAGAATATTTTAGAAGTGTTAGAATATTATTTAGGGTTTAGTTTTGGCTAATATATTATACTGTGTTAGTAGGAGTGCTTGAAATAAGACTCTTATCTAAAAATCTAGCCAGCTTTAACACAACCCTATCATAGCAGCAATGCCAACTTTCTCAAGAGTTGGCAATGAATAGCCAACCATCACCACCACAGGAACACTTAAATGCTGTTGCCTGAATATCAGAAGACTATTAATAAAGTCAGAAATACCATTTTTGAAAAGATCACTTTCAGCGACCTACTCTTTGTACATCTTATGAATCATTACTACTTGAACTGAAAGGTAAGGTTATCTTTATGGAAAAATAGGGAAGATTGATCTGAAGAGAGAAAGACAGTAAACTAATTTGAGAAACAAAACTGCTGCTATTAAGGATATAGGTTTAAAAATATTTCTACTGATACTGCTTCTTTCCATTTAAGTTGAAAAATATATGTGTGTGCGCGTATATTTACATGGAATCTAATAGCAGCACTTTTATGGAAGTTTTCAAGTGATAGTCTAATCAGTGCACAAAAACTTTATATTAAATGTCAGTCTGCCCAGAAGAGCTTATGGTCTAAATGGGGTAAGCAGACACAACATAGAGGAAAAGATATGACAGATTGGAACGGATAGTGGGATTGCAGGCAAGTGGGGTGTTACTGCCACTTCATTTGAATTTTGGACCAGATTTGTTTAGGAGAGGATAAGCTGAGCAGGAGGAAAAAGTATGAGGAGAAATTAAAAGGCAAGAGGTCTGTCAGACCACATTGGAGAAGAGAAACAGCACCTGAGTATTAGTTTCTGGATACTGTGATTCAAGGCTTTTGCTGTCTCAGGGGTGAAAGGCTAGAGATGGGCCAGGGCTTGGTGGCGTGTGCTGGGCACAAGGAGAGGAGAAACCTAGAAGGGAGAGCTGCGGAGTAGACTAGCACTGCTGACGCTGGCAAAAGAGCAGGGTCAGAGCAGTGACTTCTGCTTCTTGGCTCTTGGCAATAGTTGCTGCCCTCTGTTCTTGAACCTTTTTGTCACAGTAATGGACAGCAGTGGCAGCCTAGTTTTGTGAATGCTCTCTTCAGCTTTAGAGGGTTCTCTCCTTGGTTGAAGGAGAAGGCTGAAAGAGAAAAAACACCTTTCTGAGTCACAGTGGGAATGGCTGAAGAAAATACTTAGGGCAAAAAATAATAACAAAAGGTGATTACAGTTAGGCTACCTTGCTGTTTCACTGTGTTAGAATCCAAACTAGATTTGTGACACTACCAGAGGCCCATTGATAACATGCTAAATAGGAGATGGAAGCATGATAGGTCTGTTTTGAAAGAGTGCAGATCCTTCTATGTTAGAAGCCATAAAAGGATTAAAAATGGGAAATCTTTTAACTGTTGTATAGTATGTGTAACATGGTTGCTGCTCCTGGAGTTTGAGCATAAAATGCTGATGATAGTGTGACCAAGAATATATTTAAAGTATTATATAAAGGTTAAGAATAGAACTTGTTAATGTAAGTTTCTTAAAGTAAAAAAAAAAAAAAAAGTTTTAAAATTCAGGCAACTTGATATCTAAGTAATCCTGTTTTTCTGATAGTATGCCACTTTCAGACCACTGGGGGGATTTTTTTACTCTTATGGCAGACTAGAAAACTCTGTTGTGGCAAACTATAAAATACAGGCTGGGTGAGTGAAAAAGTAATAAATTTTCTTCCATCTTAAGGCCTGCCATTTCATACTGAATGTGATATAGTGAACCCAAGCCGAGAACATGGTGATTGCACCTTCTTTCAATTGAATTCTTATTTGATTCTGGATAAGAGATTATATTGCCTTATCTGCTTCTAGTTTCAGTCAGCTGTATAACACTTTTACCTGTTGGGAAAGTGCTCTTGACTAATGAGGTAAGTGTGTACATGCAACAGCAACCCACACCAGCATTTTGTTGATACTTTCTTGTTGTGCACATCTGTCTCAATCTTTGGTGCCCTAATGCAGGTAACCTAAACCAGAAATGTAACCAGTCCGGCAGGAGACCAACTGAGGCAATAAACATCATCATCAGATAATTATATAATGCTGCCACAATAATGATAAAACCTTAGCTCTCTGACTTAGCTCCTTGCATGGCACATAGATATTTTTTTTTCTGCATTATGTGAAATTAGAAGTAACAAAACCTGAAACAAAAAGCTGCTTATCAGCTCTTGTTCTGCAGAGATAGAAATAAATATTATGTAAATATTGGCTATGTTTCAGTATCCTGTTCTACAAAACATGTCATATGAAGTTGTACAGGTAGATTGAATATGGCATCACACATTTACTTGAAACACTAGAGGACTGAAGGAAGAGGCCTGGCTCTGCAAGTGTGCCTATGGGGTGCACCCAGACCCATCAGCCTGATGTGCGACCCGCTGCTCAGCCTGCTCTTTCCTTTGTGTTGTACCCTTTTGTGACTGTTTTGAACTTTCTGATGATCAGCAGTCCAGCTCTTGGTTTTTCAGGTCTTAAATAAATACTACCTGCTCCCCTCTTTCTGAAAGTATGGTCTTAATGAATTTTAATGTACTGCTTGTTTATCATGAAGGAGCTTTCAGAGAGGATTTGGATTAATGCATAGCTGTCAAATCAAAGATAAAAATAACAGTTTAGGAAGTTAGATTAGATGAAATTGCTAACTAGGAAGTTAGTATTTTAACACTGTCCTGTTAAAGTCTACTAATAGATTTGCATTTGTTGGGATACAGAGTTTCTGAGCAGTGCTAACAGTTGTTGGGGTCTCTGGGGTTCATGCACTGTAATGGTACTGGAAGTGATGACCTTGAGCATGTGAATCTAATAAAATTTCTTTCTGCCATTACATAGAAATATAATTGTTTGTGAAGTGTGTGCTAGTAACTTTTATCTTGAAGGTTCTGTGTGAACGTAGGATGTTTTAAAATTGGGAAAGTCAGGCTTTCACTTTTTTCACTTTTTTGGAGTTTGAATAGAATTCTTGAAGGCAACTAGAATTAATAAGGGTAAAAGGAGCTAGGCCTATGGACCAGATCCTACTTTAAATGGAAGCTATAGGTGGGGATACAATAAAACAAGAATAGCCCCAGGCCTGATTGAGTAATTTTCCATTATAGGAGATAGGCAGCTAACTTCTTTTGACCTTTGAGAATGAACTGCTTTGCTCTGCCTTTGAAAAAATATCTCATCGTTTCTAATTATTTGAAGTCTGTCATTCTTGAGTACCTTCTCCATAGTTGGAAATAATTTTGAATATAGATCTTTGTCCTTTTTTCAGTTTGACTATTTTTCTCCTGTGTTGCAAACTGAAATGAGCCAATTTACTCCCTGGGATCTCATCATGCCAAATCACTTCTATTTATACGTGAACACAATCTTTAGAAATTCAATAGGGCATTTTTAGGAAATGCCTGCTGCTTTGGCAGCTGGGTGGGGAGGAAAGGAGGAACTGAACTGTGTGTTTCTGCAGACCCTGTGAAAATTACATCTTGTTGGAGACCTGTGTGTTTTGATAATCAGACTGCATGTCTCCAAGGCAGTCAAAGGTGGAACTGGAGCTCGTGCATATAGCCTGTTGCTAACTTTAAACTAGATAGTTTGGGTAATAACAACAACGTAGCTATGGTGACACAAAGCTCAGCTTGGGCAAGCTGCTTCTTCTGGGCAGGTTTTGAAGGCTGCGCTGAACTCCAGGCTGTACTGACTCCTGTCAGTGCTCAGCATAGCATGCTGTAAGTGAACTAGAAGCACGTCTGTCTGAGGGGTGTCAAACCTCTTTCAGCCAAAACCTGCTGGGGGGGGGGTGGTATGTTGGAGCTTTTTTTTCCGTTTGGGAAGCCCTCTGGGAGTGGACTGTCCTGGGACAGGCTTGGCCATGGTCTGCCGTGGCTGGTGGCGAGCTGCGTGCTGCTGTCTGGGCCTTGGGCCAGAGCTGGGGCAGCAGGGCCCTGCAGCCGGGCAGGGAGCAGAGCACAAGGGCATCGCTGGCGGATGCTGGCACCCTGAGTGGTGACAGGGGGAAGGCGATGGATGGCTGTTCAATCAGGAATGAAAAGCCAAGAGTTCTCATTTGATATAACAAGAGTGAAAAAATGCCAGGATTGTTTAGTAAGGCTAAAAACCAACTAGGACCACCCCCTCCCCATTAAAAGCCTTCACCACAGAGGAGGGGGAGAAAAAACCCAGTGAAAATACCATTCTTTAGATATATTTCTTGGAAGATTCTTTGGAAATGGAGATTTTATTTTTCAGACAAAGATAATTGGCTTTAGTTATTGGAAATTTTCATATTTTCTGTAATAATGTGAAATTCAGGAAGAAAAATGTTCTTGGGAATGGTGAGTAGTTTCACAATCATTACTATTACTCAATGCATTAAGAATTAAAAATAGAGCTCAGCCAGTCACTCTGAGTTAAATTAGGCCACTTGATTATAGAAACTTTAGTTTTGGTGGTAGATGATAGAAGTACTAGTGGTGTCTGTTTACAGTTTATATGTGCATTTTATACAGTATGTCTTGTTAAAATGGTATGGCTGGCCAGAATACAGGCAGCTATTTTGTGCAGTCCAGGCTGCTGTATTTTGGGTCAGATCAAACGCCTGTTTAGAGCAAAGGGGAGACGACTTCTTCCCTGGGAGCACTGAGCTTGTTCAGGTAGGAAGAGCTTCTGGATTACAAGGTGAGGCAGGGAGACAGCTGGAGAGGTAGGAATTGGGGAGCCTGACAGCAGGAAGGTCAATCAGGAAAAAACTGTGATAAAGAGGGACCTTGCTTCTAGCAAGAAGCAGACTCAGAGCCAATTATAAGACAATTTGTTGGGAACCTGGAGGCTTGTTTCAACTTGAGAAACAACCAGAAGTGGATCAATTAGAAAACAGGATTGGCAGAAAGGTCATGGCCTCCCCTCTTCCCCATCTGATGCAGCAGATGTCTTGTTTATCATTTTAAAGGGTTACCAGTTCATTTCAGTTATATTAAAGCATTGCTTTAGCAGTGAATATCTTTTTGTTAACTTCCAACAAGCTTACTTTTGTAAATGTACTCATGCAGCAGAATTCATGGAAACAGCCAAATCTCAGTTCAGTTATATTTGGCTCAGCTGTGAAGTAATATAAAAGTAAGGAAGAGCTTGCTTATGATCAATATTATAAAGGCCAGTTGTGATTTCTTGGGAGCTTGGGTCCATAATAGAAACACCAAATACCTTTGGTGCTTGGTGCTTGGTGAAGAAGTAATATGGCTTTTGGTCCATTTTATGCTGTCTCTCTTTTGCTTTCAAGAAAATATGAAGCTGTTCTACCTCAAAGATTGGATTGACTCTGAGTCTTGTCATACTGTGTGGGTTTGTTTTTTTTTGTTTTTGTTTTTTTTTGGTAATAGTAGTACCATCTGTGGAATTGTTTTAGTTTTACATAAGGAACCAAAAGATACAATAGTTCTTGAAATATTCCTATATACTAAAATGTCTTTAACTTATAAATATTTTCTTTTTACTGCAGCTTCTAAAGGGGCACAGGGATGTTTTCTTTTACTTTTCCTACCCATCTGGGAAAAGTGTCTCCCATTACTCATTTAATTAAATTAGTTCCTATAAATTGATTAGGATTAATTGTGTTTATATGGGCCAATATTTCCTCGAGGGAAAACTAAATGGTAAGTGATTAAAATATATTTATTTAGAAATCAATGGTAGCAATTTCAAGCTACCCATTGAGATGAATGTGGATGGCTCTATCGGATTCTTCTTTTTTTTTTTTTTTTTTTTTTTTTTTTTTTTTTTACAAATACTTGCAATAAACCAAAGTGGTGTTACTAATCTAGTTTAGCAAGTAACAACTATGTTAGGCTTGATGAGCCACAATATTGACTTTTGCTTAAACTGTTTAATATAATGCAGATACGATGGTCTAATTTTTTAAAAAGAAAAAAGAAAAGATAGCTGTAGGTGGGCTTTTGTCTTTCCAGGACAAGGAGTGCCCAGTCTTAAGTTAGACCACGGTCTAGAATCTGCACCTCAGGAGTCCCAGTCATGTGCTTATAACCATTATTATGTCACTGTTTTTAACAGTCTTGTTATCTTGTTAGATGTATTTTTTAATATATAAATAAAATATCTGGGGGGGGGGGGGAAAGAAGACCTGAAGTGCATTTGAGAGAAAAGAATCAAATTCTGAATGCAGCATCAATGAGTAATCCAGGTTCATGTCCTTGCTTTAGAGACCTGAGTATTTGGTATCTGTTATCTTGCCTGTGGTTTTTTTTGGAATGGGAGTATAAATCTTGCACAAAATTCTTTGGAGGGGGATTTGTGCTTTGATTGCTTGTGAAAGAAAGGTTCAAAATCAATACAAATACCACTTTGAGTTGCACTATTATCCTGTTGTTTGATGGAATTATCTTTTCTACAGTGTTAGTTTTCCCCCTCAATTGTTAGACTGCCAGTTCCTGTGCCTGTCTCGTGTTCCCTTGCAGTGGTCAGTCTGCTCTTGTTCTGTCTGACCCTTCCCCCCCCCTTTATTTTTATCCTTTCTGTCAATCATTCTCAGTGTTCTGTCCCTCTTTTTTGTTCTTTCAGCTGATGGGATGCTCTTCTAGTAAGCTTTTCTAATGCAGTAAGTAAAATGAAACTCAACTGAAGCTAAGTAAATAGGGTCATATTACTTACCTTCTCTGTTTCTCCCTCCCCCCTCCTTCTTATGTGGAATAAATATACTGTTTATTCCTTAAAACATTTGAAATGGTATCCAGCACAGAACAGAAAATTGAAAATATTGATAACCTAAATTCTGATCTTGTTTTGTTCAAAATTGGTCTAGGTCATGTGAATTCACCAGAGATGCTTACAATTTTTATATCAGTGAAGAGCTGTGTATTGGAGACTTCTGTTTATGTGCTTTGCTTCTTTTACCCCATCCTGTGATTAATGTATCTTTTTAAAAATACAAAAGAATGGCCCAACTTAGCCTCCTAAAAAGAGAGCAAATCATTTGATTATTACCAGTTCATTTGGCTTAAAACATGGACTAGAGCCAGCTTTGGCTTTCAAATTCATTCACGTGGCTCACAGTGAAGTCAGTGAGAGGCACATGCATATTCACAAATCCAGAATTTGGCTCTTTGCCTGAGATTTTAGTAGACCAGTGTTCAGTGAAGGCTCTGAGGTAGTAGATCATTTGTTATTTACAGCAGATAAGTAAAATTGGAGTAATGTTTCATTGAAGCTTTGTTACATAAGGGCTTTAGGTTGGTACAGATAACTTGCACCTACAAGATTACTGGGTAGATCAAAAAAACTGAGAAGTTAAAAGAAGCTCTTTCTACTTTGTAAAGGAGTTGGGATTTTTTTCAAGAGGTATTTTAAAACAGTGTGAAAGCAGGGTGACAAATTATTTACTTGGACTTGGAGTCCAAGTTTACTTGGAGTTAGGTTGGACTCCAGCTCTGTGTCCCAGGTATAGTCACCTTCCTCCAGCAATGCAGATGCTCCATGCAGCCAGCTGCTCCAGAAATGCCACTTGGAACTAGAAACTCTCAAATACCTTTCACAGCTTCCTTATGGTGAGAAGTGCTTCTGCCCCCACAAACTTTTCAGATCACTGGGCTGAGCAAAATGGCAGGAGTTTGCCTTTAAGGTGAAATTGCCTTTGATCTTGGGACAAGTACCCAATTCACATGGATTGATTTCTGAACCCTGCCGATGTTATCCACTCCCTGCATGTGTGCAACTGCCATTCACTCAAACCGGAGCTGTGCCTGCCTCCAGGGGAGAATATAAGCTTCTCTTTGTTCATGAGGTGTCATATGGTCAGAGGCAGAAGACTTCTTTTTCAATAAAACTTTTCTTAATCAGGGTTTTTCCCTTTGGTGCACTGGGTTTCAACATCTTCTCTAAAATACAAAAGGTAACAGAGCAGTCGGGGTTGAGCTGGGAAAGAAAAAAGAGCAGAGGTACTTTGCTGTCCCACCATGGAGTCCTGTTAATAATTGTTTTTGAAGTAAGCTGTTGATTGGTGAATAAAATCAAGTTTTTTAAGCTGTTGTTCTCCTTGGGTCAGCCCCTGTTTAAAGAGAAACTGTTATACCTTCTGCCAGGCATGCTTGCAGGATATTTAAAAAGTGTTGAGGAGCCTTGAGAAGGCAGTGCAATATTTCATCATGCAATACTGTTGCTAAGTTATCATCCAAACAGGTGCTGCTTCAGGTATAATTACAGTCTAAGTATTACTCTACTCCATGCAACTGCTGCAGCCACATTACATCATGATATCACTGTGTTTAAAAAAAAATAAATAAAATAATAATAACTGGTGTGATGGGTAGATTTGTAAAAGTGAATGCAGGTGACTGAGTTATTACTCCTCCTTGCTACAACCAGAAATTGTTTTAGTGCTGACTGGCTTTAGTCTTCACTAGGTTTTTGTTTCAGGAATTTCCTCCCTTGCCTGAGTACTGGATAGAACAATGCCCTAGAAATTAAAAATAGAAGTAATATCCCAAAGGCAATGTCTGTCTGCCAACAGAATGTATGGCTTGTTTGGTGGCAGGAGTTTGATAATTACGTGAGCATGAACTCAATTGTAAAAATGTACAACCTGATCTCCTTTCCTAATTTTAATACTGTCTCTTTTCCTTTATTATCGTTCCTTTATTGTGCACTGTGAATTTTAGTAGTTTTAATTTAGATCCAGTGGCAAATGCATCAGTGGAGCTTCTCACCCACAGTTCAGATTCTCTGTAACAAACATTAGCAGACTTAGCTGTTTGTCCCGTTTTTACGTGTATCCTGCCATATATTATGACCCAGAACATCCTTTTTGGGTAGTATCCTCAATCCAGGTTAACTATCAGCAAGATATCTTGGGAACTGAGAAAATGGAGATCTGTAGTTCCCCTGACCCTACCAGTCTTTCAATTGAGATTTGAAACATTTTGTTGCACATTGAGTGACATACTGAAAGTGACAGTGAAAATGTGGCTGTCTTTTAAAACACATTTCTCAAAAAAAAAGAAGACTGCTTTTGCTTGTCTCTGTATAGATTTTCCTGTGCAAAATTTGAGGAGAACATAATTGAAAAATTTCCTCTATCATGTTTTTCTTTGAGAAATATATATATATATATTTAATAGTAAACTTTTCACCATTACAGCTGGAAATGCCCTTTTTACTTCAGGAAAATAACAACAACAAAAAACCGCAAACCACAATTACCTTTCATGCCATTTTGGGGGGCATCTGACCCAATATTGACGAAGGGGCCATAATGCTGTCTTCCATATGTTTGCCTTCTGTGTCTCCTAGTAGATTAATGGCTGAGACCAAACCTTCACAGAATGTGACAGTTTGAGAAACAGTGCAAGGTGATAGAAATGTTGGATGCGTTTGTCTTCCTCCAGAGTACCAGGTTTCAGGTCATGGCTGGAGGAAAAAATAGAGGGCAGGACTCTTACAGAAACAGGTGTGGTAATATACATTTGTTTACCTAATGACAACTAATTTCCAAAGTTAAGATCCAAGTAATGACAAATAAGTTAAACTACTGTTAAGGGCAGGAATCCTTAGCCAGTAACATGCAAAGATTTCAAATTTCATAAATCCAGTTGGTACCTGACAAGCCAACAAGCGTAAGAATAATTTCTACCTCTTTCATGCTATTTTTGTCTTGTCTTTTCTTTAAATTCAATTTAATCTTAGTATTAACGATACATTTTAAAGTAATTTTAAATTATAACATATTGCTACTCTGGTTGTTGTTTGATTTCTTTTCTTTTTTTTTGTATGCATCTTTTTATCACAGTGGACCATAAATCCACAACACACCTTTGTATGTATATTTTTGACTTAACTGAGATGTATGGGTAAACCAGAAGACTCAGAACCCTCCAAAGAACAACTTTTCACTGAAATGGTCTGAGGGGATTTATAACACTGAAATAAGTCTTTTCTATTCTAGAGGTACTGCTCGTTATACCACAGGAGCTGACAAATAGTTTAAATTCAGAGGTAGTTTTAGTTTTGTCACTACAGCTGAAACAACACAATTTTAAATTAAAAACAGAGACTTGTAAGACTTCCCCCCCCTCCACACACACACACACCCCGTCCTTTTCTCATTTTAGCTTCAACTGATAAGTATCAATTAGAACTCAGGCTATCATCAGTTAATGCATTGTGTCTAAACACACAACTCTTCTATCTCCCAAAGAAATCTCCTGTTGAAAGGATTTGCTTATATGGACACTACAGATACACCCATTCACTTTGATATCCTTGCACCACGTGTAATAGTAAGAAAGTTAGTTGGTTTGTTTCCAATTATATCTGTACCAAATATCAAGAAGGGGACAAATTTTGTCCGTCTTCTTTAATAAAGATTGTGATTTTCATCCTCTTAACAGAGGAAAAATTAGAAAGAATTCTTGAGAATGATCATGTGGCAACATGTCTGTAATTCAAGTTCATAAATATGTTAACTCACTCAGTTGAATATTCCTGTTTGAACAACAGAATAAGCACAAGGAAGATTTAACTCATTTAAATCAATGTTATATGTTTGACAGTAGGTAACCTGCTAGACCAATAACTTGCACACTACTTTCTCTGCTGTAAGCAGTATCTTTACGATCCCGTTGCTTCTTCTGTTCTTCTGCTGACTTTGTTTCAAAATGCAGTACTACTTCTGCTTACCTGACTTCTTGTAAATTCTGAGGTCAGTGGAAAAGCTTTCACTAGCTTGAGTGATTAATTAAAACCAAATATAATGACTTTGGTAATATTAGGGTTTAAAAATCAAGCATGCTGAAATAATGTTTCAAAATAACTTTAAAAATATATCTACACAGTGGGTAAATCAAATTAAAAAAAAAAAAGATTCAATTGGCATGTGAAACTTAGAAAAGGGATTTGGAAAAGATGATAAGCGAACCTGGCTACAGCCGTCTGGCAAAGAGCCTGCAGATTCAGCCCCAGTTTATGGATTATTGATTGGAGAGGAGATGAAGTGCAGCTCCTATTCTCAAGCCAAGCAGACTGCCTTACACAGAGCACAGCTTAACTTTCTTTCTTAATTAGAGTGGAATACATAATACCTGTGGAAAAAAGGAGGTCTTGTTAACAGGTCAGAAGATTAGCCTTTGTATTATCTGTCCCAAAGAAGTCAATATGCCATGAAAATATATCTAGGTCTTTTTCTTAATTCTCTTAGGAAAGATGCTTATATGTTGATAAATGGTGTGGGTTTTTTTTCTCTTACTTTCTTTTCTTTTTTTTTCCTCTTACTTCTCTTCTTCTCTGGTTCCTTATCAGCTTTAACAAATGAGGGTTTCATCACATAAGTCTAAATTTGCTTCAAGTGAGAAAATACAAGTATTCAAATATCACAACCAGAATTGGTTCTGCAGAGAATGGAGACTTTTAAACAAAAGAAAAAGAAGTCTAAAAATGACACCTTTGAGCTTAATGAAAAGTAAATCATGAAAGAGGCATTCGGGGCAGCGTTTTCAAATTGTAGCCATTTCAGCAGAATATGGACTGAACAGCTTTAATTTACAAAGGACAGTGGTATGTTATCCCCCCCCCCCCCCCAAACCTGCTCAACTTCTTGGCCTTCCTTTTATCAAGGAAGTGCCTGCCTGTACTAATTAATTTACTATATGATATTTTACATGGAGTTCTTTCATAGTGGTCTATGGGATTTGAAATCAGCTGAACTCAGTTTTCATATCTAGCTCATAAAGAAGGACTGAAATCAGAGAGCTCTGCCAGTTCTGCCTGTTCCTGTTGCAGAACAAAGGCTGGCGAATGTTAGATTGATGATATGAAGAGGCAGGCTTGCCCTGCTCTGAAATGCTCCTCTTCTCTGATAATGCCAGAATACACTGGGGTCACCCTTGCAGACAACCTTTCTCCTTCCTGCGGTGTTGCGCAAGGGATATGTGTTCCCAAGCTGTTGATATTCTTTTGTGTGCTCAGCAGGCCTGTTTGTTCACTTACACTCATTTGGATTTTAGAACCTGTTAGGTATCAGCTCCTGCAGACTAAAAAACCCTTAATTATTTGTATTGCTGTTGGGAAGGGAAACTTTTAGAGGATGAGAAATAATGTAGATTGATTGCTGGCTAAGGTGCCAGGTGGCAAAGCAAGAAGATAAAACCCAGCACCTTAGATTTCAGGTAGAAAATACATGAGGATATGTATACAAAAAATGAGCAATTTGGCATGATAACTTAATTTTTTTCATAAAGCTGCAAGAAGAGGGGAAGGATGAGGTCAGTATAGGAAATACAATGTAGTCAGGATGGGAAATATTAAAGCACATACAGTTCTAAAATGTGCCTCAAGTTTGGGAGTACAGCAGCCCTGCCAGTGCAATCACTTCAAATCAAAGAAACAAACCAATTCAGCATCCTTGCTTTTACCTGCCATAGTATACTAATTGGGATTTTGTTTTGTACATTTTTGGTTTCATTCTTCTACTATACTTAGTTTGCCATTTGTCACAGGAGAAAATGTTGGCCTATAAAAAGTGGGTAAGGAAAGGGTAGGAAATCATCCTGAATTTATGGAAATTGTTTGAAAAGATACTCACTTCATTTTGCAACATCATGTTTTTAAATCAATTAGTAATAATTTAAAATGGCTTAACACCTGCAGGTCACAGCTCTGGAGAAGTTTGTGCAAAATGGTCAAGGAGGTTTTTTCCAGTGTCTGGTAGACTTGGCAAGGGCAGATATTAGATTCTGCTGTGAACCCAGTTTTAGTGTAAAAGAATAATTTTCTTGAAGTTTACTGACCTATAGGGATGTAGTAGCACTGCGAAAGATATCTAGAAATGTACATTAAAAAAAAAAAGGCCAGAAGTATCAGTTTTTGTCCTTGTAAGTAATGCCTCTGGGTGACACAGAGTCTGAGAGACCACAGTGTCATGACAGAGTTGGTTATTTTTTCCACAGATGTATTCATTGGTATCTGTGTGAAGGGTAGCAATGGAAGGCTATAGGAACCCATGCATAATGTGACTTTCGGGTGAGCTAGTCAAGCACCTGATTGGTTCACTATATAGTGGCTGTAATATGAGTAATCACATTCCTCATGCAGTGCATGATGTTTCTGTATAGTAAATGGCATGCACAGGGGTTGTCTGACCTTCCCATAGTGTTTGCTAAGAGCAAACTTACTTGACTGATATTTCTGGACCTGAAGAAGGTGGTAGTAGCCAGGCTCTGTGTGATTAATATGGCAATTGTTTGTTACCTACGTGTCATGGATTTATTACCCTATGAACAGAACTGGTCAGGAATGTCCCAATGAAATGTGTTCTTTTTGTCAGAAAATACCAGTTTGTCAAAACTGAAATCTGTCTTGACAAGCTTCCAGTGGAACACGACCTGTTTTTTTTGTTTGTTTTGAAATGCATACAGAATCACAGAATAGTTGGGGTTGGAAGGGGCCTGTCATGCTATGACGGTTTGATAGTAACGACTGAGACAGAAATATAATAAAAACTATGTTTACTTCCTCACGCAAGCTCTTAGATTAGTAACATCCATTAAAATAATGCGATTACTAATTTGGAAAGGATAGCCTGAAAGGATAGCCTGAAATTGTCGATTATTGATTCAAGCGGATGGCGCAAAATTGATTACTGATTTAGAAAGGATAACCTGATACAATGCAATGCTGATTTGGAAAGGATAACCTGATACAATGCGATTATTGGTTTAGAAAGGATAACCCGAGATAGTCAGTTACTGCGCTAGTAACTGGAAGCACTTCATATCCCTACTTGAAAGCTTGGCTCACTCTCTCAGCGAGAGGTCTCTCAAATTCGAGGAATCACTACTGGCCAGCCTTTTGGTTCACTCTCTCGGCGAGAGGTCTCTCAAATTCGAGGGGTTACTACTTGCAAGCTTTTGGTTCACTCTCTTAGCGAGAGGGCTCTCAACCTCATGAGGAGTTACCTTAACCCAGCGTCCCAGGAAAAGGGGAGAGGGGGAAATACTCATGGTCCAGCCAGAGAGGATGGTCAGGTCATGTTCCCGTCCCTGCTCAAACTCTCCTGCTCAGTGACCTTCTTTTATGCCTGGCTGGGGTCCTGGGCAAATGTCATCCATGCTCATTCATGCAGAGTTGCATATTCGTAGAGCCGCTTCTCATTGGCCCTTTTTTGCTTTATTATTTGTTTCCTGCCCCTTCCTGATATGCTAATTAGGAGGGGGTGTGCGAGATAATATTAAAATAGGGTGTAATGAGCTGAAGGTTATCGTGGGTCAGAGTTAAGTCCTGTGATCATGGTCTTTTGCTCCTTGCGAAACAGGGAGGTGGACTGCAATGTCTTCACATCGCTTCCTCCTTCACCTCGTTTGTCTCGCCAACATCCTCTTGTAGACAGCTTGACCCGACCACGCTCATTACTCATTCCTTAACTTCCCTAATTTCGTTGATTTGTGGGCTCATAATAATAATTTTGAGACGGTCTTTCATACCCAAGTATCCTTTTTTATACGGCCGTGACTCTGGGCAAATGCTGTTTTCGCTGACTCCTGCGAGTTTCATAACAACAGGGCTGTTTGTCTGTTCGGAAGGACCCTGCTAGCGAGGCAAGACCACAACACCTCCGCATCGCTTCCTCCCTCCCTGCAGGTCCATGCAGACTCCTTAGCTGGTAGACTTTTTCAGTCCTGTTAACCCTTCACTCGCTCGACAGGGCCCCTGGAGATCACCTGGTCCAACCACCCTGCTCAAGCAGGGTCAGCTAGAGCAGGCTGCCCAGGACCATGGCCAGATGGCTTTTGATTATCTCCAAGGATGGAGACTCCATAGCCTCTCTGGGCAGCCCGTTCCAGTGTTCAGCCACTCTCACAGTGAAGGAGTGTTTTCCTGTGTTTAGACAGAATTTCCTGTGTTTCAGTTTGTCCCCATTTCCTCTCGTCCTGTCCCTGAGCACCACTGAGAAGAGTCTGCCACTGTCCTCTTTGCACCCTCCTATCAGATATTTATACACATTGATCAGATCCCCCTGAGCCTGCTCTTCTCCAGGCTGAACAGTTTCAGCTCTCTCGGCCTCTCCTTGTATGAGAGATGCTCCAATCCCTTAAACATTTTTGTGGCCTTTTCTGGATTTACTTCAGTAACTCCATGTCCTTTTTGTACTGGGGAGCCCAGCACTGGACCCAGCACTCCAGGTGTCTCACCAGTGCTGAGTAGAAGTGCAGGATCACCTTCCCTTGACCTGCTGGCCACGCTTCTCCCAGCGCAGCCCTGGAGGCTGTTGGCCTTCTTTGCTGTGAGGGTGCATTGCTGGCTCATGCAGTGTTTTCCACACTGAGGGGAGGGAAGGGAGCTGTGGGTCTGTGGGTGGATGTTTTTGGTGTGGGGGTGCTTTTTTTTTTTTTTTTTAATGCCACTGTTAGGGAGTGTTTACAGCCTGACATAACTTAGGATAGCAGTTCAGAATATGAGTAAGTATAAAAAGATCAGTAATGCAGATATCACACTCAAAATGAGTCTGGAGAAGAGTACTTTTAATGAGAGTGCTAAAGAATATAAAAGTATTAAGTTGCCAATTGGTCTAATACAGTTTATAGAAAATGTGTGACCTGGAATGGCATTATTTCTAGCTTCTTGAGGGCAGTTTTGCCTATCTGCTCTGTAAGCTGCTGTCTCCTTCTGGTCTTACCATTCTCTATCCCCGTATAATCACATCCATGCCTACATGTATAGCTGTACTGTCTGTACTTGATTAACGCTGTGATAGTCAGCAGAATACATTGTTTTGAAATCTCTTTTGTAAGGTTAAACTGGATCACTGACAAGGATTGACAGCTGCTGAGAATAAAATAATGAGGACTTCACTCACACTGCCTGTGCAAATTTATCACTGAAGTTTATTTCATCATTTACTTTTAGAACCGTTTACCTCTGATACTGTTCCCCTTGTGAACTACAACTGCGTTCCTTCCTTTTTCCTCAAGTAATTTGTTAACATAAGAATGCACAGATTATATGAAGAATTACGGTTATAAACTAGAAAGGTAAAAGAGGTACTACTTAAAAATAACCAGGCTCTTGTTACCTGTTCTGCAGTGACTGTTTCCTGTATGTAGATACAGCCTGTGGAATATGGTGTGGAAAGATTCAGCATGCTTCATGTACCAGTAGCTATTCATCATGTCACAAACACTGGAATAGCAACTGTTTTCTTTTTTTTTCTTTCCATTTTTTTCTTCATTGAACAGTAAATGTATTTCAGTGGACAAATTATTATCTTTCTGGTATATATTTGTTGCAGGGAGATATCACTAACTGGTATTGATGAGCAAGAGAATTGTTCAAGTCTAAATTATTTGGCTGAGGCATGATCAAGGGGAGGCAGGTTAAAGGATGAAAATACTAAAACTTTGGAAGTTTTGAAAAGACTTCCACCAATAGTCTTTTGCAATTTCAAAATGTTTCAAGATGACAAAATACCAGTTTAGGAGTACCAGAGTTTGCACTGGAATAAGAATCTTACTCTTAGTAAGAAAGGGGTACAAGAGAAAAGTTATTCTGTGAATAAATATAAGGCCTATCAGTATGCCTACTTGAAGTATGCAGTAGACTTTCTCTTAATTTTTTTTGGTGCTGTGTACCTTTGTGCTGTTTTCTCTGCAAAGTACTTCTGAATCACATCCAAGATTAAAACTGATTTGAGAAGCTAACAAAAAAGGATAACGGAAATAGGGTTTCAGTGAAATCTTGGCTTTTTAAACACAGAAAACCCGTTGACCTCTGAGGGCCTTCATCTAGCTAGCTGGAAAATTCAAGGTGTTGGAGAATCAAAATTTCTTTAAGATAAGAACCAAGTCAGCAAGGAAGTTTGCATCAGTATACTAACTTAGACTTTGCACTGGCTTTCTTCCTGCAAGAAGCCATTTTATTTTGTCCTTGTCACACTATATCCACTACTGAGCATGTGAAATAGAGATTAAAAATAGGTAACTTTCAAATCAAACAAAAAAATCAGACTTTATTTTTTGACTATTGAAAAGGTGTTTATTTTTATGGTGATCTCTGAAGACAGCAACAAGTAAGAGGGCTTCCCAAGGCTGTAAGTAATGTAGACTTTCTGCTGCATTCTACTAGCAGGTCTGATTTATCAGTGTTTCCTTTTATACCCTACTCAGTCATCATTAGTTCATTTTGTATTATACATATGATAATTCTAAGTGTTCTGAGTAACTGTTTTTCAAACTCAGTATTAATATAGAGGCTTCTACAGATCACTTGTCTTGTTAGATTCAAAGAATGTTTATATATAGAAAAAAAAACTCTAAAATGATGGCAAAATTTACAAAATATTGTCAGATAGATGAAAGCAAACTGCAAACCAAGAATAAGAAAAATGTTAAGGATGTCTTCAATTTCTGTAAACAGTTACAAACAATGTGCCCACTTTGTTCTGCTGTAACTCCTGTGTTCACAGAAAAGCAAAACTTCAGTTCAGTTGGCTTGCTGGATAGGAGTTTGTGACCATGGTTTCTCTGACTCCATGTTCTGGTCTGGAGTTTGCAGTGTTTTGCTGGGAGCCATCCCAGTTGCATGTGTTGCTGTGCTTCTAGCAATATGAGCATGGATTTACTTATTTTTTTCCAAGTAATTTATTATTAATAACTATTTGGAATCTTCCGGTGGGATATAATACTGCTAAGGTACAACCAGTAACTATGAAAAGAGTCAGTGCCTGTTTTCCTGAGGCAGAAGCCTGTCATCCATGCTTCACTGTATGTGCATTTTCTGATTTCCTGGTTGTCCCTGCCATTATCACCTTGACTACGTGATAATGTGTAAAGCCGATCTTTCTGTGCTCTTCATGTGCTTTTGGTTGTTTATTTTAATAAATGGTTTGTAGTGTACTATAGAGAAAATAGCTATTATTTTGCCTGAATCATCTATTGTAACATAAAGCTTTGGATGTTCTACTTCTTCAGCACATATTATGAAGATGTTTGTCTCTGTTTGTCCAGAATCCTACTAAGGCTTTATTTGATACTACCTAAGAAATCACCCTGAGCATTAAAAACATGTGTGATTCAAATAGTTATGGGTTTTAGAGCAGAAACTGTAACCATGCATATAGATTTCTAGAATGGAGAAGCTGAACACATTCACAGACTAGCAAAGCCTTACTTAATGGGCAGATTCAGCCAGGTGACTGAGTCATAAGAAGCAAATGAAAATAGGAATCACAATGAGGAGAAATTAGTCTTTTGGAAGAGGACCCTTGAGTTATCTTGTCACTGCAATGGAGTTGGACTTGCTGGTTGTTTTTGTTTTGTTTTGTTTTGTTTTTCTTGGCAGTTTACTAGTTTTGTTTTACTTGTCCTGTCATGATGATAAATCTTATTTTTATTTCCAATTGTAACCCTCAGACATAAGGAAGAACTCAGGGTTCTCCCCCCAAAAGAGGTATAAAAGTTGCTGAAAACCTAAAACATATAATAAAATGTTATATGACATAAATCATAAATGGTGGTTTTAGCATAACCTTATCATAACTGTAAAACTATATTAATGCACACACAGCAAATAGATGCGTCTGTTTTTCTCTCGTGCAGTCTAGCTGGCCTACTGATAGAAAACTATTTCACATTATTTATCAGTCTTTCCTATTTTGCTTTCCAGTAGCATGACTGTTCAGTTTTACTTATGACAATTTAAGCTAATTTAGGTTAATGCATTTGTTATAAAGCACTCCAAGGTCTACTTAAAATCCTTTAAGCCCTACCAAGAATGACGTGGCCAGATTTGGAGCATGTTTGATAAAATAGCATGACTTATTGCTGTGATAGCTTCTCTCTGAGAGTAGCTGGAGTGATGTTTTTTTTGTTAGACTAAATGACATGCTTCAGAGATATGTTTGCAGTGATACTTAGTTCTTTAAATGTCTTTGGTTTTAGATCTGATTGGTAACTTTGCAGGAGAAGATATTCCATCTCATGTGAAAATACTGAAACTTAACAGTGATCTTGAATATTGCCTGAATTGCGTGCCTATATATATATATATATATATATATAAATATATATATATTTCCCCCTGATAAGATACAAAGTTAGCATTTGGGAAAGCAAGAACACTGAATCACCTCTTAGACACTGACATACCCCATTTCTATGGAGAATCGATTCACAATTTCTTCCTGGGACACATAGTGTCTATAAACATACTGAAAGACAAAAAAAAATTTGCAGCTAATCAGTATTTTCTTTTTTCTTGTTAGTGATAGATGAGAAATACCTCAAGGTTTTGACAGAACAAGTATGTAGACATGCCCTTTTTCACTTTTTGTATATATTGTCCACAAACTGTCAGCTGTTGTCCAGATGAAAAGGCAGAGGGCACTTCCTCACAGTTTTTTCCAAGACTTCCAGTGTAAATCTATGATTGGGTCCTGCAGCCTGTGTGACTGACTCCATCTTATTTCTTCAATTTTTCTTACCTGTTTGCAGAAGACCATGCAATAAGCTGTCAGGGGTGTGGTGAATAAAGAGAGTGTGATGTGGAGTGGTAGGAGCTCTTTGTGCACCTTCTACTTCACTCTTAGAGTGATTGTCACTTCTTTGCTCTTGAAGTTGCTCCTCTACCTAATAAGCCATCTTACTGGGGCACTTGATTTCCTCTTGAAAAACAAAGCTACTCTCCTGTGATTTGGAGCCGATTTACAACTGCCATGCAAAAATAGAATAAATAAGAATTATGAGTTGCATTTTCATACTCTTAATTTCATTGAATGGTACTTTAACGCTTGTTAAGCCCTTGTTAAGTCAAATTACATTAAATGAAACTCTTTAGGGAGTGAGATATTACTTAGTGTGGTCAAAGGTGGCATAATCTAGCCCAAGTGCCTGTTTCCAGTTCATATCAGCTGAACAATAGTAAAAATGAAATAGCTTAATTGGTACTTTTGGGATTTGCTGAAAATGTGCTACAAAGGGATTGATTGAACTGTATTCAAAATAGGAACACAAATATCTGTGCTGACATATTAAAATTTGCTGTGGTTTGAGTTGAGGGACTTCTTTTCTTCTTGCTCTCTCTCTCTCTCTCTCTCTCTCTCTCTCTCTCTCTCTCTCTCTCTCTCTCTCTCTCTCTGAAACTCTATTTGGGTTCCTTATCTCATGTCTTAACTAATACCAGTGGGAAGCATGTACTTTATAATGGTAAATACTATTTTGTGTGACTTGACATTTTTTTCAGGGAGATAATGTACCCAGGAGAGTCTCCTTCCTGGCCCAATGACTCAGAAAGCTCTGAAAATATACCACATAGTGTGGGAAACTTCAGAGGCGTTGCATGAAGAATTGGTAGTGACTAATTCAGTTATAAAACAGTGGGCATAAGATGAATTTTGTGCATGTTGTACATCCACGTTTTAGGTTATTATATCTTAACAGTGTATTTTTGATGGACATCAGCACAGTGATTTGGAATTGCTGCCTACTCCTCTTACTAGCTGTAGCCTCAAAACATAATCTTGATATTTATTCAATCCTCATAATCTTTTACCATCTTTGTAATATCCTGTATGCTGTATATCTTCAAGAGTTATGTACTGAAAATAACTTTTATCTACTGTAAAATCTCTATATTTTGGTCAACATTAAAGAGATTCTTCCTGTTAAGGTATATGCAAATACAGGAACTGCTGCTTAAAATTTCAAGATCCATCATTAATAAATGACCAATAAATAACAATAAATAATAATTAATGATGACCAATAAAGAGGTAATACTTTTTTATGGAACATGTTCGAGATTCAGTTCCGTAGAAGCATATCATTCATGAATGGAAACTGGGATGTAGGTTTGTATAAAGGGATGTAAAAACCTTCATTTAAAAATTTTATATAAGTTTTATGTAAGTACACACTATTTTACATGCCTAAGAAAAGTTGACAAACTGATATAACTGTAAGATGAGCTCTTCTGTCCAGTGAAGTATTGTCCTTGCTCTCTTGAAATACCAATGCCAACCTCCATTTATCTGGCTAAGTCAAAGTTTGGGGGATTTATACCTGTTGTAGGTATGATGATGAAGGTAACAAAATTTCAGCCTAAACATTTTGATTGTGGAGGTCCTGAAGGAAAACTTTCTCTTCTGAGTTATACTGTTGGACACTGGCATTATGGTGTATATTATGTTTATTTCAATGGTGCTGAGAAACTTAAACTGGAGTTAAATTTTCTTGGGTTCCAGCTGTTGGCCAGACATTTGGAAGTATTTTTTTCCTCTTACAAACAAATCAAAGACAGAATAATGTGTATGGAAGAAGAGAGGAAAGAGAGTAACAGTGCTAACGGATTCTGACCTTTCTCTGAATTGGAGTACTGATGG
Organism: Apteryx mantelli; assembly: GCF_036417845.1. Lineage (NCBI taxonomy): Eukaryota > Metazoa > Chordata > Aves > Apterygiformes > Apterygidae > Apteryx > Apteryx mantelli. Next base: position 18,055,236 of record NC_089984.1, read on the forward strand.
CTGGTTAGAACTAGAAAAATCAGATTTTTTTTTTTTTTCTTTTTTGAAGGAATGTCAGAAAGGCAGTTCCAGCGATCACCAGAGAAACCATCTTGAGATAGGGTGTGTGGTATGTGTGTTTGGTTTTTTTGTTGTTTTAATTCTATGTGTACTCTTTGTGCTAGAGAAAGGTCTAGGAATAATGACCCGAGTCTCCTCCATCTTGGAGAGAGATTCTATGTTGAGACTGCATCAGTCTTCAGTGTCTTCTGAGAAACCAAAATAATAGCCTCAAGTAACATAACCCTTACTCTGTAAGGGGTTAGCTGAAAGGTTACCAGAAATGCTGAACTCTTGGCAGAATCAAAATGTTAGGAGAAATTCTGAAAGGATATCCAAATAGATAGTTAAGTCAGCCACAATAATAAAACATTACTTTGGATGTATAAAAGCATGGCATTTTTAAAATTACTTTAACTTTTCCTGTGCTTTGTTATGCATTTTGACAAAAGTAGTCTGAGTAAGAAGTGGACAATGAGACATACATTTCATGATAAGCAAAACCTCTGTCTTGGAGAAATGAAGATCTGCAAATACATAGCTAATGCAGGCAGCAGTTCTTTGACTGCTAAGCTTATGTAAGTTCAGATTTTTAAATCTGCCAGAGCTATCTCTTGACCTCAGATAATGTGTTTTGTGTTAGCTCTCCTTGAATAGCAAAAGTTGCTAGTGATTTCTGGAAAAGGTCTGTGTGGTTGGAGGAGTAGGCATTTACTTTGACCAAGTTAGTTAACCTCCCCCCCCCCCCCCAAATTCTGTGCTAGTTTGGTAGAAGGTCCTTTTTGAAAGGTGGCATTCCCTGCACAATTCTAAATGTCACTGTGCAGAGCAGTGCTGGTACCTGTGCAGTTAGCTTAAGGCTGGAGTTTCTCTTTGACTCTTTTAATTGAAAAGAATTATGGAAACAAAATTGAAATGATGAAAGAACCAAGTCTTTATTGCATCCCGCTTCTTCCACTGCCCATTCATTCCATCAGTGATGGTGCCAGACAGACCATAAATAAATATTTAAGATTTGAATTAAAAATGAGTAAATGTCCTCAAACAATACTCATACAAAAGAGGCAGGTAAGTAGTATGTCAACTGAAGAAAAGCATATCTTTCTGTTACGAATAATGCCCTTAGAGTGAAAACACATACTTTCTGGGACTGTGAGACAGAGCATGCATCCATGGGTGGCTCGGAGGTGCCCTCTGTTAATGGAATGTGGTCTCTTGTTGGATGTCATGGTGCCTCAGTACAAGCTCCCTTCTTGCTGTGGCTGCCGTTCGAGACCAAGCCCTGCAGTGAATTTCCTTGGCCAGTCTCCAGTAGCATTCCTAGTTGTTGTAGAGAGTTCAGTCTCGGTTCATGGTGGTTTTAGCATAACCTGCTGCAAAATGATGAGAGTGTACAGTACATTCTTTCTTTTTCACTTCTTGGAAGTGAATCTTTGGAAAATACTGGTATGTTAGAAGTTAAAGTAAGTATAATGTATGAGACTTCGGGTCACTGCCTTGACTTGTTTTTGTTTTGGCACCATGCTGTGGTTTGATAATTGTGTTTCAGTACTTCCAGTGAGAAGGGTCTGGCCTGTGTTAATATTTGATCAGTGCTGAGTATGTGCTTTGTAACTCCCAAATAACTAGAACTATCTTCACTGGAATTGCGGGAATCCGTTAAAAGGAGGATGTAGCAAAAATATGCCAAGAGAGTAGGGAACTTACTTTTTTTTTTTTTTTTTTTTTGTACCAAAAAAAAATAGTAAAAGGTAGACCCATAGCTAATCTCCAAACTCCCTCTTTTCTCATGCAACATCAGGAACATGGGAGGAAGGGTGGTAAGAGGGACAAATCAGGTATGTCAATGTTATCCAGATTTCTTCCTTTGCCTTTAGGTCTGGCTCATTTGGTGACTTCTCTAAAGACAGAGATGCAAAAAACATATTGTCATTCAACCGTCATAAAATATTTGTTTGTTACTGGAATTCAGCTCCCCCCAAAAAGACTTTTTTTCTGAAGAGAATGTCCTTGAAGTTCAGAAGTTTAAAAATCTACTTAGACTTTTTATTTAAATCAGAATATTAGTACGTTTCATTTTGAAATGTTTATTTCAAGCAAAATGTTCACTTGAAATTTTTCTTAAAAATCAAAATTTTCTCTTAGACCAGATCTTTCAGAAAATTTTAGGTTTTTGGATGAAAACTACAAGAAAAGCTGTTGGTATATTTGTTTTTACACCTTGTAGTGTACTTCCCTTTTATCTTCTACTACTGAGAACCTTCCTGGGAAACCTGATTTTCATTTGCATTTTTTTGCAATGTGAGGGGAGAAAAATATCTTCAATGCCAGCGTACTAATATGATAAAGCAAACTCAGAAATATGCTATTCTGATTCCTTCCTGTCCTCAGTTTCTTCTTGGGTGTATGTAATTTTAAAGGGTGTCTCTTCCGTTAAATTCCAATTAATAAGTAAGCAATTTTTCTTAAATCCCCTGTCTAGCCAGGAAAATTTACTGTGTTGTTTAAATTTATGCCCATTAAATGCACTCTTCTTGTAAAAGAAAGAAGCCTAATCGATTGTACAAGCAGTTACTGAGCAATAGCATGTGATATTTTTGCACAGGCTTTTATGACCTATTCTATCTTTGATATGGTATACAATTTTGGTGCTGCAAGTTACAGTAAATGCTAATAGATTGATTTTTTTATTTAATTGTATCTTACTGCTTTTCAGTCAACTTATTGCTCTGGCTGCAGGCCAGTTTTGCCAGTCGTAGTAACTCCTGGTTTATTCAGCAGTGATCTCTCACACCTATATGTCTTTATGCTGTTCAGAGTGGATATTAAGTTTCAGAACAATTTCCATGGTCACGCAAACCTGGGTTTCGCTGCAGATGGTATTAATAAAAGTTTCCAGTTCTGCTTGCAGTTTCAGTGATATTTCATCTATCTATTCAGAAGAACAGCTAATTTTGAACTGCTGTCATGACCTGGTCTGGATTTGTCCTGACCAATTTTGGGGAGCAGACTCTATGAATCGTTTTTAAATCCTTGAGATAGCTTCACTCCTTCGTAGTCAGCATACCAGTTATTTTTGTCTTATATTTTGTTTTCTGTATATCAGTTGCTATGCTATGGCACATCATTTTTCATCCATGTTCTAGTTTTCATCCCTGTTCTTTCAGCCATTTCTACAACTTGCTGGTTATTCCTAGGCAACTAAGAAGTTATTAGGCAAGATTTATAGACTCTGTGATATAAGATAGCTGAGGCAAACAGAGAGAACACAGCTGTCTAATAATGCCATCTGTGGAATAAAAGGTGGGGAGTAAAAGGTTTAGTCCTTTCAAACCTCTTGGGGACTTAGCATGCCACTTGAGTAAATTGCAGGGTTGGCACAGAGAAGTAAACTTTATGCCAATTTGGCTCTCCTGCCAGAAGTCTCTACATTGTATAGAGCATATCAGAATAAGTATTGAGATATGTATAAAAGTTTTTTCTTGAAAATTGGAAAAAAAGAAATTGTTGGAATCCCAGTAATCTGCACTCAAAATGCCCAACGGAGTAGGTGCCACAAATAATCTTGAATTTATCTCCTGATTAAAATCTCCTGTTTTATCTAACACAAAAAAGATTCTGAAGAGTGTCAAATTGGATTCACTTTTATGTTTTCTGCCTTCTTGGTTGACATACCCAGGTGGCAGGAGCTGACCTGTTTTTTCTATGCTGGATGAACGCTTACAACCGAACTGAAACAGTAATTGTTTCACATTGTAGGTAGTTCTCATTTGTGTTCCACCCAATTTGTTTGTGAGTCTATCTGTGTGTGAATGTGAAGTTGTAAAATCTCCAGTCAAATGCCTGAGTTTAAATTCCTTTTCTTTTAAATACAAAATATAATTTTTTATTGGGTGTAGGTTCTAGAGCAATTGGTATAGAATCATTTCAGTTTCTGTGGGTCTTCTGCAACAGATTTTATTATTTTTATCTGTCATATAGTTTCAGACATTTTACAAATGTGTGCATGAAATATTATTTTATATTCCAGGCTCTCCTCTCTCTCTTTCTCTTTGGCTGTACAGCTAGTAGACCTGGTCTGAGTGGCAAGCTATGCAGCTCTAGAGGTACAGGCTTATTATGTACATCCTAGACCTTATAATATTGTTACAGATGTGTTATAATCATGATATAACAGGCCAGACCTTAAATTATAATAGCAAAATATGGTATTGCTGTCAGGTTGGTGAGGGATGAAGGCAAAGAAGGGAAGAGACTGAAAAATACAGTGGCTCTCCAAAGAAGATAAATTGCTGAGAGGGAAAGGGGGTGATGCGGGAAATGGAAGAAATAGAATGTGGTAACAGATGGAGCAGAATAAAATTGAGGAAGGCCAGAATAGCGTGAAGGAGGGGCATTTGTACAGAAAGGTCCTCTTTCAGTTGATGTAAAAGACAAATCTAGAGTTTGCTCCTGAGAGGCATCTTCCTCTTGGTTCTCTGGCCTCATATGTACACATAGATAAAGGGATGGGTATAAACTAGGAAGGACCATTTCAGTGAAGTTGAATTGCTGAGCCCAGGTTACTTCAAATGTTTTTTACTTGTCCAGAGCTGTATGACCAGTTGCAGAAGTTGCTGGTCTTCTGAGCATACCTCTTAGCTGTGAAGAGCAGACAAAAGAGAAAACCATTAATATTAAAGCCTAGAAAATTCTTTGTGCATTTTAGTTTATACAACTTTAGAATTACTAGCTAAGAGAAAGTGTGACTTTTTAAGTTGATATGTTGCTGACATGTTTAGTACCCAGTAGCAGAAATTCACATTGCAAGCTTTCTTCCTTTGTTTTGTGTATCCATATAAACTTTGATTTTTAATTCACAGCAGTTAGGATTTCCAGTTCTCTATTGAACTAGTAGTGAAAATTAAGGAATAAGGTCCAAATCCACATTAACTTTCATATTTGAAGAGTAAGTGGCCTCTTTATTTGTTGCTTCTCAGGTTTTAGCCACAATGAGCACTTTTAATATATATAATTACCATGCCATACTGGGCTTCTTGCACACTAGACAGCAGCTCCATTCACTATTAGCTGCCACTTTGTCTGAGAATGCCTCTTGCTTAACATTATAAGAGTTATTTACCTAACTTTTCAATGTCCTGAAGGAAGAATAGGTTTCTTAATGGAGTAAGCACCCATTATTTAATCATTCTTAGTTGCTAAAAAGAAAAATCCAATTTGGATTTGTACTGTGTCTGCACAGGGTTAGCTGAAGTCTGATATTTTTCCTCCCCCTCATCTTCCTTTGTAAACAAAAGATGGCTCCTCAAGATACTGCTGATAAGATATGATGCATGTTTAACATGTAACAAAAGCACTAAAGGATTTAGGAAATGTTTAAAGGTATGTGGGTTGTCGAAGGGACAGCCCTCAGCACATGAGGGTATAGTGCATTAGTAGTTGGAAATTAAGCGAGATTTAGTATACTCAAACATCTTGTTATCAGGCATGCAGCAATTGCTCACATTAAAAAAAAGCCATAATACTACCTCTACAAAGTGAAACCTGATTTTTCAGAGAAAGACGGAGAAAGAACAACTACAGATTTTAGAGGTCTGAGTAAAAGCAACATGGATTAACAAAGCTGCTCATGCAGCAGGGCTTTGTGATTTGCAGGTCTGGGGAACTGGACACGAAACAGCGTTGGGGCTTGCGTTTGGTTTAATCTCTTCATTCCCTCCCTACTCCTCCAATTAAATGAGCTTTGGGTGGGCAGATTGGGGTTAACCTAACCATCAAATATAATCATGGTGTTAGAAAAGAGGAGAGACTCTTGTGTTTGTTACAAGCTGTATCGCACTTTGTAAAACCAGGGTCTCTTACCTAGAGTTTTACTGGGCACAGGTTTCACAGAAATGGATGATAACTAAAGGGACAGTTCTCTGCCAAGACCACATTTCGGCTTAAATCCATAAAAGTGGCCGATATTGATTTCAGAATGAGACCTGTATATACCCAAGGCCAGAAGTTGGCCTTTTGCCTGCTCTTTTCTTTAGCAAGTATAGCAATTTGCTGGAATGTTCAGTTTCTTGCTAGTGCTTATTCTTTTGTTGTTGTTATTTGCAGGAATTGCCCAGCAAAACCTTAGTCACTGGCTAAACCATCTTTCCTCACCTGGGTAATCCCACTGAATTTAACTGGAACAGGAAACTGAGCTTCCTACCAAACTAACACCTTATGGCAATGAGCTCCAAAAACTAATTATGTATGACATGATGAACAGTAGATTATTCACATAATACAAAAGCCAGGCTATGCAATGTACAAAAGTCTTTCTCAGCTTTACATTAAATTTAGACTATATTTTGTTCTATTAAATTTAGGTGTCAGAATTTTTATTTAATTCTATTATATAGCATGGTCTAAACCCTTTTGGGAAAAGGTGTCATCTCTTTTCCCCTAGGGCAAATTTGCCTTGCAATTAAAATGTCAATTATGTTGCTTACTGCTGGTCTTTCTTTGCATCTGATGGGAACTAACTATACAGAATAGAAAAAGCAGTTACTGTTTAAAAGGGAAAAGAATCTTTCCTAGTCCCCTTATATTAATATCTTTAAATATTGTAGATAGGCTTATCAGACTGGTTTCATCTGGCTTAGGGACAAACCATCTCAGGCATAAGCATTTTTCTTTGCTCTTCCTCGAGTATGCTGCTTATTTCCAGTGGGAATAGCTGTAAAAGGATTCCTGACAAGTTGGTTTGTCATGCACTATTTCTTCCTTTACTTTAAGAAGGAACTACTTTAAGACCCAAGCCTCTTCACAGGGTGTTTCACACTTCGAAATAAGTGGTATGGACTGTTGGTCTACGTAACTCTCATTCTGCTTAGAGACATTCTAAATTTTTCTGTGTTTGCCTGTGATCTCAGTTATTCTTTACTAGCAGCTTGAAGACTGAAACTTGTACAAACCACTGTGCTTGTTTTTATTTTTTGTTAGTTTTTGCTTAATCTCAGTCAGAAATCAAATGCACAGGATGCTGAAAGTTTTTTTTTTTCCTTTTTAATGGCACCTTTTTTTTTTTTCTAAATTGTGTTTATGTTCCTTTTCGTGATACTCAACAAAATTCCATGTATCCTTGTTAAAACACTAGCTTGGAATGTAAAAGATCCAGAGTAAAAAAACTAATTTTGATTTAAGAAGACTGAACTGGAATAAAAAGTTCTCTCTTGGTTCTGTCAAAGGAGGGATTTTACCCTGGCTTGCAGGGTCTGACTGACCATAGTCAGAAAGTAGTGGGTGAGGTAATCTTTCTCTTTTCATCTCTTCCCTTTAAAAAAAAAAAAAAAAAAAAAAAAAAAAAAAAAAAAAAAGAACTACTGGATTACTAGTAAATACTAGATTTGTCCCCAAGCCCATTTAATAGTGGCTTTCCGAGCACTCTAGCGTGCTCAGGGAAGATCATGCCTGGAACTGGTGTACCCCGGTCAACTCTTGCAGCTGACAGCAAGCGCTCTTCTGCCTCCAGCAGTACTTCTGCTGGTCTGGGGAGAGCTGTACAAAAGGTGCTTCTAGATTTGGTCCTACTCCTGTAAATTTAATAGAAACAAAATCGTGCTTTTACAGATAATCACAAATAAAAATATGCCTGATTCAAGAAAAGTTTAATCTATATATATACTTTCATGTGTGTATATCACAAAGTTTGAACCACTGTAAATTAGCTGAAGTATTTTTTGTAGGAAAAATGGGGTTTGGGCTTATATTCCCTAAAAATATTCCCTTATTCACTCTGTAATACAATACCTGGGGCGATAAGCTTCTATTTGATTCCCGAAGGAAATATAGACTGATTAGTCTAAACAAAACTACAGAGTCACCTGTGGTACTCAGGTGACCACACTCATCTGAATTAGTTTCGGATATTTAATTTAGATTTTGAATACTGAAAATACTGTAACATTACTAATTCTCACCTTGATACTGTGCAATGTTTCTGTTGTACAAGTGATAGATGTGAGAGCCCTTAATGTAAATGTCTTTTAAAAAGTCTTTGTGTAGACCCTTTTCTGAATGTATCTCTGCAGATTTTTATGTTGCTATTTTCACATACCTTTTAGATGTTCAACTAACAAAATAATGCTCAGTGAAAATAGCCAGTATTTTAGGAACAAATAAAAAGTTACTGAGGATATAAGAGAATAACAAGAATAAAAACGTTTTTGAACCTCTCTAAGACTTCTTCAGAGTCAAACTTTTCAGAGAAGTGTAAATGCAAGAGAACTGATATGCATTTCTTTTCGGCTTCTTTAGAAATATTTGTGTCCTTTTAACTTATGCAGTACACTTAGTTGTATGAGTTGTAAGGGTCTCAGATTTTAATTGTTTAAAACAGTGTCTTAGAATTATTGAAAGGATGAAAAATTTAGCAGTGGTTGTGGTTAGTAGGCAAACACATTAAATTATGATACTGTCAGTGTCATATAGTTGAGGTTTTTCTCCCCATTTTTGGACAGGATAATAGAAATACTTCCTCTTTCTTGTTTCTCTTTGTGAAGCTGATTCTCAAGCTGCTTAATTCTCATAAATGTAGAAATGTGAACCTGGTTCATGATAATGAACAGTGAGTGGATAGTACAAGATATCAGAACTGTAGCACCTAATCTTGTATGATTTTTCTCTGTGTAGTTACTTCATGATAAGGCAGGCGGAAGGTAAAGGTGATGCATGGCAGTTCTTCATCTTGATTACAAACTCTGCAGTTTCTAATGATGATAACACATTCCAAATAAACTTCCACAGAGTACTGTTTCCCATCCTCAAGCAACTGTTCAGAGCAACATACGCAATTCAGCAAACGGGTGCACATGGCAGAGCTGAAGGCGGTAGCCATGTGGCAGTGTTAGCAATTAAGTGATGGAGCCAGGTGATGGTGGAAGGTGATTTGTCCCAGTTTCAAGGAAAGCAAGCCAAGTTTATCAGCAAACATACTGGTTTTTGTCCCTCCTTTGAGGGACAGGTGCTGTTTCTCTTTGTTAAATAAGCATAGCAGAACTGGCTTTACACTTGCACTAAATATAATTTGTTAAACAGTCACTTTTACATGGATATGTACCAGCTTCTTGATAGCTTTGACTGTGGGTGAACAGCTATTTTCTTCAAGTGAAGACAAGAGAAAAGAGGTGTATAGCTATAGCTTAGCTTATCTTGAATTTCGTGTGTACACTAGAGAACTTGGCAGCACTCCTATTAATATATTTTGTTATTTGACAATATCTGGATCACATGACTTCTGTGTGTTAGATCACATCTACAGTAGAAATGCTTTAGCCATGTAGGATATTGGTATGCTTTACTGGCCAAACAGTACTAAAGCAGCTGCAGTTGTACTGCACAGCGTGGTGGGTACTGACCACTGGCTGTCCTGACAAAGCGGCGTTATGGCTGAACTGCATCGGCGGCTCTGCTGGCGCCGTGGTAGGAGAGACTCTGCCTTCTCACATCACTGACCAGTGTTGATTTCGTGGCCAGAAGTCTGTAATATAGGCTTAGCCATGGTCTCAGCAATGTGCCCCAGGCCTCTTTTACACTTAGCTGGATAGGTACTTTGGTCCTTTTTCTGTTTCTCTGCTGTTTAGCTGCAGTGGTAACCCAGTGCTTTCCACTAATCAGTGCCACATGATTATTTGTCCTAATTTCTGTTAAAGATACCTGGTATCTCTAGTTGAATAGGGTAATATCTTTCAGCAAAACTGGGCACAAAAAAAGTCTTTTTTGCATATTTCTAGGTTTCTCTTTGAAGAAGAATAACTTGTGATTTTTCTTTAGAAATGTGGGAAGTAAATTTGGAAAGGGAAGAAAGTGAGGGCATTTAATGTAGCGACGTCAGCCAAGAGACCAATACACTTTTTCTTCAGCACCAGTGTATAAAATTTGTTGAACTTTCTGGGGATACTAAAGTTTTTAAATAGAGGTGGAGCCATCTGCTAATGGCATCAAGTATGATGAATAGTTTCTGCTTCCATATGGTCAAATGGATACTTTAAAAATATTGAATGCTTTAGTTATGCTGAAATATTTCATTCTGCCACTTTTAGAAAATGAAAAGTCTGACTCTGTTTTGATTATTGTGACTTCTGTGTTCCACAAAGATACCACCCACAGCAATAGTTACCTAGTAGAAAACCTGAAGTTTTTATCGGTTTTGAGCAATGTTAGGGTTATACTATGCCCTTGATTTCTGTGCAAAGCTCACCTACAAGTGAGAACTGCCCTGCAGATCAAGGCGGGGGGGAGAATAAGTGACTGAATATGTAGGATTTAAAGGAAGTGCTGCAATATCAGCAAGGCATGAGGGTTTTTGTGCTCAGTGAATGTGGAATACATCTTCAGACTAAACAGGCAGGCACGGGCAGATAATGTCTGTGGCAAAACAGCGTGGAGTTGCTGAAGCTCCGGGAGGTGGGTACGCTGTAGCTAATTGATTTTACTGCCTGCAGAATGACTAAAGCTGAGAATGGATAGAGCTCCACTGGCACCATCTGTGATTCACAGCCATTTCATGGCATGCTTGTTATAATGTGGGAGTATACTCAAGTTGGCAATTTTTATGTAAAAGTGGCTGCAATACGAGGGCTAATGCAGTACTTTGAGTCAGTTCAGCTGCATAACAACAAATGGCATACATAGCTACTAGTTGTATCAGAAGAGAGTGATTTCTGCCTCACTTTCTAATGACTACATTCTGTTAGATTATGCATTTTGACTGTTTTTAATTCAGTCTAGAGCAGAATAAATCAAAAAACTTTAAAATATTTTAGAATATCAACTGGGGATTTTTATATGAAAGCATCCTGCTGGATTTAACCCAGTTTCCTTTTGTATAATTTTTCTTCCAATATGTGAACGTTCATTACTCTTGGCATTATGAGAGACTTGACTGAGAAGCTATTTGAAGTCTTGTAGAAGGCTGTAGTGGTGGTGGCCAGCCTGAGTCTGTATTGTCTTGTACTATCTTCAATTTTCAGTGATCCTCCAAATATCTGACCAGCAGATAGTTGAATTTTATTCCTCCCATAACCTTATAGTCAGAATTCTCTTTGCAGGACTGCTAATAATGTAGTGTCCTGTCAAAAAAAAAATGGGTCATCATAATTCAGAATAAGAACACACTTGTCTACATTTCATGTAGACAGGAAATGAATCCTCTGAATTGAAAGAGGTGCAGCACAGCTGCAAAGTTCTCAGTACCAGTCTGTCAATGTTCTTTAACCATGGGCTTTTTTTTTTTTTTTTTTTTGAGTTTTCTTCTGTATATCAAGGGGATACTTTTCTTCTTTATTCAGTGCTGACCTCTCACAAAAAATGTCCTTGTTTCACTGTGGGATGATATTTCTAACTATGAACTCTCTGCACTGCTGAGTCCTTGCCAGGGGCCCTCTTGTCCCAGAAGCCAGCACCTAGTGACAGCAAGCCTCAAATTGGCTTTTGCAGCTTGGCAGGAGGCATATGTCTCCTGAATTCTTCAAACTCAATTTGAGTTGCTGGTGCCCCAGGGAATAGCCTAATACCACACTTAAATGGGATTCATTAACACTGAGAAGCGTTGGTGATGTGCTTTGTGTGTTGGCTTCACTGAATTCACTCTCAGTATCAGACAGACTTAAAAGTAAGAATATTATAATCTTACTCTAGTAAAGCAAAAGTTGTAATTTACAAAGGTTTATACAAAGTATATGAAGTTGAAATCGGAATTATGGAAAAGAAGGCGTAGCAGTAAAATGCAGCCTCATGCAGATCATACCAGGTACCTGAAAAGTATACTTGACCTCAGATTGCTTTTGTAATTGTCTCTTAGGATTCTTAGAAACCAGGGAAGTGACCCAGCAGCAAAATGCTACTTCCAAAAATCTAAATCTTAAAGCAGATAAGAAAGAAACATTCATTCCTTTTTATTTATAAACCCTTTCCAAAGGAGCTTAAAACTGTTGAAATAATTTATGTATTGTATATGTAGATATTCATTGTATCTTCTTGCTATTCAACATAGTCATTAGTTTGTTTTGAGCCCTTCAGAGGCTGCACATGCTACATTAATACACACACGAGCTTCTTAGAGCATTTGATCCAGACTACTCCCACCTTATTGATATAGGGCTTCATTGAATCACAGATGGTCAATAATTGTCCTGTTCAACTAGCTAGTGAACAAATCATTTTAAGCTATCAATGAGAAATCAGCTAGGAACTTTGAGTTCATGAGATGAGTAATATGCAAGTAGTCTTTTTATATAAGGAAGAGAATGGTTTAAAATTTCTTTGATTTGTTCAGCTCCTGACAACAGGTATCACATAACCTACCAAGTAATAGTTTTAGGACTAGTATTCACAATTTCAGAGGCTTTTCTGTTGTGTATATTTAAAATTAAAATGAATGGATTGAACTGATAAGCTGCTAAACATTTTGCTCCTTTTGTGCTGAATGTTTAAAAATAATTTGCTTATTAGTGAATATGAGGTATGCCACTACAAAAAAAGTGATGAAGCTGTACAACCCACAGCTAAGCTGGATCATTCTGAATAAAGTATCTGGAAGCAATAATGAATCTTTAACTCTAGTGGGGATCTTGCTTACCCTGGGTAGTAATTCAGAGAGCTATTTCTGTCACAGCTAGCCAAATGGCAATATAATTTTCAGTGAAACTTTGTAATTCAGACAAGTCTGTGTATAGAAAAAATCAAGATGAAAAATGCCTATCTGTTTTTGATGCAAGGTCAAGATGACAAAAATGCAGGGAGGAGAGGAATGCTTCAGAAAATGTTAGACATTATAGAAAACATGAGGAGTTGAGATGATTTTAGTTTTTCACTTAATATAAGGACCAACTGCTGGTTAAGGGAAGGATGTAGTGCATTTTCCTAGAAATTACAATACATGGTTTGGGGTAAAGGCTGTTTTTGTTTTTGTGGGTGGTTTTTTTCCCCCCACAGAATGTACGGCTTTTGAGTTGAAAGTTCTATTCAAAAAATATTTTGAAAAAAATTTTCAGTATTTTTCTCTATGCTATTTTTTTGCTAACAAGTAGGTAAGTCTCATTCATGTGTTCTAGTCCATTGAAATTCACTGCCTCCATTGTAGGTGCATTTCAAGAAATTAGATGGAATTTAATGAAGTTATCGCTTGTCTTTTATCTTTCCTATTACATTTCCATCTCTCCTCTTCTCAACATAATATCTGTGACATTTATATTACTATATTTTTGGGAACCTGTCTTCCTGTTCACTTAATTCTGGTCCCCCTCCTCTTTTGTATGGTCTGCATATTGCACAAAGAGTCAGGTCAGGTTTTATTTTTATTCAGCCTTCTGAACTAGTTCACTCATCTCCTCTTGATTTATTCTTAAAACAGCACTATTCTCTTCCCACCTACCCCAAGTAGGTTTGTGAATACTTAATCACATTTGGCCTAATTGATAGCAGCCCTTTGAGAAATATGCTACGTAAAGCTAAAGGTTCTGTAGCCTACAGTAAAATGAAAAAGGGTTGATAAAGTTAGGTTTTTTTGTTTTTTTCTTTTTTTTTAAATTCAGTACAACTCTGTTAAAAGTGCAGTTCAGTGCCATGTGTAGTGGAGCTTTCTGGCCAAAATAAACCTGGAAACAAAGTATGTGCATAAAATAATCTGCCAAATCCATCTGTAGGTGTATAAATGTGACCTGATTTTTCAAGAGGATCACATTCCTTGAAGCATGGGTGTCCATTATATTCATGAGCTCTCATGATGGTAAGGGAGAGGAGTTACCATGTAATTATTTCTCTGATTATACATAAAGGCCCGATTTATTGAGCAGAAAAGGGTCAGAGAAGAAAGGGAAATGATTATGCTTAATGAGAAGTCGATTTTTTTTTTTTTTTTTTTTTTCCTAGAGCGCTCCATTCAGTTGGAGGAATGAATGCAGTTGGCCTGACTTACAGGCCTTCATCCCTATCGTTGTGATAGCTGCCCTTACTATTACTTACAGTACTGACAGATAGAAAGCTGTTGACATCAAGTTCTTTCTTACTTTTCAGACACCTTTGCAAAGGCCAGTTGACCAGTCTGGTTTAAGACTGCAGTGCATTAAATTCTGGCAACTGAGTAACACTGAAAACTGTTTATGGTTTCCCTCTTTCTCTTCCTTTATTCATCTGAAGATGGAAATGCAGGCACATTTATGTGCATAGTGAATTTTAAGCTATGCCTGCATGTGAAAGATTTTGGAATTAAAACAGTTGGGGAAAGGAGTATACGTTTACTGTTCCATCGCAAGTGTTCTTGAAATAGCTGTCAAGGACAAAGCACAGCTCCTTCTGGTGTCTGGCTTCTGTGGGGAAGATTTAATCTCAAGCATTCAGGAGCATGCTGCTTTAGTGAGCAGTCTGGATTTTTACTGATGGCATTATCATTTGGTATGCATAAGTGGGATGTTTTAAGTGGGATCACTGCTAAGTTTCCTTGCTGGCTCATGACCGGTTGTTGCTAAGAGATGTTCACACGTATTTGCTGTGTGAGGGAGTGTATCTCTGTTATGTAGATTTTGATAGCACGATCTAGAAGATATGAATATGCTAATGATTGAGCAGTACAGAGTAAGGGGGAAATATGAAGCTAAAAGCTCTGGAATGATTTCCTTTATTTTCCTACCTTTTTTTCTTGGTAAATAATTTTGGTAATAATTGTGTGCTGTAATTGCAGCCATTCTCTCAAGTGTTTCTTTGGTCTTCTGAAGCAGAGTTTTCCAAACAATGGATGAGGTGACAGCACACAGAGCAGGAACTTTAAGTGATCATTACTGCAAGAGAAAATGGCATCCTTCAGCCTTCATCAAAATGCCTGGCTTTGTGAGCCTTCAGCACAGGTGTGAATCATGCCTTCACAACAATTGTCATTCCAAGAATGATTAATACATAAATGTTTTGGTAGAAATGGTTGAGTAGTTGCACAGAGTGAGCAACCTGAGGTCTGGAAGTGTCTTAGTTGAATCAAAGCCTCTCAGACCTGCTAATCTAAGGAAAAAAATAATACAACCAGGTGTTACCTGTTAGAAATTTTGTAGACTTTCATAGGACTCCTCTTGGTATTTTAGTGCTACTCCTTCTGTTTCTAACCAAAGACATATATATGAAAACTTAAGTGGGTTAGCCCCTCAAAAAAACTACAAAAACTCTCAAGAACATTTCAATTCAATATATGGGAACTGGTGGGTTTTATCTCCTACCTTGAGCACAATGTTTACAAGTTGTGAAATCCAGCTGAACCCCCACTGCTTTGGTGAGCATTGCCTACTGGTTTCCATGTAATTAGGCTTCTAATCAATGGGTACCACTGGACAATAGTAGTACCTAACTAATGAAAAATAAGGGTTACTGGAAAAGAAAAACACGGCATAGAAATTGATGGAACTTGATAATAATGTTTGAAATAGGAGATGGATAAATAAGATGGTGGTATTATTATCCTGCTTTCCGTGTTTGACACCTCCAAAAAAAGAAATTTTTTTAAAGGGTCAAACTTTCAGCTACCTTTCCAACCTTAGAACTAACTCATATATGGTGTTTTGCTGACATGAATTTTGGCATTTCAAAGATGAGTTGAAATGGATTTTTTTGCACTGGAGTTGCCCTTCTTAAAAATATGGGATTTGTGGTGATAATCCTTCATAATAATTTTTATCACAATTATTTCACTTCTGTTTGAAGTAAGCAAATATTGGTGTTCAGGGAATTACAAAGAGGGTCTCCCAACATTAACTTTGTCCGAGTTATACCTATGCTTTTTCCTATTTTTTTCCCCAAGGTCATCAAAATCCTCTTTTGTTTCTTTTCTCACTCTAGAAAAGCTTTCATGCTGTTTTTATCAATATAAATGCGTTCAGTTCCAGCACTCTAGCAAAGTGGTATATTGTGTCTGTTAGTTTCAGATAGAGAAAACAACAACTTTTCCTTGAAGAAATAGTTTTCAGTTTCAAGCTTGCAAGAACTCATCACAAACTGTACAGATATTATTTTAATTAGGAAAAATTACCTTGACTGTGTGTCCTTAATTATTCTCAGAATGTCAAACAGATAATGAACAACTCAATATAGGCATAAAAATAACTTTGTTTCACTGGTTTGACTTTGAAATAATTCTGAAGTACTTTGACTCTGGAAATGTTTCTTGGTCTACAACTATAAGTGGAAAAAAAGGTTGCTGAGGACCTATCCAATGAGTAATATGCAATCCTTGCAGAAGTGGAAGGGAAAACAAGATGATCTGTGAACCAACAGTCAGTGTTACTTAGCTATAAAAACACTCTGCCCTAACTTAAAAGATAGGCAGTATTTTTAAAAATAATTTAAACTAGCTGTTTCTGGCTTAATTGTACTAAAATTGAAAATTTAATGAAATTGTGAAATTCTGTTAGAGTAGAATAGGTTTTAGCTGCTAAATGGACTCATCAGTCTTGCTTCTCTTCAATATTGTTTACTAATGGGAATTTTCCAGTAATGTTTTGACTTCTAGACTAATTGTAACAGTGATACACAAGCACTGAAGTACTTGCTTTTATTTCCATTGAACTTGGTGAGACTTCAGCATCAACTTAAGTTTTGTTCTGACAGATGTCTCTCTTCTGCAACTGGGCTATATGTTGAGCAATATATATGTGATGCATGCTCTTATTTGTAGAGTGATGCAAGTCTTTTACATAGTCATACTCTTCAGCAAAGTTGGACTGAATAGAGAAATCCTAAAGCACAACAGGGGAAGTGAATTTTAGTGTGGAAGTTATCCTGCAATTCTGTGGTAATAACCACAGCATATTCATTTAAAGTGATTATCAAGAAACAGTGCACAGAGGGGGAGTTTAGTGTTTAATCTACTTCAGTCAATAATATTATCTCTAAATTTGTGGAGGTTCTTCAAAACATCTGCTAGAGTTCTGGCATTAATTTCAAGCCAGTTTAAGGGCACGAATAATCTGAACAGTTGCATTGGTTCCCCTGATGTCTCAAGTTTCTGTTTTTTCCCTGTGATAGGTAATTTGTGTTTGCAGGTGTTTATTCCAGTTAATGTCCACCAGCTCCTTTATTTCCCTACCCAAGAAAATTGGTTGCTTCAGACTCTGTTTCTGAGACATGTAGTTTGATAAATTTGTAGGCAGTATATAGGACAGGTATGCTTAGGCTCAAAAATATTGTTAATAATGTAAGGCAGGTGATAAGTACCAAAAAGACATTTAAATGCAGTTCAAGGCCCAACTTTGAAAGCAGTCAAAAGCCCCTCAGTCTAGATCCCTAGCAGAAAATCTCTGACATTCATTTTGGTATATATAGTAGCTTTTGAGTGACCATCAGTATGTAATACCAGTGTTAAGAGTGGGTCAGAGAATAGCATTTCTGTTTAGTAAGAAAGCTCTGTTCAAGTTCACCAACGTAACAGTGTTCCTGTGAAATAATAAAGTAAAAAAAACCCAAAAACCTCAAACCCAAGGTTTTGCCTTTTTAATAGGACTAAAGAAAGAAAAACATGTTCTACAATACCCCAACATTTTTTGTCCAACATCTTAACCTTTCAGTATTCCAAAAGGGGAGAAATAAAATTGAGGATATCACAATATAGTTTTGTTATGACATGGTGAGTGCATAATGCTAGCTTCTATGCGGTAGATTGTTTTATCATTTAGAAAATGATATCTACCAGAAACATTCCTTTCTAATCTTAAATTGCTTCCTATAAGTATTAATATTGTTCACCGTTTTTGCTGAGATTAACCAGGTACAATATCTACATATGAGAAAAATAACTAGACCAGTACAACTGAGAATGTTAATGAAGACGGATTAATATTTAATGTGATAATTCATTCAAATGCCTTTCCAGGTCTCCCCCTTCCTTCATCTCTGTCTATGCTTAGTATGGTATTTGGACACACAATAACACTATGGTTAAAGAACAATTTTTGTAAATGTAGAAAGGTCTTACACTAGAAACTCTCTGGTCCAGCCTGATTTTTATATTTGAGCTTTGGAGTGCTTTGCTAAACGTCTGTATGCTTGCAGTCATTCTATTATTGTATTTGATTGACAATTCTACCTTTTTTCTTTTTTTCCTTCTTCTTCTCAATTACACTACTAGAAACGATTGTCCAAAGTCAGTCCAGGGCTATAACCATCCATCAGCAAGAGTAAACTATACACTTGACTGCTTAACTCTAATTCACTAGTTGTGTGTATTGAAAGCTAGCCTTGAGTTTTCATCTTTGCCCCCAAATGCCACAAATATCCATCTCCAGAAATTATTATATCAAATATGTCTTCTGAATCACCATACCACCAAGGCTTGCTGTTTTCCTTCACATTAGTTTTTTAATTTTTTTTCTTGTTTTTTTTTTCCTTTCCCCTCTTCCTTTAAACAGATCGAAAGCATTAAAAGCAGCTTAAGGCATCAGATGGTTTTAAGCTGCTTTAGCTGCTTTAACGCCTTAGATAATTTTACATTTCTCCTACTTCCCTTGCCCCGTAAAATAAAACACTCCCCTGACCTCAAAACCAAGAGCACAGTTTGGAGGGGAAAAACAAGGGTGCAAGCTTATGGATAGAAATATTAAGGCAAAGCCCTCTTCAAGGCTTATTCTTCCTCTGAAGAGCATGTATCTTACATTTATATTTAATTGGTCTGTCTTTTAGTGGCAACTTCAGATCTATAAAAATATACTGAGTCCCTTCATATTCGCAAATAAGTGTTTTACTTAATCAATTTTAAGCAAAAGATTAAGGCATCATAAAGCAGCCTGCTGCTGCACAAAGTTGTTTTTAAAAAATAAAGAAATTACTGTAATAGTGGTTATGTTAAGGAAATGAACAAGCACATACATGGGAAAAGTATTGTTGCTTGCTTGATGTATTATTAAACGTAATCTCTCTCTAGTTTCGAAAGCCAGAAAAAAAGGAACTTAAATTGCTGGCAGTTTCAGCTTGAGGACTTGGGGAATAATCATAGACTCTCTTGAGTTATTACCAAGAGTGGAAAGCTTTTGTATGAATCTACCTATCTAACAGGGAATAAAACTTAATGGGAACTCTCTGCTTTCTTAGTGAAAAAAGGGAAGGGGCACAATAAAAGAAGAAAGGGGCCAAGGTGTTACTGAAACGCCAGAAAAAAATTGAAATCAGTTTTGATTTTTGGCGAAACTCCCATGTGAGGGCTCTCGTAGATAACAGCCAAGACTTCCCCAAGCTTTGCTAAAGGATCAGCCATTACTGCAGGACAACAGAAAGCAAGCGGTGGTTCCACAGTCAGGGCTAGGTAAAGCTGCAGAGACCCCTCCGTGCTCGTAGTTTTGCCTGACAGTTAGAAAATAGCAAGAACTGATAGCATTCTGAGATCTGGAGGTAATATTTAGGTCCTTTTGTACTAGAGATACAAATCTCACTAGATCAAAATCATAAAAGCAATTAACTTCATGTTCTTGCACTAGGAGGAAGCACATGTAGGTATGTGAGGGGGTGAGGTAGAAGCAGCTGATTGTTTAATTCTCTTGTCATATCCTCAAGTCCCTCCCAAAATAAAGCTGAAATAGAGTCATAATGCAGAATGATTTACTGTGCAGTTCTAGATCATGTGATCATCCTGAAAAGAAAGCTGTTTCCACATTGTGCTTTTATTTGAGGGCACATTACCAAGCCATTTGCATCTTCAAAGTATCATATAAATATAGAATATATGCTTGCTCCCCAAGGATTTATGGTCTTTAACTCAGCCAGTTCAATCTGTCTTGCAAAAAAAATATTAGCAAGTAAAGTCTCTTAGCTGTTAAGGTGTGGAAATTTGCTTAAAGGACATGGTGTCAGACTGGAGCGGGATTCAGAAATCTTTGACTTGTGGTCACACTCATTTCTCTGCTCCAATCTCAAATGAGGAAATGATGCAGAGAAGCATTATTTGAATTTTATTCTCAATGAATTAAAGGGTTTTCAGACCTTCTTTAAATCTGCAGCATTGCTCTTAACCAAAGCCTAAGCTGACCTGAGCAGTCATTAGGATTTAAATCATGTTTTTCCATCTGTGACTGATATTCTGCTTCGGGTGGTTAGAATTGTAGAGGTTCCAAAGCTAAGGTGAATTGCATGTAGAATTTATAATTTAAGAAATATTTAAGTTCTGGAAAAAGTAAGTTAGTCAACTTGAGGTAAAAATAAAACCCTAATTTTGCCCTGGATGCTATTCAACATTTTTCAGCCTTTGGTTCCATAGCTTTGTTAAATCTCAGGATTCATGTGAAATAGTGTACATGGTGAATTGATGTAATACGTAAAGGCTACCACCTTCAAATTTTCACATTTGTACAAATAATACTTTTCTAGGGTTACTGTATACAGCTGCAAAATCTGGGCATTCTTAGCTCTGGCTGAGAAGAGTTGTAGTTCCAGTCTTATACTTGCCAAGTTTTATAAACCTTTGAGTAAGTAAAAGTGACTGTCTTCTAGAAAAACAGGAATTCCTTACCGTCACTGTGTGATGTTAGGAATGCCTCTTTGTTAACGAGTTCCTGTTTTTACTGTTACTTGCAGGTTGAGGGAATTCCACAGTTCAGCAGCCACACTCCTTGTGCAGTATGAGCTGATTTGCCTCAGTTGAGTAACTCTGGGTTGGATTTTTATTCTGAGTGAATAAAAGACAGCGAGACGAGGATAATTGCTTCAGAAAATTCACCAAGGAAGATTACTTTGCAAAGTATCAGGGCCAATAAGCGAATGGTGAAGTTTGTCACTAAACTCTCAATAAGTGGCTTAGTTTTCCAATAATCACTAGTTCATGTAGCAGAGCCAATGACAGCTCTAATTGAAGACTTGGTAAACTTCACCCCACCTCCTCCGCATTTCCTCAATAGTGACTTTGTGAAGTTTTCTGATCCTGTGTATTTCAGATATATTAAATACTCTGATTTGAAGTCCACGTTACATCACAGTCAAGTAAATGAAAGTGACTCATAGGAAACTGGAATTGAATTAGTCGTCTTCATTTGATTCCAAATCTCACTTTAAGAAGCATACTTGGTTATAGTTTATATATGAGGGTTTCCAAATTAGTATTTACACATTCATGCTCATGTTGATACTAGGTCTGTGATCACCTTAGTATGTCTGGATCTGAGTGAAATTTGGAACTCTGTATCATCTCTGCTATGGCTTTTTG
The DNA here is from genome assembly GCF_036417845.1 of Apteryx mantelli. NCBI lineage: Eukaryota > Metazoa > Chordata > Aves > Apterygiformes > Apterygidae > Apteryx > Apteryx mantelli. Next base: position 18,076,471 of record NC_089984.1, read on the forward strand.
TGTGGTAGTTTTGTTCCTTAGGCAAAAATACTGTAATAATTTCTGACCTGTGTCTTTTTGGCATAATAACAAATATCAGGCCATTGAGTACTGATACTTTTTGAATCTTTACCTTTTTATTTCTCATTGGGACAACAGCAGATTGCAGCCCTAAATAACTAGATTTTCTGGCCAGTAGTTTACTTTGTCTTCTGCGGTCATTTTTGACCTGAGAACGTCTGCAGCAACATTTTCTAGCGATGTGTGTCTTGGCATTTCAAAAGAGTACAGATGGATTTCTCTGGCACCTGTTGTTACACATTCTGCCTCGGCAACACCCGAAAAGGCTGATGCAACCTACTTGAAAACAAGGAATGATGGACTTTGTTTTTCATCACATTTTAGCTATTCTTTCATTGTGACCCAAATGTGACTAAGCCTGTGGTAGCGGTGTACCAGAGCCAAAACAGGGAAGAGCCTACGTACCAGAAGGATGAAGTGTATTCTGTTGTGTAAACTTGCTCCTTGGCATGTGATGGAAGGTTCCAAACTTCAGCTAATGTCATGCCCAAGCGTTGACTCAGAGAAAGGGATCCTATGTCTCATCCCCAAAAGGCCAGTTATTACTTCTCTTTTTAACACTTCAGTAAGGAAGTTACTTCATCTTGAGTGGTCCGATGTTTTTATTATCACTGGATCAGAGAGAGGTGCTATGTTGTTACTACTTTCTGATCATGTAGTCTCACTGCTCAGTTTCTCTGGTATCCTCAGGTGTGTGGCTACCTTACAGGCTGACTTTGATACTATATAGTGGAAGAATTTTTTATTTTTTACAATGATCCAGTCTGTAATGATAACTCATTTACTACTGTTTTAAAGATATCTTCTACTACAGACACTTTTTTCTCTCTCCTTTTCCCTCTTTTTTTCCCCCACCCCCTTTTTTCATAGCAATTATTTAGTATCTGGCAGCTTGTTTAGGAACTGCTAACTTGAGAGCCTTTATGGTGGTCCCTCTTGTCATTTTAATGACACTAGCAGCAAAAGCAATTACAGATTTCTGTCTGTCAGATACCCTTCAACTCCAGTTTCCTTATCCCTGGCTCGGTTTCAGCTAAGATCCTACTTCTGCTAGTGCATTTCCAGTCTAGTTAACCATGTTGCAGTCTGCTCTAAGGTTAAACATGCTGCAGATACAGACTTTTTTTAGCAAGGGAGAGAGCAGTGGTCTTAAATAGCTGTTTATTTGAATGAAAGTTGTCAGTGTGACTTCTGAGTTTGCTAGAGGGTCTTTGGGGGTCTATCCTCACAGTAACACTGGGCATAAAAAAAAAAAATCCTGCAGAATGAGTTTATTGCCCTTCAGCTGCCTTTTATTTCAGAGACATCTGTCACATGCAGGACATTAAAAATAACCTAGTGGTTAATAGCAGCCTCAAAATAACTGCCAGCAAAGTATTTAGAAAAAGTGAAATGAGAACTAAAATTAAATTTCTGAAAAGGGTCAGTTAATTACTGATTTATTTTAACTTCTGGAATGGTTTCTGCTTGGCTGCTTAAAAATAATGTGTGTTAACCTATATCTGTTTTACCCAGAGGCAGTATGTCTAAGACTGAGTATATATTTGTCAGGGTTATACCCAGCTGTCTGTGGAGAACTGTAGCACTGTAAAATGTTTATCATGTTGTAATGTGCCATCAGGCACAATTTTTCAATACATACCACATTTTGAAATAGCATTTAGAATATTTCTTATAAACTAGTTTGATGTCATCTTTTTTGTGATTATCATGTTTTTGCAAATCAGGGAAACCATGAGTATTTAGTCTGAGCCAGTATTATTCTGTGTAATAAGAGAACTGTAGGATGGAAATCAGGTTGAAAATCCAGTCTCCAGAGCTGGAATGATGATTAGCTGATTTCTGTGCTTTCCTACAAACTGTAATTCTGATAGAAAATACTAATATGAAAAACAAGATTTAGAAAAAATTGAGAAGGGCAATTTACCTGGACCTAAAAAAACTTTCCTCTGTGAAGTTCAACTTTTGGGATCTTACAAGAAATTGCATTGAAAAATTACTTGGAAAAAAGCCAAGCAGTAAAGCATGTGAAAATAACCTTCCATCAAAGTCTAAGTCTGTGCTTTTTCAAAGTGGATAATGGTTCCTATACCTAGGGTAAGAGAGGTTAAACTCCAGCTTATTTGAGGTAATACAGCAAGGGTAATCAGAATTAGAATTCATTTACTTGTTTGTTCACTCTATCTAATTCTCTAGGCCTGAGATGGTTCTCATCTTTGCTTTTTTTCCTTGTCTATATAAACTTTTATTAACTATCTTGAAAAACCATGGCATATGAATTTCAGTGAGAGGCAGAAGTAGAAAACATATTTGACATCTGCATTTTTTTCATTTAGATCTATCTAATGTAAGTGATATTGCTGATGTGTGGTGAGCATGCACCATGTGTCACTCACAGAAGTGGAACGTGCTGAAGTGCTGATTAGCGAAAAAATGTTTTTCTTCCTACACTTCTGCTTGTAGTTATCACTAGATCAGATGAAGGATTCTGAGAATACTAAAACTCAGGTCACAGTCATATTTTAAATAGTAGGACTGGAATTTTAGTTTTTGACTCAAGTCTTGTAACAGTTATTTGGATCATACACTGAGATGGATGTTTTTGTTTCTTGATAAGAGGACCGTTAAACTAATGGGGCAAAGACAGGTAGATAGAAGTGCAGCCTGAATGCTTCCTTTGTCAGCAGTGAAAAATCAAGGAAATCTTGCAAGCCGGGTGATAGTCACTATTACATGCACTGTGAACTCTGCAATAGATCCTTTTGCCCGTCTTACTGATTGTGAGGCTTTAAGACACCAAATCTTTTGCTAGAGAACTGAAAGTGGAAGTTTTCAACACTTTTGAGTGATGACGTGATCCTTCTCCTGCCTGTGACTCTTCCACTTTGCTTCATGTCTGACAGCCCAAATATTCAGACGGATTAAAGAGGCAGATGTAGCCTGTGTTGATTGATTGTATCCATTACTTGATATGTGCAAAGTAGCCCAGTCTACCACTCTCTGTGTCTTACCTTGTCTCTAGAAAATAACATGAAGTCATCAAATACCAGTTATGCCTATTGAGTTACTGTCTGCTTGGTAATGCACTCTAAGAAATGGTTAAACTTGTGTCGTTCCCCCCCCCCCCCCCCGCCAAACTGCATCTAGTGTGAAAGTATTCGTAACCTGAATGCAGAGTAAGAATTGGTGGAGTTATTCCTTATGGGTGTTATCTACTAGTTATTTGCTATGGAGACTAATGGAAGGTGAATACATGACTTGTGAAAGTGCTTGCTGGTAGAATAAGGCAAGGTAAGACAGACAAGCCTGCATGGCAAATGGGAAGCCAGAGTAATGCTCAGTGCCTCTGCACTTAAATCTTCAAATGTTCTGTTCATATTTAAATGACCTATTTGTAGTGAAAAGTATCTTAGCACTAAAAGCTAACATCTTCCATTTAGCTGCAAAATGTATATAGCAAATGCTCAGTAAGCTTTCCTGTGTGAGAAGATGTACTTATGCATGTCAAGCGGTACTGTAAAGATGCATCTTGTGGCTCTGTGAAGATCAGTCAGCTTCTATGCCCCTCTAGTTCTTGGCCTTTCCACCAGGGTTTGCAGTCAGTGCGTAATGTCCTCTTTATTTATATTGCAGCTTAGACAGATTAGCTAGGGAGATTTATTAAATACTTCAAGCTACCAAACAGGTAAAGGATAATACTAACTGGATCCAAACAGATGACTGAAAGGTAAAAGTCTGCGCAGACAGCCTGTACCAGTCTCCAGCGTGTCCTTCAAGTGTGTTTTGTGTTCAGTCTTTTCTGGAAGGTAGAGGGGAACTTTGTATCTAAACTTAAAAACAGTCAAATAAGGATGCTGCTACATCTCCTTTCTCTTCATTTATAATTCTAACTATTCTCTAAATTCCTAGGATATTGATGAGATTTATCTTGCATATGGCCTGTGTTCTTTTGTTTGCTAACCCTTCGAGTGACCTGTTGGCTTTAGAAGATACATTAGTTCATCTGCTTTTCCACTATTCAGGGTGTTTTGGGGGCAGAAGAAATAAGCAGTAGGGAGATGAGTTGAGATATCTTCAAAACACATCGTTACTTTAATCATGCTTCCTGGTTTTAATGCACTGTATTTCAGCATGCTGTCATTTTAAGAACTGAGGATTAGTTTTGGGGTTATCGAGTTTTGTCACATGATAAAATTTCCTCATTCTGAGTTTATTTTGTTTTATCTCAAGGAGTGAAATTATTCTGTTTGTAGCTGTATAATCTAAAGCTATAAATGTGGTATTGATATGTATGGAGTATTTAGGAATACCGAATAAACCCTCTAATGCTTTTTGATGTTTCTGTTAGGGGATCAAAGACAGGTTAGTTGAGGAGAAAATCTGTAAGTATTCTGTCTACTCAGTGCCACATCTTTTGTTTCTAGTGTTGCTTTAGTATCCCTTAAAGGAAATTAAGCTGTTTCCGTCCCTGATTGTTAAATCAGAGAATCTGTATATGGGGGGGGGGAGGGGGAAGATAACTTCTCCCTGCCTTGAAAATAAGTTTCTGCAAAGGCACAAAATGGTACAGACATAATCATAACAGTGACCATTAAGACATGCTCTGATTTAAATACTTTTAATCCCAAACAGAATTATGGTAGATTAACAAAGGATGCTGATATTTTGTCTGCAAGTAATGCAGTGGAATTGTCACAAAGAGACTTCAGCTATCCATCATGTGACTTCTCAGTCTTATTCTAAACCTGTAGCTCAATTATTATAAAATACTCTCTCTCTCTCTCTCTATATATATATATATGTATAAAACATTTATCTTAAATTTTACTTACACACACACACATGCACGCTCACACAATTTACATTTCTTCATGGTCTTTTTGCTAAGACTTTCAAGGTCCCATTCCCTTCAGTTATCATCTGTCTCACTGCATGGCCTTCAGCTGCAATGCATATGTGTTTCACGTTATGGAAAACTTCACATTATGTCAATCCTTGTTGACATCATTTGTTCAGATTTAGATGCATAACTACACGTAAGTGAATCAACTTAGGACATAACAAATATTAACCTAAATGATGGAAGATGCCCACTTAACATTAAGATATATAGTTTTATGAGAATTTTATTTGTATCAAAGAAATGTTTTAGAGTTGTGGTGTATTTTCTCAAAGACTGCTTTGACTTAGTAAGAAATCCACCAAAATACAAGGCCAAAACACATTAATAATCAAATGCGGTTGCCAAAGCAAAATAGAAGCATTCCCTACCAAAAAAAAAAAAGAAAAAGAAAAAAAGAAAAAAGACACCTGGATGATAGTGTGGAAGCTTGAATTATTGCCTGCTTAGCAGTAATGATAAACATTTTTAATGGAAATTGGCTTGTAATCTCACTTAATCATTTTATACACGTAGTGAATATCTCAATATATGGATGGCATATGTTCATTTTTATAACAATCCTATGAGAATGGTTCACTAAAAAGGTTAAGTGGCTGTAGACAGGATATTTTTCACACCTTGATTTCTAGTGCTTGTAACTGCCAGCAGAAGTTATTCAGCAAGAGAAGTGTAGTGATTCTGTCTTCACTAAAGCTGTAAGATAAACCTGTATTACTAAATAAATTGGTAAATACCTAGGAGAGGATAGATGCATTTTCCTTTCATCTCAACTGAGCCTGATTTAAAACATGAACTGGGCTTTGAGAACTAGGCATTCTCTCTCTTATGCTGTGTCTCCTTCCTCCTAAAAGAGCTATACTTCTTACCTGAATTAGCTGATGTGAACTGGGCACAATATATTTTTTGTATGTGGTTTTAAGGGTATGAAGTAAGCTTGTATCCAGACGGAGCAGGAGGAACCTGGAAGAGGTGTTAGTTGAGACCTTCAGGGCAGGTGGGTGCCCATTCCTTTGGGGTGCTCCCCGGAGGGAAGTGGCTCAGGTGGCAGCCCCAGCTGCTGCCGAAACCTTCCCTGGAGCAGGAGCAGTGCTGAGGCTGGAGGCTCTGGGCAATGAACTCTGCCTTGTCTGCTCGGGGCTGCCCAGAGCCCCGGCTTGAACTGGGACTTCGTGCAGATCTGGTCCTGTTTAAAAACCCTATTCTGGCAGAGCCCTGGCAACTGTCGGCAAGTCCAGCCTGAGAAAGTGGAGGAGCCTGTGCCTGCCTTGCCCTGATCACCTATGTGCAAACTAGAAAAGCCTCATCTCTGTCGGGATTGTGTCACGCTAACAAGTTGGTCGATTAAGAATACTGTCTCCTTTTCTAGGAAAGTGTTTTCTCCAGAAAGCTGAGCAGGTCGGCATACACCCAGTGTGAAGGCAGGTTCTGAGTTTTGCTCAGTTTTGCCACTGCGTTACTTGAGGAAGAATATCTGAATCATATGTCCAAAAATCACTTGGTGATTTACTGTTTGAACTCCAGCATTTCCATGTGCAAGTTCCTAAAACACAGGCTTGTCGCACCTTTTCATGTGAATGACCAGAGAAACAGATGTGTGGTTCTGAGCTAGAATTTTGGAAAAAATGAGATTTGTCTCCTTTTTCTGCACTGATTATCTTTAAGGAAAATTCCAATTCATGGTTAGGGATAGGATTTATGCCTGGACATATCTGAAAATGAATTGATATCTCTATATCTTGTTACAGATCATAACCTGGATAGGAATCAGAGAAGCAAAAGTAGAAGGGAGTGTAATATAAAGATCATAATGATACTCTATCATATTCCTTTTAACAATTCACATACCTGCTGATTTATTTGAATGTGAAAATTTGAAATGGTCTGTATTAAAAATGATTTAAATAGGAGAAGGATAAATATTTGATTGTAGTGACATTAGATTACATATAACCTTTTTGTTTGCAGTCTTAGAGATCTCCTGCTAATTTCCCTTGGCTTTATATCTATTTAATACCTTTTTTTTACTAATGTCTTTGAGAGATAACAGTTTAGATGGATTGAATTCTTCTTTATGCAAAAGGAGAGGCCAGAAACTCAAGTAAAATGTCACAGATCGGCAATTCTTAATGTTGTTACACATAGGCTAAGTGAATGAGAAAAAATCAGTTTTTGAACTGCATATTTCCCTCAACTAGTCTATAGGTCTTGAAGGTCTATAAATGCAATTTTGTTGCACTAAGTTGAAACTGAATTGAAAACATATATCAAAACTAGACATTGTTTGAATGTATATGTTAAGATCTTTGTATGAAACACTACTTAGTTCTTTTCCAATAATCCATCCATTCCTTACTCATTGGTCAAAATATACCGTCACTGCCTGTTCAGTGCTTCCAGAAACAAGATAGCATAGTGTGTCTACGCCCAGATTCGCACAGCCTTAATTCCACCTAAATCCTTTTGTTTAATGTTTCCTACTGGCTAGGTGCCTTTGAAATCCTGGAGCCAACCAATAAGACCCACCAGGCGTGGGGCCTACTGTGGAATTATGTGGGATTTAAACTGTGTAAATCTGAGCCACTGCTGTGCTCTCCTGTGTGTGTGTGTTGGTTTGTTTTTTTTGTTTTTTTGCCTGGAAGTACCAAACAGTGTTAACCTTATCTCTGCACAGACCATGCAGGCCCTGCTGAAAATGCTACCAAGTCATACAGTTTCATTCCAGCCACCACTGCAAGTCTCAATTGTTCTGTCAGTCCCTGGGGTTATGTTTTACTACTTCCCGCCTTAGGAATGCGGAGAAAGATTTGTTGGGGTGCTTTCAATGGATGTAGGCAGTGTTAGGCAACACATTGCTTAGATGCATGTCTATCTGGTGAAATATTACATGCCGAAATACTCTGTGTAGAGAAAACTGTAAAATTCCGTTACTGGATATCTTCTGAAAAAAAGAAGTGAGAAAATGTATTTTACTTTGTGATTTTGTTCTTGAGCCTCAGAAGAATGAATTTCAACCTCTCGTAAGACAGGTCTTTCTTCATCCTTCATTATCACAAGGCATGGAAGTTTGCAGGAATATTCAAACTTATCAAATCTCTTAAAATAAAGTTTGGTCAACTTCGAAAAGGTGTCTGTAATAAAAATTTATATTCCCACACTCCAAACTTAAAAGATTGGATCCAAAATTGTATTTGCACATTATGAGTGAAATTTACCATTTCACTTCTATGGCTACTTCTATAAAATGTCAATTTTGAGTACAACACAAAAAGTCATAGTATGGTATACTACATTTTTCAAATGTTGATTCTCCATTGTATTTTTTAAATTGCTGGGCTGGATTTGAATAATGACAACATACCTGTTTATTTTTGAAAGTAGAGTTTGTAACTGTACATTTTATTGGAAAGCTACAGCCAGTGGGAATTAATTCTGCTATGTGTGTTGCCATTTTGATAGTTTATGCAAAAATAATACATAATATTCTAAAATAATGTAATATTATACAATATATTATAAAATAGATCATATAAAATACAGGTATTTGCATATATACAAGATAGACTGAAGCTTTGTGAGAGTACTGCTTTTGTCTAGTATTTTGCTGGTGATAGTGAGGAATTAGAAGTGACAATGTAGATTATTGATTGTCTGTTGCAATGGTTTTATTTCTGTAGTACATATTTCATCTATATTCAGACAAAATATTTCTCCAATATTGTGGCCCTTATGCATTGGAGACTTGCATGCTGTAAGTTTATTGCATTGGGAAAACTGATATGTTCTCCTCCTGGTTCATAGATTCAGACTCATAAAGTTCTTTGGTTCTCTTCCTTCGTTTTAGTATGGACTACAGAAAATGGGAAAACCGTAGTCTAAGGAGGAGTGAGGAGACCACATCTTAAATATCATTAACAGCACAAGCCAATGAAATGTTATTTTTCTACCTGTTAATTACTGAAATGAATCCACAAGTTTATGAAGTAAGACATAAGTGGATCCCCTCATTAGCTTAATGATAAATTGAGCCATAATGAAAAAATGATTGTATTAACCTGCCTATTTCATAAAGCAGTCAGGCAGCTACTGCATATTCTCCTGTATACCTTGACAAGAATTTCTGAGAGAAACAGAGAGGAAGAGCACCAGCTGGGGTGGGGGGTTGAAGACCTGATTGGACAAAGCCCAAAGCAACCTGGTTCGAGTTCAATGTTGACCCTGTTTAGAGGTGGAGGATGGACAAGGTGACCCTCCTGAGGGAAGGGATTCCAGCCTGCAAAGGATTCCAGACTGCAAAGACTTTTGGGGAGTGGGAGTAGTAGATTAAAAGGTATTTTTTATGCATCATTAACAGTGTACTCAATTTAAAAGAATTTAAATGCAAATCTCCACTGATTGTGTGAATTAAAAAAAAAAGCCTCTCCTGGCCTCTTTGAGCACTTAGCAAACTAATTAGATATGCACTGAATGGACACTAGTGAAGATAGAAACTCATCAGAAGAATCAGAAACACTTACCTCTGCTTCCTCTTCCTGCTGCCAAATATGAAATCTATTTTGGGAGTAGCTGCAACAAATTTCAGGAAGAGAAATTTGAATGAGTTGAACACATTTACTACTTTTTTTTTCTTTCTTTCTCTCACATAGATTCCATCAATGGCTTTTCATTTTTGCATACTGCAGTAACATGTTTGTAATAAATTGGAGTGCCTTTGTAGCAGAGATTTGGCTGATAGGGCTTCTGGGAATCGGGAACCCTGTAGTCCTTAGTTCCAGTGCAGCCTGTTACAGGGGTGTTTGAGGCACAAAGACCATAAGAGCCTTGACTTTTCAAAAGATAAGTAGCTGAAACATCAGAAGACAAAGCTTAGAACCTGGTTTTGTTGAGAAGGCTCACTTGAGTAAAAATGTCTGACCAGCACTAGTGAAAGGGTTTTTCTTGATCTTGCAGGACTGTCTTCTGTAGGATTCTAGGTAAGAGGATAATTACTTGCATCTGGAATATATGAGGGAAATTTTGAGGGATATACCCTCAGAAGTGAATCTGGATATATCATGAAGAAAGCTTGATTCCTGGATTCCACTGTTTTAGTTTTACTATCAATATAGAATACATTGACTAACTTCTCCCATAGTTTTCCAGCACATGTAACAGGGACAAAAATACCAAATGAAATTGGAAAGCAACTTAAGAACCTTGGCAAAGCAGTTCAAGGTGCATGTCATCTGCCACAGAGTTGTTGGGTAGGCATTTCCTGAGTCCTAGGTAAACAATTTTCTGTTGGACACTTGTGAATGTTCATGTATGGTTGCTTGACCTGAAGCTTTGTGAATATTCTGATATTCAGCATTTGCAAGTAGCTGATACTTCTTTTTCCTAATGCCTAGGCCTTTCAGTCTGTCTGGCTGCACAGAAATGAGAAAGGCATAGGACAATCTAGGGAAAAGGCTATTATATTGCAGATCATTATGTTATGAAAAATTTAACTATGGCTTATCAAAAATTTAATTCAGTCTGATGAATGAACTGTGCAAATCTAAAATGAATTCTTTGCTTTGATTAAATAAAACTGAGAGATTTAAGAATTCATCCCAGTACTGTAAAATAAAGTGCTTTTGTATTGTCATAATAACCTCAGAGCTCTCAGTGTTTCTGACCTAAGTCTGTGGAGGACATACATCTTCCTCTGTTTCTTTGACCAGAACCATCTAAATTGGAGTTGAAAGACTGACAGTGGAGGTTATTGTTACTACTATTGTTTTCAGTTTAGTATTCTAAAGCAATATGGAAAACTTTTAAATGATGTTGCTTTGGGCAGGGGGGAAATATATACAATTTAGAGGTGTGCACCAGCTGATATTAATAAGTTCAGTATTCTAGGTCATCCGGTTTAGTCCTGCCATCTGCAGAACTCTATTTTGTTGTCCATGGTGGCAAATGAGTTTCCCACATTACTGTAGGGAACTCTGACACGCTAAAGTAATCTCCGGATTATTAATTTGCTCCTCAGTTGGGGACAAAATTCATTTAATCAATAAATCACTGTAGCTAACCATAATGCTGGGGCAGAAAAAAAAAAAAGCACATTAGAGCTTGGAGAGGGATAACAATCAAAGCTTATAGAGGAAAGAACTACTCCTGGGAAATAGCAGTGTCTGGGGAATGAAATGGGATCACAAAGATGAATCAGAGGGCCTTCAGTGATCCTGAGGCAAAAGTCTAGGATTATGGAGCAGACAAGCATTGGAAGTCTAATGAGAAAAAGTCTGTATGAGAAATGCTCTTGACAATGGCTGAGTTTAAAAATACCAGTCAAGTTACTTTGTTTCTTGAATTTGCAAAATAATTATTTTTGTACATATTTGTACCTTTTGATATGTGATTATATTAATGTTTAAAGTCTTTTTTTAATGGCTGCTTCCTAGGGCTTGTAGTAGTTAGAATATACAATTATAGTTTAGTGAGTTTGACAGAGCTATAAGCTCTCAGTGTGTATCTTCAAACACCTTTGTTCGTTCTAGTTTCAAGTGACCTCTCTGTACAGAACCAAGTGTATTTATTCTATAGGAGTAACCTGATGAACAATCTACGTGGCAAGAGAAAGGTTTTGCATTGATGAAACATTTAGATTTAGAAAGAGCAATAATTTCACAGTCTGACATTCAGATGATGGTTGTTTGATCTTGACATGTCACTCAACATGACAATTCTGCTACACTTTGCTATTAAAAAAAAAAAAAAAGTACTTGAGGAAAGTTTAGATTTTCCTACGAATTTTTCACTCCTCCCTGTAATCCTAACTCACCTCTAAAACTCCATGCCTTTTAAATACTTCATTGTGGAGGTTTTGGTCTTTCTTTGTATGGACTGTTCATTTTGGCCATTTCGACAGCCCATACAAACTGCGTAGATTTCTCAGAGGTCCTTCAGATGTCTTCAGAAGCATTTGAATATGGGAAAAATATGACCATGTGAACCTAGTAGGCTTTAGTATATACTGGATAGACTGTGTTTTTATTAAAAGCAAGCAAACCACTCAGCCTATCATCAGTGTGAAAAGTAGGATTTGTGTAAGAAAACTCAAGACATGATTAGAAATCAAACAAGAGTCTCATTTGAAAAATCCTTTAGTAGTTTCTTGAAGGTATCATGCTTTGCAATCTGCATTTGCCCATGTACATGCATACATGGAGGTTATTTTGAATTCTGATCTTGAACAGCAGAGTCTAGTTATGTCCCTTGCCCAAGACAAGTTAATCTAATGTCAGATGAGTTATTGTACTTGCCAGCAGCTCACTTTTTTCATACCTAAAGACATAATTTCAGACTTCTGATCTAAATTGAATCCTTAATAGCTTGTCACACTTGCTATAAATATATCTCCTTAAAGGCCAGCTAATATAATTATTTTAATTAGGAAATAGCTTTAGTATGATTGCACTCTCTTGTTCTATTAATTGCTCATCACTGGCAGAACTGACTCTACTTTGCTACTTAGCTTTTTTTTTTTTCTTTTCTTCTTTTTCCTTCTCCTTCTATCTCTACCAGCTACCCTGTCAAAAGTTACAGGTAAATAAAAATGGTGAAACTTCTTGCTGTGTTGGCTGCATAGATATTATAACTTGAGCCCTCAGGCCATAAGCAGTGGGTTTTCAGCTGCTTATTTCTTTCTTATCTGTCTTACTCCTTTATCATTCTCTCCTGTGTTTCCAATTTTGGTTACAAAATGAACAGACAGACTAAACTCTCCCCTTGCTCCCAAACGTGTGCGTTATTTCTCTTCAGGTGGGCCTGCCTCGTGTGCCTTCCCTTTGTAATTCTTGGTCACCTCAGGAGGCAGTAGAATAGGCTGCTTTTTTTCCTGAAAACTGTGCCTAAAACTTAAAGGCTTATTTTTACAATATCCTTTGTTCACAGTCCACAGTGTATTATTGCCTGTGTACTGTCGAACTATGTCTAAACAACATATGTCATCTGAATGGGTGGCATGCCGCCTGGAACTTCTGTTGGTGTTTTAGAAGTGGAAGTAGAGTAGTTATTACAGACTGAGGAGGGAAAATTAGTTATCGGGCTTTGTCTTTCTGTTCCTAACTTTTGCACCTCTAGTTTTTGGCTCTGCTAGAAAATATATACTTCAGGACAGGGATTATATCAAAAGTTGCATTTACACTGTGGGTCTTGCTGATGGGGTGGAAGGGTACTGTGTAAGTAGTACAACCATGTAAATAAAGAAGGGATAGCAGTTTTTGAAAGAGCGTACTATATCGTGGCCGGATTGAAACTATCATCATGGATACTGTATCTTGATCGTATACATGAAATACCGCATTTCTGGTGGGACATTGGGGTGCAGAGGGGACCAAAAGGGAATTTCCTCCTGAAAGTTTAGAAGGCAGTTGATACTGCGGATTATATTTGTCAAAGTTACTGTTAAGGCAATCCACAGGAAAGTAGTGAGTGTAGATAGTAGTCAGCATGTGCTTTCTGTCCTGAAAGTCCATATGGGTTTCTGTTTGGCTTTTGTGAAGGAAGGATTTAGTTTGTCTTCTGCTTGATTCTGGTCCCCTCGATGTTTCCAATAGCAGTCCTCATATTGCTGGAATCCTACTTTTTATCATCCTCTGCTTGTTTGAATATATTTCAAATTAAGGTAATTAATGCTATTAAATGATGTATTCAGAAGAAAGTGAAGGTGACCCACTTCTGGGAAGGGAGAATCTGAAAACAGCCTCAAGGCTTTGAGAAGGAAAAGTTTAATCAGTTTCTATAATGAATGAATGCTCCTGCTCCAGCAGTATTTCCCACAGCGCACTTACAGTTCAGGTTTGGAGCTCTGTTCTCATCTTGCATAGGGGTGATACCCTTGCTCTTTATTTTGTTAAATGCCTTCAAAAATGAAATTTCAAATTTCACAACTGAAGAGATGTGGAAATCTTTGTATATGTAAATGCAAATGGATACAGAAAGATGGAGGAGAGAAAGCAGTTGGGATCTAACATGTACTTGGAAATCATTGCTGTAAACCCCCTCGTGCTGTCATCTCTGCACACGAGCACCGAAAGGGTGCAGTGATGGGGCTCTGACTCTCTGCTCCAGCGCTTTGGTCTCCGGTTGGAATGCTGAACAAAATTAGTACTCAAAAGTGACGCTTTATTCTGTTGTGCAATTATTAGGAGAAGGGAAAAAAAAAAAGCCAGATACCTGCACATAAATTGGTAAAACCATAAATTGGTTTTACCTGCAAGAAATTCTAAATTTTCAGAATGTCTTAGTGTTGCTTTAATAAACTGTAAATTGAGTCAATAATAAAGCACGCTTTAAATTCAGCATTTACTGAGTTAAGCTAATTTTTAGGAGTTGTAGAAAAATCATGCTGAATTACTTAAGTTTGAGACTGTAGGGCAAAGAGGTAAGAATGGATGGAACTCCAGCTCATATAATGCTGTTTTTTCCTAGGAAAATGCTGGTCTTAACTATGCCTGTGTATTTATCTGATTCCAAGATGATTACAGTAACTTTTCTGCTTCTTTGATTTTACCACTTGCTAGAACTTGCAGAGTGGGCATACTTTAAAAGTCTGTACCAATCAGAGAGATTTAGGTTTAACATAGTCCCTGTTGTTTAATATCTCTAAAGCAAGAATTATTTTTTGACAACTTATGTACTTCTATTAGCCATACAATTTATGTGGTTATTCTGCCTTTAGTATTATTTGCTTCATTTTATTTATTATAAAGCATAACCTGAAAGAAGAGAGAAAATCTAGTGGTTAGAGTAGCCTTGGACATAGAAAACCTCAGTTAAAATCTCTGTCGTGTCACAGGCTTTCTGGATGCTAGTGGGGAGATCTCTGTGCATCACTTGCTCATTTGCAATTGAGTGATACTGTGGTCGTGTAGCAGTTTTGTAAAGAAACATTTACAAGGAACTGTAATGTGATACAATAACGGAGGTCATCCTAATACCGCAAATAGAATTTGTCAGATACTTGGATGGGTAATTGATAGCAGAAATATTGGTTCCAATTTGTTCTTGTAAGTAGTGATCTGATAAGAATTCCTTGGAACAAATTAATTTGCATATACTGTAGTTAACAAGGCCACAGGAATGGTATGTGTGCGAGGAGAATTTTTATATCCCTGATGTAAAATGTAAATCGGAACAAAGCTTGTCACCTACTTGTAGCAGTGGACTTTGGAAATCTTTCTAGAATGATTTTGGTAAGTTTAAAGTCAGATGTTAATTACCACCGGTAGACCTCTTGAGGTAGCTTTATCTCTCTGGATGTGTGGGTTTTTTTTGTGTTTGTTTTTATTTTGTTTTTTACGTCACTGATAAGCATTATCTGGGTTTCTACAAAGTGGTGCTTTTTGTTCCCATTTTCTCCTTGGCAGGCAACTAAAGATAAGATTGATGAGAAAGATAACATTTTTACTGTAAGCCACTCAGTATGATTACTGTGGCTGTCAGAAACAAGAATTGAGGAAGGAATGCCACACGCTTTCTCAATTTGCTCACCAGTTCTCTGTGACCAAATCTAGTCACACCTAATTTCATTTTTAAAGAAGCATTTTGTTCCTAATGAGCCTGAAAATAATGGAAACATTGTAAATAATGCATAGACTAAGGTTAATTTATTTTTCCTGCAAATTTTAATTTCTTTGCCTTAATCAAGAACCAACATGATGTATGTTTCTGAAATCCTCAAATGCATAGAAGATTTTGAAAGCTAGATCCTTGCCAGGAGGTTACAAATGTTGATCAGTAAATACATATTATCTTGAAGTTACTTTAATATGATGTACCAGCGAAAGATTAAAAGAAAATAATAATTCTTAGACTTGGCTACAAGATCACAAACTGCATTCTCATTTTATTACTGGTAACCGTGTCTTGTCTTTACTACAGTGAGTAAGCAGACCTATTGGCTAATCTTATTTCAAAATTTTATTTTTTTCTGTTAGCACATGGTTTTGACTAAGTGCTCCAGCAGAGTCCAAGTCTGATGTTAGAATGAACCAATACCTGAATAGCTTCTTAACCTCTAAGGCAAACCATTTTCTGTGTCTCTGCTGTATGGTTTCAGAAAACACTGAGCCACTTTATTTAATATTATTATAGGAAGGAACTGCATTTCAGATACCAATCACGATTACTGTCAGCTGGGCAGCCTGCCAAGGACAGTTCCTATTCAGGTATTTCCAGTTGCTATCAAAATATAGCCACTGTCTGCAAAGTCTTTCTGGGGACATTGCCAATATAGCTTGATTGTCCGACTCTTCTTCCTTTTCTCCTTTCCTCCCCCCAATGCTGTTTTTTCCTCTGCCTTGGTACCATAATGATTACAGTGTGATAAGTTTTGTGAAGGGTAACTTTAGGAAAATCAGTGCAGGAGCAAGTCAGCTGCCATTTTACTTCACTCTGGGCCAGGTCTCCTAACTAAGCAGGGCAAAGAATCAGAGCGTTCATGTTAATTCAATAAGTGTATGATTTACCACTGAATCATTACTGAAGTTATTGTCTGTCTTTGGCATTAGTAGAATTAAACTTAAAATGTACTTACTACACCTTACTTCTAACTAAGAGAACATGAAAACTCCATATATGAAAAGTATTCATTTGGAAATGGTAAATATTTTAGCGCAAGTCAGTTTAATTTCCTTACTCTGATTCCCTGTTTGGATCACACGCTGCATTACACATCACTGCATGCATTGTCAATTAGGCATTTCCAGGACATACATTACAACTTTGTTTCATGAAATAGTGGGTCTATAAATAAAAAAGTGCATCTATAAATAAAAAGAACTGCAATTCATTTGGTACATAATGGAAGCAAGAATGTTGTAGTCACTTACACATTTTTCTTTAAATATTCCAGATGAAGTGAAATCAAGCTACAATGAAACATTTTTATTTTTTCCTAATAGAAAAGTAAAGGAATTTAGCAAAAAAAAGTCTCAAACTTTTTTTTTTGGTAAAACAAACAGTTAAGGAGTAACTGAAAAGAATTATTACAGTCTGTAAATATCTAAAGAGTTGATATGCTGAACTCAAGTAATAATGATTTGTGGTGATATTAAGAGAACAGAAAGGGTAATAATGAGAAAGGAAGATGGAGAAACTAAGGCTGATTATTATGGAGAGAAGTGAACTTACTTTTAGCATTAACTAAACTAAACTCACTAATAGTGTTACTATGTAGTGTTACGTTTAGCATCTGTTTTCAAACATGTTCCATCCATACCATTCCTAGAAGTTGGCTTCTCATCTGCTCACTTCATGGATAGCATGGTAAGAATTCAAGAATCTTAAATTAAGTAAAATAACCTTTTAGCTACGGATACTTTACTTTCAAAAGATTTGAGCGCTACACATTTTAAAACCAGTTGTTCTTCCCCTCCGACCATCCCTTCTGAGCGCTGCAGCTTGGTTCTCTCCTGAGCTGTTCAGAAGCTGCACTGCTGGCCAGGTTTCTCTTGACGGTCCCTTCTGGTATAGCAGTGGTTGGGCTGAAAGGAATAGATTCGCTATTCTTTCGTCAAATGTTTAGTTGCAAAATTCCAAGTAAAATTTGTCTTTGTCTCTCTCCCCCTCGGGCATCCTTTTCATATAAAAACAGTTTCTAATGGGGCACGGGCCCCTCTAGCTAAGATCAACTGAATTCAGTTGTTTCGAGATGCCACTGCCAGGGATTCTCACTATTTATCCTTTCACACCTTGACATCTTTGATATGACTAAACTTTGTGAACAAGGTGATTTTCATGTGCTTTTCAGTTCTGTAACAAAAGTGATTTCTGAACATAAAGGCTAACCTTGGTGTGTGTATTTTCTACAGTTGTCTTCCTCCAAGTCAAAATTACTATTTATTTAGAGATATTATGCATCACCAATCTTAGAGTGCTATTGCTTGAGAACACTGTTGACTATTGGTTGAGAACATTTTGCCCTACTGTTGGCCATACCTCAGCATTAAGAGAAGATCCAAACATATACATAAATAAAGGGATTTTGGTCTCTCTGAAAAAAATGTTTTTAGAAATGTGAGCTATTATGAAGTTATGTAGCATTTCAATTCCTGCATGGAGATACCATAAAATAAATCTGTTGTATGCAAAATGACAGTGCTGCAGCAATGTACCTGACAATTAGGAATGTAACAGTGCTTATTTACAGCAAAATTAATTTCCAATATTGTTCCATTTAGAGATAGTCACCTGGGAGCTCATCCTGTTCCTCTAGATGTTATATTTTGTCATACTAGTTTATAACTTTTATTGCCTCCTCCAACCCTCATAAAATCTCTGCTGCTGTATGCTACCTCTGTGCTCACTGACTTTAAAAGTAATTTTCAAAATCAATGCATAATTATTATTTTTAATTAGATACAACTAATCTATATAAGTAAACGATGGAAATAATGCTAACTGCAATAGGACACGAGACATGAAAGCCTGTAGTTAAGTTTACCTTTCCACTGAGAGTTTAAAACCTTCTTCTAGTAACAAATGGACTAAACTATTAATTTAGTTTAGAACTTTAGTGAATTGTTATCAGTTCCATGTGAATGTCATTGTGAGCTGAATAAATCAAAGCACACTTCCCTTATAAGCAATGAATGCAATTATTCCAGTGCAAAGAAAACCCAGATCATTCTATTCTACAGATGTAATGCAAGTGCAAGTTTTTGGCTTCTGATTTGAAAATAAAAGGTAAATATAAAAGATAGGTAAGTTCCTGTAATTTGACAGGCACACTGTGCCACAATTTTTCAGACAGCTGTGGCATGGACATTTAGTATAGAAATGTCTGTAGAGTTGTTCCACTTGTCTCTGACTGTCACAAAGCAAGGAATACTTTACAGCATTCTGTAGAGGCATAAGAGTTGTAAAACAATATATTGTTCTACAAATGTTGCTAGCAAGGCAAGAAATGCATGGAAAGCTCAGGCACGTGCTATTCTGACCGCCTTTCTGAAGCATGAAGAAGTTTGGTCTTCATATCAGTTTGACCATCTGTTTTGCTGTGGCTGAAGGTAAAGTCAGTTTTTCAAATAAACAACCTTTGGTATTCTTAGTTGAATGAGGTTCAGCAGAAAGCAAATTGTTCCAACATTTCTTCAGGGAACTTGCTGCTTTAACTGTTTGGTAAGTTGCATGAATAAAATGCATACATGCAAAGCTGGGAAGCCTGTGTATGCATCCAGTTGTATTACTGATTCCCAGTTAACTTTCTGAAAGCTATTTTATACTAGAGCTCTGATTTGGGAGTAAAGCTACTGGCTAAGCAGGCAGACAGAATGTTGCAGAAGCAATCAGTCTGTGTCTAAGAATGACCTATATGCAGAATGTGCGAGTTCCTCGTGATCTGAAGAGCACCAAGCATGGATATAAGCATAGTTCAGGCCATGGGCACATGGTACTCTCAGTGTTAAGGTAATATTCCACATCTTTTCCTGTTCCTGTGCAAGAAGGACTGGAATTTTTCAAGAACCTGTTTTCATGAAGTTTCTAGATCAGGCTCTGGGGTCAGTGAGGGAGAGAAAACACTGAGGTTTTGAATGTCTTCCTTCTGAGTTCTTATTTCAACCTCTGAGTCTCTTAAAATTCACATTTCCCTGTCTTGCACCCTAATTTGTCTCTGCTGGATGTTGTGATGTTGGATTTGAATCTGTAGAGCTTGCCAATCACATGTCCAGATATCACCTGGTGCCTCTAATTGGATTAGATAGTTTCCACCCTTAGCCGTTTGCTCAGGAGGAGTTATTCTACTGCCATTTCAGAATATCATTTCTAACTATTTTTATATTTAATTAGAATGAAAGCTCTGAGATACCTGCAAAATGGAAGGGGCTTTGATCCTGTCTCCCTTGAAATATTTATATGGAGGAAAATTTTTTTTAGAGGTTCTGAATCACAGAAGCCAGGATCTCAGTGGGATGCCAATTAAATCTCTCCTGAGTTGCTTTCCTGTTTGCCATTTGCCCTTGTTTATGTGGACAACACAGATACCCATGCTGCTTGGTGAATAAGCACTGCTATTTTATTTATTGTGGAACATATATAATTTATTTTGTATTTAGAAGTATTGGAGTAAGGTGACCAGAAATTAACTTATCTGGAATTTGTGATTGCATTATTCTACTTTAATACATTCTCCTAGTGCTAATAACAATTTGTTCTGTGACTTTTAATATGTGAAATTAACCTACAATTCTTTGTTAATAGCCACGTTTAGAAATTCAGTTGTGTGTTCAGTCTGAGTATTTTATAAACTTGCATAGACTACTTCATCAAGGTTTTAGGAAGCTCTGTTAAATTTGCTATTACTTAACAGCTATGGTACACATTTAATCTGAATAACTACTGTAGAATTTACTTCTCTGTGGCATAGCCAAGAATAAACATTCCATCTCTATCATCCCGCAAAAATGTAGAGAAGTTTTCCTCTGTATTTTGATTTTTTAACATTCTTTTGATCTAGTTTTGAAAGACTAGTTTTCACTGAATAACAAAGAAGGCCTTTTTGTCTCAGTCACTGTATCTTACTGTCAGACAGTGTGTCATAGCCAGACTTTTTTTTTCTCTCCTCAGAAATAATTTCAGAAAGCATTTCATAAGCTCCCAAATGTGAAAAGCAAGTAGCTGTTAAATGTGGCCTTTATTTTGTGATGCATAACTATTTGGTAATTTAGAAAGGGCATGTAACATTGGTTGTAGTTTTACCATTTATTTAAAGAAGCAGTAAACATTTTCATTAACTATTCTTTGTGAAATAAGTGATTTACATGTTGCATTTTTGAACTGAGTGGTAATTTAAATCTGTCTGAACTATGAATAACAATAAAATTCTCATTTCTGCTGGGTTCAGTAAGATAAGCGGGACTTACAGTGAAGGTGACATAATGGTTTACATTTATTTCATTTCCATGGGGTCTTTTGTTGTCCAAATTTTTGCTATGACCTTGCATTCTGTCTGGTGACCAAAGTTAGCTGTAAAAGATGATGCTGTAATTGTACATCACCTGATACTTTATTTCATTCAAATACTTCAGGACTGAATCCTGAAATTTTATTCACAAACCTTATTCATTGCAAATCCCCATGATGGAGCATTCTGTTCCTATTATGAAGATGTCAGAATTTGGCCCTGATCCTATAATGTCAGCTGCACAGTCATGAACCAAGTTCCCTAACCTTTCTTAGCATCCTTTTGTTTCTTTCTGACTTCTCCATAAAAGTTTCATGAGGAGAATGCTAATAAGTAGAACCTTGCATTTTTATTCTTTTTTTCCATTAGGAAAGCCCTATTTATTGTGTGCTTGATCTTCCCTCTGTTAGGCTCAAATTGACTCGTTTTTAAGTCAATCATATAGAGTTTGAAAAATTCAAACTGCACAGTCCTGATTTATTTTCTGAAGTAATATTTTCTTGGGTTGAAGCCACAGAAGAATAAAAACTGAATGGAGAGAGAAAAATGGAATTGCATCAATGAAATTACATGGCCTGACCTAGCTTTCATAGACTGTACAGACTTGAATGACTGAGGTAACTGCATTAAAAAAAATAATAGTAATACATTCAGATGTGTAGATGCTGCTTGTTTGTTGGTTTGTTTGTTTTTACTCTAAAGATATCAAATACAATAAGCAAATAATATTATTTTGTTATTTAGCTTAATGTTATACGTTGAAGTTATTCCTTTTAAATATCCTGGATATCATGTATTCCTGAGTTGCTTCACTGAACAGCACCTCTGTGTTCTTACTGTAGCCAGACTTAAGAACAATACACAGTCTTTTGTGTTGGTCTGTGCTCTAGCCAAAGCAGTAAAGCATTTTACATTCCTTGATATTACTAGAATGAAATTATCATTTCATTGCCTAGTTAGACTGGAACAGTTAGAATTCCAAAGGGAAAGTAGGAGTAAAAGACAAACAAAAAACCACACACAAAAGAAAAGTTAGTGCATTCAGTGGAGTTATTCCTTGTTATGATACTGTGAAAATCATTTTTAAAATAAAGATGACTGAAGCCAGAAGGTTTATAGGCCTAACAATTTATTTTACTGACTTGACTTCTCAAGACGCTGGGCTGCTGCTATATATGCTTGTTTTTTAGTTTTATTTCTTCTAAAATTTTACTCCCTTTACTCTCATTTACACCCACCATTACCCCCTTCCCCCCCCCCCCCCAAATAATGCTCTAGAAAATGTGTAGTGATAGAAGTCTAGGCTAAATAAACTGGAAACTAGGACACAGCTTTGGTGAGTAATGAGATAGTTTGAGGACAGTTTATCCTTTTAGATGACTGTTGGAAGAACAGAATCAACATAAAAAATGATAATTTGCAGTTATAATAATACTCAAAGCTCCTTTACAGAAGCTTTCACATTAGGAGGTATTCAAAGTAATTTATATAAGTTAACATATAACCACTGAGCATCAGAGCCAGGAAAAGCATCATTATTAATGTAGCATTAGGCTTCTCTGCCTCTACTTGTTATGGCAAAGGATATTTTAAGCGTTTTCAATACACAGATGCACCTGTCTGGATGGCCTGATTCAGAGCTCCAGACTCTTTCAAAGAACTTCTATGGCGAATATTCAAAAGAGAATGGAGGAGAAAAGTGGTGTACTAATAGCCCAATTAAGTTGTTCCATCCTTCCTCCATAGTTTTGCTAATAAGGAATACAGAAAAGTGCAAACTGGAAGAAACAAGTGAATGGAGAATGTTTGGAAATCAAAAGATGTGAATGATTTCTGGTTCTGATAGTCATCTTCCCTGAGGGGGTTTACTCTGTCTTTGAGGCCCCCATTCATTTGTGTGTTTAAAAGTCTTAAGTTCTCTTAGGGGACAAGTACCAGATGTAATAACATGCTGTTGCACTGTCTCAATTGCTAGAAGCCCTGATCTTGCTTGGAGATCCCAAGCACAGTTGTGGTTCAGGTAATGTTTGGATACATTTTCAGTTTATGGAAGAAAAACAAATAATGTCCACTGTGTAGCACAGGAAATTTGTCTTGCATATGTCAGCTGAAATTCTATCTAGAATTTTTTTATCTGTCTCTTTTGGCTTCCTTTCCTAGTTTCTGGATTGCATTACTATGTTGTCTGTCACAGGTGATTTTGTATCAGGACTCAGGAGTATGTTGCCTTAATATCCTTTATTCATTTTAGAGAATAATGTATTAATATTTATTAAGGCATTGATACTAGCACTTACCCACCATACTGGAGACAGAAGTAAGCATTTAAAGGGTCAAATTCTACTCTTTTATCTGAATTTTGTTCTTGTATAGATCCATCAATTTTCTAAGCAATTATAATTTATTTCCTCAAGTATGACTGAGCATTGTTCTCAGGCTTCACCAGTGTTTAGTATGAAACAGTGCTTTCCTGGAAGTGCCCTAGGAAGAACTAAAGTTCCAAAAGGAACAG
Source organism: Apteryx mantelli (assembly GCF_036417845.1). NCBI lineage: Eukaryota > Metazoa > Chordata > Aves > Apterygiformes > Apterygidae > Apteryx > Apteryx mantelli. Next base: position 18,099,874 of record NC_089984.1, read on the forward strand.
CTGAAAAAAGGTACAATGCCTAAACTATTTCAGTTCCTACACAGCAAATACTTGGTGTATCTTATAGATAGGAAAAAGTTACAACTGCCCTTCATTCATCTTCATACCTGCAGGAATTTATTTACCTGAAAGAAAACCAGATGGAATATATCCATTGATAAATGGCTGTGAGCCAAGTTCTGCTGATTCTGTTCTGTGTAATCTAACTGCTCAAATTCTTGAAAAGTCTCATTGCATCTTAAAGCAGCTAAGTACTTTCCACTCTTGAAGCCCAACATTGAAACTCAATTACTCTAAATACATTACTGTTGGCTGTGCATTTCCAAGATTATATAATGCTAATAACTCTTAGAATTTGGTGTGCCTGGCTCTTTTTCATCAGAACAACTCCCACAGCAGCATCTCTTTAACTTCTGGTGCTATGTGGATGCATCAGAATTTCAACTTTAATTTAAAATAAAAACAGGTATGTTTCCAGTCTTTTATTCTGATTTTTTTTCCAGAAAGTAAACCATAGAATATGAAAAAAAAAAAAAGATGAGATGTACAAGAAGATATGGAAGCTTGTCAGTAAGATAGCCCAAGTTGTTCAAATATGCAGGGCCAAGTCTTTCAATACCTCATCTCTCATACCTTCCTTATCCACTTTCAAGGTTGTTAGTCTTGCATAATATATCTAGCTTCATTCATTGGTAGAAACAGGCTTTGGATTTGGGAAAGTGTTGCATGTGTTCTTTTGCTTTATACCCCTATCCTCTCTCTGTCATGTTTCTGTTATAATTCATGTAAGGGAATTTCAGTTTCTGGTAACTTGTTTGTACAGATTTCCAGGATGATAGTTCTTGTTCATTTTTGCTAGTGAGCTTTGTAATTACAATGCAATATGACAGTTTGTAATGTTCAGCAAGATGCCTTTTATGTCCAAGACTGCACTGCTACAACTTCTTAGTCCTTAAGTCAAGGACCAGTTGTGCTCTACATCATGTAGAGAAATAATAAATGCTAAACCTTGCTCTGAGGATTTTGCAGTCTCCTGTACCATCCTCTGATTGTCTTGTTTATTATGAAACAGGGTGCACAGACATGAAATATCTTAGTGAGAAAATTCAAAATAGAATGTCTGTCTGAAGTTCTGATTCAGTGTTATTTCCATGGAACTGTACTATCTCTCTGTTATTACATGCTCTTTAAAAATCTGAGACTTTTCTATATAATTCTTTTATTTCATATACTTAAATACAAAATAGCCTTACATGAAAGACCCTGCAGTAAAATTTAACTAGAATATCTAACTGAAAAAAATTGTACTAAGTTTCTAAGCTCTGTTTGTATACACTTTATAAATGTAGGGTTCTCAATGACATAACTACACCACAGCCATATTTTTGTGACATACAGCTGAAATAACGATATGATCCTAAAGTAAAAAGGAAGATAGCATGGGATTAGATTTGTAAATATAAAAAAAGGGGTGTGTGGTCCCTTGGTGCAAGCTTCTTATTTGCACTGGAAATAACTGAATGCAGCTGAGTCTAATTAGGCTCAGAGGCTTAACATAGCTTAATGGCTGTGCTCCTGTCCCACTGTTTGGTTTAATTGGTTATGGCCAGAGAGAGAAATGGAGGTTAAAGAAGGAGCGAGTGTTTCATGCAGTTTTGTTTAGCTGTGTGACATGAATGTCAAATAAAGGCAGTACTAATTTGTGTTTTGGCTCGTGTTAAAAATAACCCCAAAGCTATGAAACTGTTTGTGCATGTATATGTGTGTGCATATGCCCACATGCTTCTGCCTGATATGGAAGTTTCACAGCCTTTTTCTAGTGGTTTGGAGTGTGTTATTCTGCCACTACATATATGAGCTCCCCTCAAGGGTTTGTTGTTGGGGAAAAAAAGTAGAGAGGAGTTTGACTGGTATCTCAAAGCTATGCTGAGCATAGAATTCTCAAGTGAAAGCTGAACAAGTAACTATATCACTGCCGTGCCCTCACCAACCACTTGGTTAGCACAGAGGCATAAGACCCTCTGATGAGAATGACATTACTGAACCTGTAGTTTGATGTGTGGATCCATTTATTTGCACAGTATGCTGAGGTGAAACCCTCCGAATGGCATTTTATTTGTATACCCTGGACTGAGTGTTCAAGGATGACTCGGCCTCAGTCCAGAGTCATGAGGACAGGTCATCATGGTGGGACCATGGTGGGAAAAGGGTGGTTTGAGGTAACTGTCGTGGTATGAGACAGAAGAGCTCTGAGTTTTAGATCTGTATCACAAAGATGGCTGTCTACTGTCAAAATAGATACGTAATGCAAAATGTCCTTAAGACTTAACAAGCATCATTTTATTAAATATAACGGAAAAGAACTATATGTTTACATAAAAACGTCAGACCTTATGTTCTCTTATAGTGCCTGGAAGATGCTTCCCCCCCCCCCCCCCCCCCCCAGATACAAAATTATTTTTTGTGATATTGAAAGGAAGTAAAATATTGAAGATCTTTGGAACATCTCAATTTTTGATTAAAACATGAACTTCAATGTTTCCATTTATATATATATATTTGCAATACTTCTATATCTTTTAAACATAGAGGCATTCTTTTCCCGTAAATTTCCCCAGTGGTTTGGATTCTGTATGATGGATAGAAAAAATATTGTGAATGACCGTATCCACTTATGCCTAAATGTGTGTGTGTGTACGTATATGTATATGTATTTAGCCTAACACTTCATATAAATAAATGTATATGAATAGCATGAATTTGAAATTAGCACATTTGCCTACACTCATGTTATTAAATGGGCTTAGAATTGTGGTGTGTCAGACTGCATGACTGCACTCTAGGACATGAATCGCCAGTGACAGTGAAATTGTGGCTGATCACCATTTTGGGCATATTTTCTTGAATAACCAATTAATAACCATAAACATTTCATGTAATTAAGAAATGAAGAGATGGTCTCAAAACCTGCAGTGTCAGCATCCTTTGTAAGATACTGTTTGGATACTGTTTTCTTAAATTGCTTGGGTTGTCCATGGAATCGGGAAAGATGAAAGAAGAAATCATACTGGAGTCCTATACCTTATTTATATGTATGCTTTATGTAGCTTGCACATGCATATATGATGTCAGATGTGGTCTAATCACTTCCTTGAGCTGAAGCTAATCCAAATTTAAAGTGTTCAGAATTTTGTCTAGGTTCACATGGGACCAGAAGTATTGCTATTTATAAAGAGCTTAAACTATGCAAATATCTTAAGTTGTATTTATAGCACAACTAATCATTACTTTTAAAACATGACTTACAATCAGTGATTATAATGCAGTGAAATCAATATATGAATTCAAAAGCCTCTATGTCCTCATCATCCTAGATGAAATAATTAAGGTATTCTTTTAGTATTTGGCAGTGTTATCTGTACAGACTTTTTATCATTGCCTCAGAAGCTACAGAGGGTTTTGAAAATAAGAAATATAAATGATAACAGTAAACCATACCCATACACGGAACAAAAGGAATGTTTGCTGAACAGTGTCCTTTTCTGTCACTCAGAATTTTCTTCAGACTTGCACTTTATTTGCTGAAATTGTCCAAGCTTGGCTTCTGTCCAAGAGTGAATCTTATTTTGAAAAGTTCAAATGTCAGACTACTGGAGGGGCAAATCGGAAGAGATGGGATTTAAGTGATTTCTTCCCACCTCCAAATTCTCAGTAAATACAGCCGAGATGGATTATTACAGTTTGACATAAAAATAGCTCTGGTTGCCAGGCAATGAAGATTTGTTCTATAGGAAACCAGACTTGTGTTGCCCAGGATCTAAAATTGCATGCTTCTCAAGTATGTATACATATTTGTTAAATTAACAAATAAGTATGCAATTAAATTAACAAGTAAGTATGAACTTGAAAGTTTGCATATGCTAGGTTGTTGGTGGGTTTTTTTTTTTCCTTTTAATGCCAGTCTCTTAGACTTTGTACCTGAACATGTAGAAGTCTTAATCATTACAAGTTCTCTCATTCTTGACATGTCTGGACTGCTTCAGCTCTCCTGATCTTTTCCTTTTCCTTTTCCTTTTCCTTTTCCTTTTCCTTTTCCTTTTCCTTTTCCTTTTCCTTTTCCTTTTCCTTTTCCTTTTCCTTTTCCTTTTCCTTTTCCTTTCCTCTTTTCCCCCTCCCTCTCATTTTCCATCTGCCCCTTCCTGTCTGGCTCTAGACACTCTCCTTAATTACATTAAAAAAAAAAAAAAAAGGTGCATTTGTTGATGCACCAGTTTAAAAAGCTGGGGAGGCAACCGTTACAGGCTTGACAGCTAAGAAATGGTTGATATTTCCTGGTATATCAGTGGTGTTAGAAGAGATAATCTTCTGTAGTGTTTTAGTAGAAACAGATATGTATCTGAATTAGAGCAGTGTGATTTGGCTCCTTAAATTGACTTCTCAGTTTCATCCAATTTGTTTTTGATTTCACAGTGATTCAGTTTGTATTACTGTTCTTGGATGCACTATTGTGTAGTTATCATGAGTTGGGTAGATACTAGTATCCATGGTCTCTTACTGCTTTTAAAGGTAACATTAGGCATGTTGCTTTGGTGTACGAGCCTTCAAGCAGCCAAAGCTATAGTTTCTTCAGCCTCCCTCTTAGAGATACACCTGTGCAGGATAGCCTATCTCAGACAGCCCTTAGAGCCAGCTCTGATTTAACTAGAATAGCAATATTTCCTGTTCCCAGTGGGATGCTGCATTTCAGTTTGAATTCATAGGTTGTTATGCGCTTGGAATTGTACTTTCTTTGGTGTTTGTTTGTCTGGGGAAATCTGCTGCTGTTACTCTCTTGAAGTTTGTTTAGAAGTGTACAGCAGTGTGTCAGTCAGACTTTTTATGCCAAAAAAGAGAAGAAAAAAACACCTCAAACAAACCAGAATACTCTAGAGCCCCAGCAAATGTGTAAAAGGATAGAACTGTAAACAGGGAAATTAGAATTCTCTCTTTGCATACTGAATAAACCAGGAGCATTTGTAAGTTTAGTTTGACAATGGCAAGAATAAGAGCTAAAATAGAGGATTGTTTTAGACTTCTTAAAACAGAAGCATAACAATTGGTGAGGAGTGTGTCAAACATATTGCGAAGGGGTGGAATACATATTTATCAGCCTATTTGAACAGGATACTAGAGCTTCATTTTCATCTGCTGCTATAAAGAAGCAGTATCAGAGCGTGAAATTAGCAGTCAAGTAATACATATGCCATAACCAAAAGCAAAGCAATTAGCTGCACGGCTCCACAGAGTTTATCTACTGATTCTATTGCATTTTCAGCTTCAAACTTGATGGTTTTTCACTCACTGAACAGTAAAGGCAGTAAACAAAATTCATCTGTTGCAAGTATTTTTGTAGCCTGCAGCAGCAACCCAGCCTTGTAACTTTTAGTGGGCAATACAATGCATCTAGCATCTGTAGTGAATGGTAAATGTGGTGTTTGTATTCTGCAGGCTTAAACACATTAACTCCTGTAAAACCCAACTGGAACTTTGATCGCATAAAAACTACCAGATTGGGACTCCACCATGGATCTTGGTTTGTGTATACATTGGAGAGAAAACCATTCAGAAATTTGATTCTGTATTCAAGAGCATAGCTCAGGAGTGTTGTCTTGTGGGTCTTCGGTCATTCGGTGTGAACAGCATTTAGGTTGGGATTGGAGTTTGCTGCCTTTTAGATACAGGAAAGTATAGTTCATCTTCATTTATACTGTGAACTTATGAAAATAACTTTTCACATGCACCACTGAATTTTAGAAAGTATTAAAATATGCTAAAAAACTCAGTTTAAGAGTCCATTTCTCTTTCTATGTCTCCTCTTAGAATTAAATCCATAGAAAAGTTAAGATATTGCAATGAAATGTGAAGAAAATGCTTATTTTCAGTTGCAGAAAACAGTTATACACTAATACCTGCAAAAATTAAATAAAAGATAGGCAATGACATAGGAATTACCTAAGATATTATAGCACTATTCAAATGTTGTATATGAAGTAATAAATCTTATGGGTTTAACAGTTTTCCAGGTACAATGGGTTTCCCAAACCATAATAAGGTGCACACTTTATACAGTATCTCAGTTAATAACCATTTGTAGTTTAAAGAAGATGCTCATGGCCATGTTTTAGTTCTCTTTGTTTGCCCTTGTGGGCAGTTGTGGAGTGACATTCACTGTTTTGTGAGAACAAGCACAAATGGAAGGCAAGTCTAAAGCTAAGGCTTTCAAATCCTTATGAATGGGTTTTTAATTCTGGGAATTTAACTTATCATCAGGGGACAGCAATATATTCCAGTAAAAAAAAAAAAAAATCTTAATTTGACATACCACAGTAACAGCCAGCTGTTCTTCAGTTACAGAAATGACACTTTCTACTTCCACCTCTGCAAAACAAAGTTAATTAGAATGTTTCCCCCAAATTTTGTCCAAGGAAGACTTCAAAAGGAGCTATGTGAAGAACGGCAAATGCAAAGAGCTGCTTAACTACTTTACAGTACCAATGAAATGGATTGGACTAGTGAATATTGACAGGGAAAACAGAGCACACTTTTTTTTTATTATGCAGAGCAACAGAAACGTGACAATGCCCGACTCTTTTTTTTTAAAGTAATCAGACATAGGTATTTCTATTACCAGTCTTTTTTTTTGTCAGTTTTAACAACAATGCAAATGATAGCACAGTGAAAACCTAAGTGTGCAAACTATTTTTTGTTCACAGACATCAAGTATCCAGATTTATCTATCACTTTGTCTTTCTTTGTACCTTTAGCTCTTTTTGCTTCTGTCTTTAAATTAGCTAATACATAAAACGTATTCTATGACAGAGCTATATGTGTAACTTAGAGTTTTTTGGTGCATACTATGTGTGTTTTTGCTGGGGAGGATGATTGTAATCCTTTCAGCTTTATTGATACCAAGCATTTAATTTCTTTATGAGGATTTGTTTGTCCTGCTTTCTTCCTTTTGAACTTCACTAAATGTAGCTCTTAAACCAAAGCAAAACATTCTTTTTAATAATCATCTGAGTGAATTATTTTCCTCATATTGTTTAAGAGCATAATGAACAGGCTCAAACCAGAGATCTATATAGATCAATATCTTTTTCAGATAGTGGCTGAAAATGGATGCCTACAGAAGAATATTTAAACAAGGCAAGCATATATAATTGTCTCCAAGCCTTCAGCCATTTGCCACTCAGGGACTTTCTAAGCCTGATAAAGTTGTTGTGCATTTAACGACTCATGATTGAGTTCTCTTCCATAAATTTGTTCAGTCTCTTACTGAACCCATACAAACTCACTGCATCAAGCTTCAGTTTTCTCAACTCTGAATGGAGTGCCATGCCAAAAAAAACAAAACCAAAACCCCCACCCCCCCAAGCCTAATTTACTGTATAGGTTAAAAAAAAAAAAAAAAAGTCTTGATACAATTACGAAATTATGCTATCAATAGTTTCAGCAGAGTTAACTGATATAATATTTCTGGAAACAAAATGTAAATGTGAATTTAAAGTTGTTTTTAGAAGCTTGTATTTTAGAAGCAATTAGTAGACATGCTCACATTTCCATGTGCATGAGAAGAGAAATTTCTGCTTCTTTCATGTTCAGGCTCTGGAGATGCAGTAGCATTAGTATCAGTAATACAGAAATGCTAAAGACTTTCAGATCAATACTTCCTTACTGCACAAACCAAATCCCCAAGGGTGTAATCAGACTGAGGAGGAAATTGCTTTCTTCCTGCCCTCTTCTACATATGTATCTGTATTCAGTTAAGGCAGAGCATCTGTTATCTAAGCAAATTAAAACTGGACAGAAGACATGCTATTGCTTCATCAGTAAAATCAGACTGTTCCAGACAATAGTGTAGTGGATTTTGGTCATCCTATGTAAAGGAATGTTTCATATTTTTTTTATGTAAAACTAAATAAGAGCTTGATAATTCAATCCATTTTTTCTGGATGCTGTATTTTGCTGCTTTTACTAATTTTATCAGATCTTTCTAATGAAACAACAACAAAACCTACAACTTTTATTTACGTGATCTGTCTCTGCTCATAACTGTTTGTACTTTGATAAATGAGTAGGTATCCATGTACTTACCACATCACTGTAGTATACTTTCAGTTCAAGTTCCTGCTTGTTCAAAGCTTCTTATTACCTTTAACTGATGCTGGTTTTTTTATATGAATTCTGAGCATATTTTGCTAATGGAGATTAGAATTTTTCTGTTAAATTTTTAAATGCTTATAGTTGTCAAGCTATCAGTTAAATAACTACATTATATTATACAGTAATTTACCAAATTTGGTGGCACATTTAAAAACTTTTAACAAAAATTTTATGCTTATGTAATTTATTTTAAAAAATGATCTGTGGTGTGTAAGTATACTCAGAAGTCAAGGTATGGCTAATTATAGAAGAGGAAATTTTCAAGAATGGATGCAGTTTGTTTTGTTTTCATAATAGGTCCCTGAATTGCTTATCAAAGGGAAAATTGTGTAGAATCACTATCATTGAGGAATCTATTTTATGGTTTTTCCAAATAGTTTCTTTTTTTTGTTCTATATAAAAAAGGTTGAATGACCAATATTTCCAGGTTATGTATGATCTCAGCCATGTGTTTTTGCACCCATGGCCATTGAATATAGAGATGAAGCGTAAATGAGAAGTGATTTTTGAAAATACTAAAAGAATAAAACACTAATCTGTGAGAGAATTCCCCATGCTGTGGAAGCCCCTGGTGTTTTTTTACAAGATGAAATCCAAACAAGTGGTTGTCTTTTTGGAAAGTGCATTGAAAACACTCTTCAGTGTTTGTTTTTCCATATATTTGAGAGACTTTTTATTGCCCCCTCACAGATCCTGGGAATTTTTCAGAACAAAGTAGCTATCATTAGCTGGAGCAGCAATGCAAGATGTGAAAACAGAGAGCAAAAAAAAAAAAAAAATCCTTATGTTCAATAACTATCTAAATTTTGAATGAATAATGTTTAAGAATCCAGTGAACTAATCTCAGCATCTGAAATTCAATCTAATATAGGTGTATTGTATTTTTGAATTACAGCATCAGGAAAAGAAAGTCTATGAGAAATAGAGAATTTTTGAATAAGAGAAATAAATAAAAAGCCAACAGAGTCCTAATTGGCATAATAAGTTAAAGACACACTGTAATATGATGATCTTGGATCTTTTCTCCAAGGTATGTTGTTTTAAGAAGCGTGAAAGTATTTAGTAGTAGAGTTTCAATGACAAGCCCTCTCAATAGTTTTTAAAAACATATCTGGCAAAAGTGTTGTTGCTAAACATTAGATGAATTGATATCAAAGGACTGTTTGTAAATTTTCATATAGCCTTTTGTTGATGTAAACTTAGTAGCTGTTAAATAACTTCTTGATCCTGCTTAATTATTTGAAGTCTGGAGTCATGCTTTAAAATTGCTCATGGAGGTTTTTATTGTTTCCATAGTTAAACATTGCTTTCCTCGTCGTGTATTAATGATTGGGCATATTGTCTTTCTGCTTGCTATCCGGTGGTTAGCATGCTTAACTGTTTATAGCACTAGTTAATACAGTGAGAGTTCAGCTCATTGAATGGTGGATATTGGCAAAGCTGAGGCATGAAGCAGGATCCTTAATATCCAGAAGATATAGCCGATGGCCTCAGTTATTGGATCCTAATTAGTTTTAGTCCAACATTCGCCCTTTGCTCTCTAGGCTGCCAGAAAAGAATAGCACAAATGGCTTTGATATAGTTCTCAATCAGTAAGTTGGTTTCCTTAAAATAAAAGAGGATGTCACTTCTGTAGACATAACAAATCTCTGAAAAAATATGTTTCAGTACTCCCTGTTTGATTCTACGTGGTCAGCTACTGTTTTCTAAAAGTGTACACAGGAAAACATTTTCTAGTTAGGAATGCAAGCTTGCTTATTCTCTTGCTCCCACAGCTTTCATCCATGAGACTGAATTTATTCTCAGTCTGCAATAACAGTTCTTTGGGTAAAAAGAGAATAAAAAAATATAGTCCTTGGCCTGGTTTGAACCACTGTACATTGGAGTTCTTGAATATGTAGCAAAATAGTGGCTCCATTCTTTTGGCTGAGAATACCTTCTGATGTACTTATCCTAACAAAGTTGTTCATATGGCAGTGGACCTCTTTATAGCAAGGACTACTATTTCTTGGGCTTAGAAGCCTAGGACTAGAATAAGCATGTCGGATGAAGCTACTGTTCTGGCTTTGTGCAGTTTTGCTGTATCTGGGTTCTGTCCGTTTGCTTTTATTTTATTGCATTCAAAAATTGAGTTGCTGGCAGCCGGCAGAAGAAATTAATCAAAGAATGAAATTGGTAATCAGTTTTGTAAATGGAATTGTTGCTGCAGGGATTCTTACGATGAGACAATGTCTTACAAAAACACTACCAAAACTTGGTTAGCCACTAGCTTGATTTTTATGATGACGCCTGCCTTAAAAAAAAAAAAAAAAAAAAAAAAAAAAAAAAAAAAAAAAAAAAAAAGGGAGGGGGAGGGGGGAACGAGGGCATGGGCTAAATTTTTAGTCCTCAGAAGTACTGTGTGGTGGGGGTGGTTGTTGTTGTTTCTGTTGTTGTTGTTGTTGTTGTTGTTGTTTTTGTCTTTTTAGTCCAATGGAAACTAATTAGTATAGGAAACCGTCAAAGGACCAGACTATTAAGAATATGTTTTACATATACACTATGTTACATGAAATTACTTGGCAAAGATGATTTCAAGGGCTTGTGCAAGTATTCACTGAAGTGAGTTGAAGTCCATGTAGGGTATTTTTATTAAAGTCAAAGGATTCTGCTTACATACATCACACGGAAAGATTTTTCTATTCATTGGTTCTTTAGTGCAAAGCATGCAACTTATATTCAGATCTGTGTTTTGCTACAGTCTTCCTGCATGCCTTTGATCTCTCTATACCTACATTTTTAAATGGGAAGAATGGGTCTAATAACACTTCCCTTGCTTTGTGTGAATATTATGAGGACAAGTAATTTAAAGGCTGTTAGGGTACTCAGGAATACTAAAGACAGTGCGATGTTTTGATACTATTGGTAGTGGTGAGGTAATGTAAATACCTAAATTTTGCATATATAATATCTTCAAGATGCTTGAAGTATTTTATAAATGTTGATGATAAGATTAATAAGATGAAGACTCTTCACTTCCTGCCAATATATGTAATCGTTCTCAAGTGTGTAAGTGGTGTAGCAGAGGCTGGGTAATTACCATCTTTCACAAGTTTTCCAAGAGATTCTGCTTTACTGCTGAAGAAGACAGCTTGCCAGACCTTTGGGGCTCCTCAGCCATTTAGCTTTCTGTTCTCCCGCTGTCTATTTGTGGTAGGTTAGAGGGAAACTCCCAAATTGTGTCAGTCAACTGCTGTGTGCATACAGCAGTTCCAATTTTATAGAGCCAATGCTTTGAGAGAAGCAACTGTGTGAAAATAAATGTTTCTTGCTGTTCTCTTTATGCTACTGATATTAATGTAGGTAGACTTTACTCATAGGATCAGAGTGGTGGCTTCTGTTGGAAGGGGAATTCTGCTGTCATACGCAGATACTTTTATTTTTCACTTGTCTCGCAATATCCAAATCCTGATTCTGTGAGTGGACCCTCATTAATTTCAGGATGGTATGGTTAGGTGTAAGAATGCCTCTGCTTAAGGCAGTTTGGAGAATACGGAGTAGCAGAGTGAAACATTTATTTAAAAAAATCCGGTTTCTTGTTTTCACATGTAATACTATATTTTTGCTTTGCCTTTGTTCAACATGTATAAGGAAATTGTTGGTTTTATATTTCTTTATGTAATATTTTCAGTAGTGTGTTCTCCTGCCTTACAATATGATGTATTATGTTGGAAAAAGTAATAACCTTTGATACAGTGATGTGCCTGTTACCAAGTTGAAGTGCGCAGACCTGAAAGCTGTGCATCCAAAGTAGGATCTGATATGAACATTTCTCTGTATAAAATGTATTCAAATTTGAAGCCATGAAGATTCATAATAGAAGTAACAGTGCAGTTGATATAGTAAATACACAATAGGTTATAGATTACTGAAAAGTGGAAGGGAAGTTGCAACACAGTAGTCAAGATAGAAGGAGTGCTGTGGGAACTGAAGATGAGAAAGGAACAGATTTACCCAAGCTAAAGAAAAGAAGTTTCCTTTTGCTTCTACTAGAGAAAGAGGAGAGGTTTCCACCCCATCTCCCTATTCCCTTTGATCCCTATTGATATTGTCCTGTCAGTGTCAGTTTATTCGTACCCAGAAAGCATGCTATGCAATAAACCTATTCATCCTTTCACTCCAATAAACAGAAGATACTTTGCAGATAGGAAAACAATGCTTGTGCTGGGAAATCCAGAGCTAGAAATTAAATATTGTTAGCATATTTAGTGTAGTATTTTTAACTTGCTCCAAGCAGCATATACAGTAAACTAATAGAAGTGAAAATTACTGATGTGTCATCTCTAGTACTCACATTCAAAATTATTATGTTGGAGATGAGCGAAGGGAAACAGTGCATGTTAAAATGGGCTAAAAAGACTCACACTGCTCTGAACTGGAGAATAACCTCCAATTTGTACCATTGTTCCAGTGTACAAACAGGCTTCCGCTCTCTGAGCAGTAGACGCTTCTCTGTTAGATACCATCAGACTTAAAATAATCTGTAAAATGCAGGAGAGAAAAACAATGCCTCACTTAAATAAAATAATGGCCACAGTGACTTGAAACCTACAACTACATTTATATTTCTAAAACTGAAATAACTCTGGGGAATGGAGGCAAGTATTCTATTTCTGAGTGGATTTTAATAGGCAAAATAAAAATTATTGCCTTTGAATTTGACCATGGTATCATGCTTAACTTCCCTGCACTTGCAAAATTGTAGGTTTTTCAGTAATTATGGGTAGCTGAGAAGAAGCTGAGATAAATATGTATCAATACCATTTTAAAGCTTGAATTCAATACCATTTTAAAGGGATAGTGCTACCTATTTAGATAACTGTTTCCTTCTACAAATCTATTAACCTGTGTTTGAGCTGATTCAAAGTCTAAAAATGTGAAAGGAGGCAACACTACAAGAAAGCAGGAGAGATCTTAATACTTGCTGAGGCTGTTTAACAGTTTACTTGCAATCTAAATGTGCTATGTACAAGAATGACACTGAATTTTTCAAAATTATTTCTTTGTTCGCATAGGGTTTAAAAAGTAAGTTTGCTTAATTAACCTATGTCCCAAGGAATCTTTCGAGAGCCAACCAGAATATTGTGTAGTAAGGATTTTCTTTCTCTTTTAAGTTCCTTTTGAGTACTTATTAGAAATGTTGGATTAACATCCTTGTGGAATAAAGCCTTTGCTTTATTCTGAGAACAGGCACTACCAGACTCTGGATATGTTACCTTCCTTCGTCTTCCCTGCTAGCATGTTCTAAGACTGACCTAGGCAGCAAAGTTCTAGGGCAGAAAAATAGATCGTATTTTTTCCATTTATTCCTTATTTCTCTCCTGAGGCTAACAATGCATGATGGTGAATTAGAGTAAAGGTGAATACACGGGTAAAAGTGAAGTCATACAACTAACTCAGTCCTTTCCTATTTTCACTGACATTATGATAGCACAACAATTTTTAGCCATTATCCATTCAGAAAGTTTTGAATTGGTTGCTAAGGCTATTCTGAATAGTAACAAAATAATTGATTTGAATGAAATTCAGGCTTAAATTATGGATTTGAATGTTCTATTTTCTGGCTTTAAACAAATGGACTTCACTTGAAGGATGTCTGGTTCTGAGTAACTTTGCCTTTGAATGAAGACTGTGCACAAGTGTTTCTTCATGATACTAGAAGAACAAACAAAAATTCTAGTCAACAGCTTATCCTATTTATGTAAGTATCCTTAGTGTCTGACATGAATATTTTAAACTTTACAAACTAGTATGTCATAAAGTCTGCATGCTTTAAACATTGTTTTATGAAAGCGATAGCATCTTTCTACAATATATACATTTAAATATTTCATTTTTAATTTTTCAAAGTTTTGTTTCATTAGTGACAGGTGGTAACTAATGTTGGACTCCTGTGGCTTCTTTTGTGATCTATGTAAAGGACTGTTTAAATAACAACAACAAAACCTCCAATCTCCCAAGAAAGCCCAACAAGTCTTCCTTCAAATTTTCAAGTCCAGTAGTTATTTTCAATTTTGCAGTGATAGCAATCTGCCAGTGACTGAACTGAGAAAGGACAGAGCTGTCAAGTTATGATTAATGAAAATTGGTGATGAGTTAAGGCTCATGAAGGTCTTCCATACAGTTTGTAGTAATATTGTTATTTTAAATAAATACAAAACACACCAGTGCTGTGTGGCCATGTGATGTATGCTGCTGTGTATGTAATATGTAGCTATCTCTAACTTCATGTTGTTCTTTTCTGTCCTCTGAAACTGAAATAACTCTGGATCTGAAGTAGCCATAGATCTATTAAATATATGTATAAAATATAAATATATGTATACAAAACTAAAGACACGTAGAATCATTTACATTCATCTATTGATTGTTGGGTAGGACTAGTTGTGAGAACTCCAAGGATTTTTTTTTTTTTTTTTTTTTGACTTTTAGATACAGTTCTGCTTCCAGACTGAATTAATAGAACTAAGCTTACTGACTGATCTTCATCCATAAAACTGTAGTGCTTACTACTATGAGTTATTTTGGCTCTGAAAGAACACCAGGGAAATAATTTGCCAGTTGCTTTGTGAAATATTAAAATAAAATAAAATAAACAATGCAAACTTTCTATATGGTTGGATGACAGTTCCTTGTATCCAGGGAAAGGATCTAAGCAATCAAAAGAGTAAATAGGTCTGAGTTACTTTTCACAGTATGATAGAGGAAATCGTGAATATATGCTGGAAAAGTATAATAACTATTTGTGTGCAAGGAAGCAAGGAAAGCAGGGGGGTAGTGATTTTCCCATGGCAGAGCTGGGGTAAATGTTTTACCCTTGGAATATCTATAAATCTAGTGAACTACTTAGGGTGAATCATGTGGAATTGTACGGTATCTCTTGCTGCTATTGAAGACTGACAAAAATTTACTCATTTTATGCATAGACTGTAGAACAATCCTTTAGGCTTATGCTTATATAGTACTGTTAAATATATTAGTTGAGAGTGGTTCTGGAATATATTAAAAAGTGTGTAGTAAAATTAAAGAGCAGATGCTGAATCAAATACAACATAGGTGAGGAAAAGGTAATTTATAGAGCCATATGGAAGTCATATGGTGTCATTTATAGAGCCATATGTTTTGGTCTGTCCTGGAGAGAAGGTATCTTTATACTTGCTGGCCCAGGTCCTCAGTTCATGTAAATCAGTATACCTTTACTGTCTAGGTCAGTGACTTGGAATTTCTTTAGTTAAAAAAAACAAAACAAAAAAGCCTCCTGTTTTTTTTCTGCTAATGTTTGAGTTGTTACTTTGCATCAGGATTTGAACTTTGATTAGATTACCTGGAAGTCATCTGGTGACAATGCTATTTCTTAAGATTTTAAAGACAGCAGGTCGTTTAACAAGATAAACTTTGCTTCCAAAGGGACATAAGAAGAAGAAATATTGACAGCTACACTGTGCTCCAGAAATGTGCATGGTTCCACGAAAGTGAAAGCATTCATTTTTTCAGGAAACTGCATTCAGTTCTTTAGGTATCTATGCCAATTTTATAGATTCAGAGGAGTTAGTAAAAGATTCAGTGTTATCAGAGGTAACATGGCATGTATGTCTGAATAATTGAACAGAAACTGTGATTAATATGAAGAAATCCATTTTCTAAGATAGTTTCATCACACTATGGATATTAATGTATACCAATCAAACTTCACTGGATATAGCCTCAAGCTCTTTTGAGTCTCTTAAGGAACTCTGTTCTAGTATCTGGTCAGGAAATAAGGGGCAAATAATTCATGCTAGAATCCCTCTTAATCCTACAAACTATTGCAATATTGTTTGGGGTTGTTTCTTCAGTATAAGCACTCTTAGAAAGCAGTTGTTAATTCAATAGGAATATATTCTCAAGATCAGTTACTCTGTTTAGTCATCAGTATGTAATTACCAAATATAGAACCAGTGTTTTAGGTTTGGACCTAACAGAAATCAGAAGATAATTTTTGTAGAATAGAAGTGTTTTAATCTTGCTGATCTAACAGTCTACAATGATACCTACAATTAGCAACAGTATCAACTAGATTCTCTTTTGTCATAGGTTCCTGTATTGTTTCTTTGGTTAATAGCAACATAATTGCATTTCAGTGGGTGAGAGCGAACATAGTTCATGTATGAGGATTTTCAAAAATATTTATATAATTTGAAATGCTCATATGAGTGTGTGTGCGTGTTTGAAACTAAAAACAAATTACCTCCCGCCCCCCCCCCCCCCCCCAAACCCTGGAAGGAATGGGGGAAGGAACAGTAGTGACCTGGGACTTGCCTGCAACTTGTATATAATTCTAATTTCACTGTTTCTGTAAGTTTTCCATTGATTTTATACTCTTCTACTGTCTTGGTCCAGCCATCACATAAACAGCCTACCTAAGTTTGAGTCTGGCTTCCAACAGGGCTGACATTCTCATAATTGATAGGCCTCTGCTGATGAAAAGTTTCCCCCACTTGGATTCCAGCAGAACTCACTGATTGCAGTGAGTGCAGAGCACAGCAGAAAATCATACATTTTTAAAAATGTGGGTTTTGTTTTTTGGGTTTTTTTTGGTGACTGATGATCATTTTACTAAATATCACTGTTGCTAGGTCCCTGAGTAATGAAAGCTTTCCTCTTTGAGCCTGGTGGCTGGAGCACAGCAAGGTAGTGATGCCACCATCACTGGGCTGCTGAGTTACTAATACACTAAGATGTCAGGAATCAGACTCAAATCAGTATTCTATTAAAAGGTCTGTAAACTCTTTGCAAGAAATTGTTCCTTTCCTTTTTATGGGTTCATTGTTGGTATGGTCTGTGCACTAATGTGGTAGCCAGGAACAAGATTTTTACTCAAAACTCTGATGCTCCTCTTCCCACAAGGTAAGATAAATCACATAATGTAGTTAGGAGTTTGACTTGTGAGAAGTGAAGCTTGTCCTACTTCCAACATAAACTGAGGACTGATTATTTCTACTTCCTCAGTTCTTCTGCCATATTTGAGCCTGTCTTACAGATTTGTAAAGTACATTTGAAAATGATGATTAAGCTTTTACCATTCCAGTGTCCTAGTTGCAGTAGCCTTGCCAAACACTACTGGGTTTAGACCCTACCTTATGGTGTTTTGTATTAGTGTTATGTTTTTATTTTGTACTGGCAATAGAAGCTTTTCTAGTAAGCAGAAAGGCTGTGTAACCATTTTGGTAAGTTGGCCTGTATTCTCCCATGAAAGTCTTATTTAGTTAAACAGTGACCTCACTGCCCATTGGACCATAATATTATTCCTGCTGTTAGTCTTGCTCTCAGTTCTTGGCTCCTTCCCTGTGTTAGTATTGGCTCCTACAAGACATGAGAAATAACAAAAACATCTGCTGTCACCACAGGAGGCTGGCTGAGTTTCATCCAGAAGGATGTGTGCTGCTGTTGATCATCCTTTAGTACACAGTGCCACCACAATCGATAGGAATCACAGAAGATGCTCAGGAAGAAAGTGAAGGCGCTGAGCCAAACTTGCAGACATAAAATGGCAAAATGTTGTTCCGGCTAATAAATCCCCCCAATCAAGCAAATAAAAGTACTAAATTCAAAAGAAGGAAGATACCTCCCTACCTCCTGAGTGAATGGCTTTGATTGTAAATCTTGCCTCTTAACATGCTCTTTTCCTTGCCACTAGATACCTTCTACTGAACTAATCAGAAGCTCAGAGGCTTCTTCCTGATCTTTACTGTGTGGGGATAAGCATCCTAATGTGGTCAGAGGTGATGGGTGCATAAGGAGGGCAAACGCACCTTCCAAGACAAGTTTAGAAAGAAGGTTAGGAGATTAGTCAGAAGAACTGCTAGTTTTGTCTCTGTACTTGCATAGTTCTGGAGAAAGCATCATTTTCAGCATCATATTAGCATCAAATGTTGCTTACAACGATTATTACATCTCTCTCTTTCCATACTGTGATCCCTACAGAACTGGGAGTATCCAGAGAGATGCCTAGTGGCAAAATTAAGACTCCTTTTTTATTTTCTGACTTAACTTTCTGGCTTAAAAGAACACTACGCACTTTCTCATTGCTGGCTTCATATGTTGCTGTAGTTGATTATAACAGAAAACATGTCCAGGACTTTTCTGAAGATGGTGGGACTCTGAGAGGCAGGAGTTTTAGGGCCCAGTCGTTCTTACCCCCTTTCTGTTTAAGTTTTATCTGTTTTCATAAATTTGTTGAAAGAGAAGAGAGAAATTATATTTAGCAATTTAGCTGCAAAGATGCTGCTGGAAATTGTAGAGCAGGATGTATTGGGAAGCTGTGTATTTAAATAGCAGCTCACAGAGATCATTTTCTGATCTGTAGAAGCACTGAAGATTTGTAGATTTGTTCCTGCATATGATAGATAAAGCTAAGAGCCCCCTTTTTCTTATAACAGGTGTTCTTTAGAAAACTAGGCTACGGATGTCCCTCTAGAGCACTGTTTCCCTCCCCATTGTCAGACTGCAGATCTTATCTAGAGACAAAATTATTGCGTAGAATGTTTAAAATATTGGTCCTTTTACACATGCAGTAACAGAAAGGAAAACAGCTCAAGTTCTGATTTGTTGGATATTGCTTTACACTGGTCCCCATGCTGGGTAATTGCCTTTTTCTAAAAATGAAAGTAGAATTTTGAAAGTTTGCTTATTTTAGAGCTTTTTGTGACCCCTGTGGATATCTCTGGCATGAGAAATCAGTACTAGAAATCAGTACAGGAAAAGATTTCTGTGGAAATGAGTGATTCCAGCTCAAAATGTAAAGCCTTGTGGCAATAGTAGTGGGTTTTTAGGGGAGACGGAATAGTTTTATCATTTTTTAATTTGTAAATCCTAAAAAAAACCAAGCAAACAAAAAAACCCTGAAAAAATATTTTTTTATTTGAATTTTTCATCTCTTTTTTTTTTTTACAGAATGATCCAATCAATAACAAATGGACTTTATTTCCACAGAGTGCCCGTTAAAATAGATTTGAAGTCAAGTTTTATTGAAACAGTACAGCAAAAAGTTGATATACCACTTGGTCTTAAGGAAGAAGCTTCCCTTTTCACAAGAACTTGATTTTATACGGTGAAAATGTTTTGCAACCTGGGGTAAGACCAATACATGTAGTAGATGAATGCATCTAGTATAACAGGGGAGTAATAGTCGCTAATATGTGCATTATCAATAAGTAGTAGTAAAAGTACTTAAGCATTACACATCACTTTTACTATATTGAGCACTTTACAAGCATTAATAAAGTTAAGCACTTGAAATATTCACAGTGTGTACCATGGTGACAGTGATGATTTAGGCATGACCAGGAAGAAAGTACTCCTCAGTACTATTCTTAGAGCTATATATCTCCAGACAGAATGAGAATTAATTTACGTATGTCCTCACAGCTGTCTTTGTAACCTGTAGACCCAATATCCCTTGCTAAGCTACTTTGTGAGGCTAAAAGTAATACCTTTAAACTAGGAAGTAAAGCTGATCTTTCAGTGCATGCCTTTTTTTCTGATCTCCATGGGCTGAATCTTAAATGCATATGTATTTCTTCCTCAAAGTGAATTTCTCAATTACGTCCTCTAATGATATGTGTTACTTCAATATCTAGTTACGGAAAAAACTAATGCCTGATCTATAGAAAACCTGAATTACTAATACATGAATCATTGCTTCCTTTATCTTTACTAGGGTTTAGTTAAGCCCTTTCTTCTTCTTTTAAGAAGAAGTCAAGTTTCCCCCCCCCCTTTTTTTTACTTCACATGGATTGGACTGTCAATGAATCTCATGCACAAAGAAATTATGGGGGGCACCTGCATCCTGGAGAAGCTCTGGGAGGATATTATGCAGCACTGTAAATAGAGAAAGATTCTGAAGCTTCAAGCTGATGAGTAGGTTCTGTAAAACACAGCTTGTGAATAATATGAAGTGTGATACTCTGCTTTGATGAGCTGTTTGTTTGAAAATCATCAGTTGATCTTTATGCTGCTGCAACGTCTTTTGTCAGAATAATTTATATTAAAATTAAATGAAAAACTGAAGCTGTAGGCTTTTTAAGGCCAGATTATCACACAATTTAATCACCAGGTTATGACAAAACTTATTCTGAGGAGGTTTAACTAGACTGCAAGTTATGTAAACAAAGGACATGGCCCATTTCTACTTTTTTGAAGACTGAAATTCCCATGGTAGCAGTAGCTTTTCTTTATTATTGACCATGGTCAGTTTCTTCTGCCCCCAATGTAGACTGGGCAAATTAAAACTCAATAGCTTGTGATGATCAAGCAATAGTTACCTTTTTATTTCTTACTTTTTTCATCTCACAAAAGGAGCTCTGATTGTCCTCTTTCCTGGTCAGCAGACAAAACTGCTAGCTATGTCATACATAGTTTATAGACAGATTGAGTTTTTCCGGGTAACATGTTCTTGTACCATATGCAATATTTGTTGGTGTGATGAATTTTGGAGCCCAACACTGCAAACTCATGAGACAAAACAATACCTGCCTTTAAGCACCTCACCTGTCTTCTGCTACTCATCCAGCTCTGCCAGAGCTAATTCTAGTATTTGAGGCCTCTGAGCAACTTCAAAGAGCTACCGGTCTCATTTAGAAAATGACCTGTCAGAGTAGCGTTTCCTTCTTTCAGCTCCCAGGTTTGGCACAGGAAGATTCAATCCTGCACAAGCAACAAGACTTAGATATAGTTCTTCATGTTATGAGAGGTAAAAATGGACACTAAGTGACTTTATTCTCCAGTAGTCCAACTTTTGACCACTTACAGGGGCCATGATCAATGTCACAGTCATGCATTAATTCTTGACAGCGCATCACTGATACCTCCACAAGAGGAGATGATCTCTGTGCCGTTTAATTTAAAGCTATTCCCGTTATTTAAAAGATGGGAATGAATTGTAATCATAGGATGGGACCTGCTCTAACAACCTGCTGGCTAGTAGGCGATATAAATTACATCCATGGCTTGAGTGAGCTTTTTAGCTAGAGTGGTATTTTGGCTAGGTTGCACTGTTAGTTACAGGTCAGTCTGCAGTGATTGTGTCTAAGCTGCAGGACGTGTATTCAGCATTGCATCTTGCAGTCCCGATCGCCCAGTTACGCAAACTGGGGAGCTTCCTGAGTGCATCCTTGCTTCCTCCACACCTAGGGCCTGGGTTTCTTCCAGGAGAAACCAGGCCACATGCAACAGGACACAGGCCTTGTCTTCTGCTGATGTGCAAACAAGATGCAGCCAAAGTGCACAGCAGGACTGGGAAGTGTACCTCATGTATCAGCCAATTGATTGAAAAGTTATTAACAGGGACTGACACGCTTGAATCAAGATTTTACCATACTTCTACAAAGTAATAGTAATAATAATAAAAAAAATTAAATTGCAGATAATTATGGTATGTGAAGTATTCAAAGACCGAAATCTGGTTTTAAATCAGCAAAGATTTTCAGACAGCTTTACAGTACTGGACAAATGCCTTATTAAATTAAAACATTTTCGGATTTTGACTTCCAGAATGATTTAATCTGTTCCTTTATGCTTAATTTCTTCAAAGCTGAAACTGGAAATGTAATTTAGATAGCCTGAAACATAACGTGAACTCAACTCTTTGTGACAGTCTGGCTTTGTTTTCCCTTTTCTTAAATTTACCATTTTTGACATGTCTCATAATATTGCCTTTTTTCTTTTGAAGCCTCAGCTTCTGGAGTCACTGTTTTTGCTGTGTTACTGGTAATGGTTGCATGTAGAAAGCATGGAAAGAGAATCCCTAAAGTTTCAGAAAGTAGGGAGACCCTAGGAAAAAAATCAAACCAACAATCATATCTTATATTTACAGGCGTTAATTTTTACCAATTCTCCATTCAGTGTTCAGAGTGAAATTCTTACCCCAAATGAATCCTGTCCACATTACAACAGAACAATAATAAGCCAATTTATTTTGACACTTGTATCTTAGTTATTTTTGGTATTAAAATATTATAGTTGCAACAAGTAGAACAAAAATTAGTCATTTATCTAGCAACTATTGCAGTGATTACTGTCACTCCTGATCTGTGGTGGTGTTAGATACTTTGGTTCGTGGGTTATGTTGGTTTGATGCTGCAGTTCCCCCCAAAAAGGTTAGTCAAGGACTGTGCTAAATGATAGATTCTATTGGGATTTTGCCATGCTTGGCCCTTGTGCTAGCAGAGATTAAATATGAAAGGCTCGGTTCTACAACATAATCACCTCCATCTGGTGCTCCCTTTTTTGTCCAGCCTTGGCTATTGCTTTGCTTCTGATAGGTAGAATTAATTCACCCTGTCTTGCAGCTGTCAGGCAGAGGTTAAGAAAGCCAAAGAGAATGTACTGGGCTTGTTCTCTTATTATATGACATTAATCAAAATTAATGGAGCTGTAGTATGAAAGTGAAATAAAAATTTGGCTTTCCTCTTTCTGTTTCCTTAGATTTCAGTCCCTGTCTATGAATTTGCAGGAACCATGCCTGTTTCTTTGCATTTTAGTTGTAACAGCTGTTGTGTTCGTAATCTACAAGTACGGACTTTAGATAATTTGTCGATATTTATTGCCTGGGAAGAGGACCAAAAAACCCCCGTATGTTACCTAAAAGAAATTTATCCACAGGGACAGGGAATAGGTCTTCCTTTAGGTTTAAAAACTTTCATCTATCTAATCATCTATGCAAGGGAGTTATGAGTTTAAGACTAAACAATATTATTTCCATATCAGTGGGGTATGAATGGGGTCATAGCTACTTGATTCAGTAATGACACTTGTACATTTCTTACAGTGAGATGACTGGTCCCTTAGGGGGAATGTTTAGTGTGATATAATTATCTCAAATTAATCATTGAAACTGCTACTTTACAACTAAATCTGCATTTTCAACATTTTTGAAAATTCCAACTACCATGTATTTTTCCTTCAGATCCCTGCACATTTGTGTGCTCTGTCTCTCACTCTCTCTAACTCCCATAGAGAGTGCAATGAACTCTTCAAGCTTTAAGTGTGCTATTAAATATTGTTAATTACTTATTGTCTGACTTGCTGCTCTTCAAAAATGTATGTGCTGCACACTGGAACTTAATTTCCTAGGTCAGCAAATAGACCAGGTATGGATTTATATCCTATGGAGAGCTGCCTTTAGTTCATTGTGATTTTCTTTATATTTTTAATACAATAAACAGAAATATTTTATGCTACCCTTGAATAGAAAAATCAAAAAAAAACCCAAAAGGCTTTGGAGATGACTAGTTTGCCCAATATGGCAAATAGAATGGTTCTCAGGCATTCTTCAAATCATTGTTGATTAATGTGTTAATGATACTCCCAAATAGTTGTATTTGTGAATCTCATAGATATTTCAGTTCCACTGCCAGCCTCCTCCATCTTTTAGCCTGTTACCTCCAAGATCTGCTGATAAAAGTCTTGTAAACCTTTTTAAAAACATAAATGCAAATAAAGTTTGTCTGACAGGCTTTGCATAGAGGAAGGTTGCCTGTACTCCCACATAATAGTAATAATTTGCTACTTTATGTAAAACAGAAAGCATAAATGTTTGAGTCCACTTCTTCTATGTTCAAATGTGTAAGCCTTTTAGATGAAATTTCTACTGTTGGAACCTTTTAATAATCTATGTTAATAGTGGATTCCTGGCAGAGAATAGATTTTTTCAGCAGTTTTCTTATTGCTGTTTCTACCACTTAATAACATTAGAAAAGTTACTCTGATTATTTAGATCATATTGGATCATAAACAAAAGATATACTGGTAATTCTAGTCTTAAAAATGGGCAAAATGAAACAATACATTATTTTCAATGAATCTTTCATTCTTTTGTAGCAGTAAAAAATGTCAAGAGGTGATGATTGAAAACCTGGATTTATTTGTAGAGTTGGGTATTATTTCATGTTAACAGCAACAACAACAAAATTACAAGTAATCAGCTAAAGTACTTCCTATAATCAAGGTAAACAAGTTAGCTAATTTTCCCACTATTTTTTTTTTTTAAGACCTTTCCTCACTTTTGTGCAGCACTTCAAGACTTTAGGCTTTCAGTGAATGATACAGTATCACAAAAATGAGTTAAGTATTAGCAGAGTAAGTGAAATGTGTGTTTTCAATGCTTGTAGCAAGTCTTCAGAGAATCACTTCTGTTTAAGATGTCTTTTATTTTCTATAGCAGAAGGAAATTAGGCCTGGGTTAATTAGTAGGATGTAGGTAATTCTGCAGTGTTCATTTCATGATAATGCCCTCTATCACTTAAGTCTCCAGCTGTATTTTTTCCGTGTGAGTTGGTTTCTGTCAGATGGAAGCAAACAAAATTAGTGGATGTGACAGAAAAATGCATATACCTTTCTACCTTTCTCTATGCTTTTACATCCAGATTCCCTTCCCCTTCTATAGTTCTGATAACTCAGTTTCATCAGGCATTGCTGATATTTTTACAAATTTAAGTTCCATCATCTGAAACGTTAGAGATCTGGCATGGTTACTCTTATGTTCTTTCTAAAATATACATTTTGGAAGAACTGTCTCAGGTTAAGGTTTGAACCACAGAACCGACTGATAAACACTAACCCTCTGTCCTGAAGAGTAACTGTCTAATCTGCCTAATGCACCTATTTCTACGCTACATAGACACCAAAGAACAATGATATGTCTCCTTTGATTTAAACTCAGTGTTCCTGTTAACAAAATGAAATGCTTGTTTTGCCCTTTTCTATGCTACTTGATAATTGAACAGGGGCTGTGGGGAATATTTTAATATGATAATAGGTCAGTCTTTGTAAAAGAAATTAATAGGGAATGTTCTTTTTACAATAGCAAAGGAAAAGAAGTTTGTGGATGTGGGCCGGGCATTAGCTTGAAAATCTGTGAAAAATTCTGTGAATACTCGTAATCTGTACATAACTGACTTGTCCTTTTATTTTATTTTTGTTTTTTTGCAGACAATAACTTTACTTGTTATCTAGGTTTATGACAAGTTCACCAATTATTTCTTTCTGTAGGTTGCCCTGAGCCAAAATATGGTATGATGTACACTCAGAAGCAGAGGGAAACTTAAGGATTCACTTTTGTGAACAAATAGAAGTGAAATTATTCACATATAAACTAGTGAATTTATCAAGCTTTACATAACTATTGGCATAAACATGTGTACTATTTTGAACTAAACATCATAAACTCTTAAAGCACACCCTGTTTGCTCACTTTAATGTATGTACATTTAATGACTTTGTTTTTCTTGCAGATTTTCAGCTGCAGGAATCATGCTCTCCTTCTGTCAATCTCTTTCATTAAGTGCAATTTTTAAAATTTTTGTTACTTTCAAAGAAGCCATATTGAGTCATTCTCCAATATTCCTCCCTTCCTTACTCTTCTATAACTTCAGTGGGAACTATTTTCATTATCTATCTTTACTTTCCTGGAAACATTACTAAGATTATGTTTTTCCATTTCACCATAATGCCTGAACTATTTCACTGCTTCACCTTTATTCTTCTGTGTTATGTGTTGAATTGTCTTGTAGAATTTGTCTAATAACAAGTACACTTATATTATGTCTTACTTTATGATTCCATATACACTGTGCTTACATCACCTGCCATTCTATACTGTGGAAACACTTAAAATCCTAAATAGTTATTTTAATAAGATCCGTATGCAACAGAAGCTACCATTACTCTATTTTTATAGGTGTGGGGGGTGAAGACATGAAAAGGCTAGATGATATGTCCATGTGAGGACATATAAGATTTCGGTGGCAGAACAGGGATTTCAGTGCGTCTCCTGAGTCTTAGGTTCCTGTGGAAATCACTCAGCCAACTTTCTAGTTTGTTTTCCATTGTATTTTTCTTTGGGGCCTGTTCTTCGCTGCTCAGCTCTTGATCAATTGTGACTTCGTGACCTTATGTCTGAAAATTGTCAGCACTGTTCACCTGCAAACTCATCTGCTATATTAAGCTGTCATCTTATTACAACACATTGAACCTTCTTTCCAAATAGTCTGCTATCCAAATTTAAATTTGAAAAAAAATTTGTTTGTTTGTTTGTTTCAAAGTTCCTGAAGAGAAATAAAA
Organism: Apteryx mantelli; assembly: GCF_036417845.1. NCBI lineage: Eukaryota > Metazoa > Chordata > Aves > Apterygiformes > Apterygidae > Apteryx > Apteryx mantelli. The sequence continues at coordinate 18,126,214 of NC_089984.1, forward strand.
GGAGTAAAACTAAGCTTTGGGATAAGTTCTGCTATGAACTGTCAGTAACAAGGAGGGGAAGCATGAGCATGTTGTGCAAATTAAAACACTCTGCTGGTCTTCAAAACTCCTGTGTGCAAGAAAGGACAAGGAATGAACAAGATATAGAATATGCAAATTAGGGACACATTAGGCATAAGACTTGTAAGTTGTTTGTAAGTCTGTTGTAAATATCTTTATTTTACCTTTTGTGTTAGGGGACTGAGGAACATAATGCAATGTTCTTCAGTATTTGTGGAGTCTCTTATGGAGCCACAGGAACCATTCTGTTATGTGATCTTTTACTATCTTGATCTGAAAATCAGGGCATAATCCTAATATAAAGAGAGTGCTATATCTGTGGAAAAATCAGTGCAAACTTCTTATTCAAAGCTTTAGTTTTCCATATAGTGGAAATTCCAGATTTTTCTATAACTTCAGATTCTGCTCTCTGTGAAGGCCAACTGGCAAAGTCTTGGTGTGCTGATGTTTACAAAGCTTGCCTCTGAACATTTTAACTTTTTCTTCTTATGAAAGATGGCAGGGAACAGGAATATAACCCCTCTGTTAACATGTAGGATGCTCTAGACTTTGCATTTTCTTCACATTTCAGCTAACTTAGGTCTCTGCTGTTTTGTATTCTCAAGTGACAACCATACTTGGAACCCTTTGTCTGACGGACTATTATGCTGGTTGTGGGATCGTTGCTGGAATACTGTATTTTACTAATCTAGTTTCCCTTGCCTCTCAGGTCAAAGTTTTAGATTTAATTCCCCTACTGCTGCAATTTCTAGCAGTCAAAACAATGACATGAAAAGAAGATTTTACACATGTAACCAATACTGGAAATATGACGGGCATAGAAACAAATCTGTCAGGGGACTGTGGTTATCTGCGAATGAAACAGAGAAGCTGGTAACTAGAAAAATGAAAGCATGTGTTTGGCCTTGCAGCCTAGGCTCTTCACAGCAAAGGATTTTCTGATCAGTGCAGAAGGCTGCATTTTTGTTGCTGGAGTAAGCAAGGATTGGCACAGAGCGTCTCAGAATTTCTGCAGAAAGCAAGAATAATAGTTGTCTCACAGGATTTTACTATCTCATTCTTGAACTAATAAGAGAACTTTTGAAATCTATTTTGGACTTAAGTTTTCTTAAGCTGCCAAATTTGCAAACACTGAATTACCTAGCTTCTGAATATTTTATGAGCGAAAAATGCTTGGCTATCTCATCAGGCATGTTTTCCACAGATCATTCTGTTTCCTTTTCTTCAGTGAAAGGAATAATGTTTTTCTGGGTATCAATAATTAATCCTCTTAAACTAACCAAACCACAGCTACAATATGATAGCTGACGTCAGTGTAACCTAATATTGAGTAAGAACCTAATATTCAAAGAAGTGCTGTGGATAGGCCAGTTTATAGTGAGTACCTCTTAAATGGCATTTAGTTACTTTAGCCTTTGCTTTCTCTTTCCTATAAGTTTGACTCCTTTCAAAGTGATTTGTAAGTCCCAATACCTCTATAATTTTTCACCTTCCCCATCTGCTCTGTCACCATCCATTAGTATTCCAGTGAAATCCTTGTTTGATAAACTCTGCAGTGGAACAGGTGAACTGCTTCAGTGTCGTTTTTTTTGGTTTGTTTCATTTGTTTTTAACACTGGACGAACTGGTACTTAGTAAGTATTAAGAATTTCAGCAAGTGTTTCATCTGGATATATCTGATAGAGAACATCTGCTGTGGCAATGTACCGGGTGTCTTGACATACGCTGTACATTACCCAGATGTTGAGAATACAGCATAATATTATGGCTTTATCTAAATTTAAGACCCCCTTCAGGCTTATCAAAATGATGAAAGAATCTATTGAAGGCCACAAAATTCAATTACTGATAGAAGTCTAATAATTATTAACTCAGTGTTTTAGAGGTCTGCCTAGTAGAAAGGGAACTAGAGTATCATACACAAAATTATTCTTCTTCATATAGCTTTGCTGGTGGCTTTGGGGAAACAGTTGAATTAAAAGAAAGGAACATAACCATAGATTTCCAGTGTATGGGAATGGTGTGTATGAAGGGGTTGTTGATCTGAAGTATTTATATATAGAATATTTCTTAAAATGCAGACTCTAGGAATGCAATGCTGTTAACTGAGTGGCAGTTAATAGAGATAAAATTGCAAGTTGCTGGCATCAGAATCTAAGGCAGGCCTTCCCTGCCTTGAGGCAGGCTCAATGACATTTTCAAAAGTGAAAACTGTTCTCAAGTGTCTTTCCCCTTTTAAAGTCTGCCCTCTTAAGGTTTAGGCATCCTAGTGGTTGTGTAATCTAAGTCATTACTTACTGTTGAAAACATAAACCAAAGCATTGAAGTTTGTGGTCCGTTTCTGGTCATTTGCAAGTAGATCAGCGAGTCCCAGTTCCTATAGACCCCTTCTCATTATGCATCTTGTTCCAGGAAAGATGTCTTACAAAATATGCTTCTTCTCACTTAATCTACCCAAATTGTTCCTGTCATCAAGTAATTAAAATAATGAGCACTTTGTGAAACAACAGGTAAGCAGACTTGATAAAGATAGTATTATCTTACTTGTACCTACTGAGTCTGTAAATAATTAAACAATTACCATCACTGTCAGATTCTTTTCTTAAGCACCTTTTTCGGGTTGTGATGTTGGTTAGTTAATGCTTTGAGGTGAAGAAATAATAATGAACAGAACTATACAGTTAATAATAGGACTGATTTGTATACAGTATAAATGAAAGCAGTATTGAAATCTCCCTCAATGGTCTCTGCACAGTTGCACAAATGACTAGGAAATTTTTTTAATATTTAATTGCCAGTTAAGTGTGTGAAGAGTCTAGCCATGTAAATGAAAAATATGAAATATCCCAACTAAACAGGAATATTATATAACAATAACTTGTCTGCATACTAGTTATAGCTACAATGTTAGCAGGAGTTAAGCTTGGTATGTAGTTGGTTATGAGACTCTGCTCCAAAGGATGCTTGGCAGAGGATCATATTTTTACTTATATTTTAATTAAGAAATAATATGGGTGGGAGATTTTCATAACTGTGAAACAAGAAGTGGTATAAATGCATAGATACAGTCCTCCAAAGATATGAAAGACTTTAACACCTCCAGAGAATCAGCTACTGAACAAGTCTTATTGCTATATGTTGTTGGCAACCAAAAGTCAATACAACGCCAAAAAGAACTCTAGAGTGTTAGAACTTACTGAAAATATCACAGAATCACAGAATCGCTGAGGTTGGAAGGGACCTCTGGAGATCATCTAGTCCAACCCCCCTGCACAAGCAGGGTCACCTAGAGCACATTGCACAGGATTGTGTCCAGGCGCATTTTGAATATCTCCAGAGGAGACTCCACCACCTCTCTGGGCAACCTGTTCCAGTGCTCTGTCACCCTCACAGTGAAAAAGTTTTTCCTCATGTTCAGATGGAATTGTCTGTGTTTCAGTTTGTGCCCGTTGCCTCACGTCCTGTCGCTGGGCACCACTGAAAAGAGTCTGGTCCCATCCTCTCGACACCCTCCCTTCAGATACTTGTACACGTTGATAAGATCTCCTCTCAGCCTTCTCTTCTCCAGGCTAAACAGGCCAAGCTCTCTCAGCCTTTCCTCATAAGAGAGATGCTCCAGTCCCCTAATCATCTTTGTGGCCCTTCGCTGGACTTGCTCCAGTAGTGCCACATCCCTCTTGTACTGGGGAGCCCAGAACTGGACGCAGTACTCCAGATGTGGCCTCACCAGGGCTGAGTAGAGGGGGAGAATCACCTCCCTCCACCTGCTGGCAACACTCTTCCTGATGCACCCCAGGATACCATTGGCCTTCTTGGCCACAAGGGCACATTGCTGCCTCATGCTTAACTCGGTGTCCACCAGCACTCCCAGGTCCTTCTCCGCAGAGCTGCTTTCCAGCAGGTCAACCCCCAACCTGTACTGGTGCATGGGGTTATTCCTCCCCAGGTGCAGGACCCTGCACTTGCCTTTGTTGAACTTCATGAGGTTCCTCTCTGCCCACCTCTCCAGCCTGTCCAGGTCTCTCTGAATGGCAGCACAGCCCTCTGGCGTATCGGCCACTCCTCCCAGTTTTGTATCATTGGCAAACTTGCTGAGGGTGCACTCTGTCCCTTCACCCGGGTCATTGATGAAGAAGTTGAACAAGACTGGACCCAGGACTGACCCCTGGGGGACACCACTAGCTACAGGCCTCCAACTAGACTCTGTGCCACTGATCACAAACAGTTGCTTTTCTCCTTCGATAAAATGACTTGTTTACTATTTTATTGAGTGTTAGGGAATTTTATTTTTATGTTCTTATGAATAATCAAGTGTTGAAAATTCAGTTTGAAATATTGACAAAAGGGTATGGGGTAAGGAAGAAATATGGAAGCAATAATTGAATTTTCCAATGTTAATATTTTCAAGTTCACTACCGTAAAATAGACTTTTGCATTCAGCTCTTTGTTCAATTATTTGTAGATCTGTGACTTTTTATAACAAAATTTATATTTGTGAATGTTTCTCAGCAGGATGTGCATTCTCTTCATTTTAAACAGGGTTGATGGGTGAAAAAAACAAGAAACCTGCGGTTTCATCCGTACTCTACCAATGACTTCTCTGGAGACTGGGTTTGGCACTTAATCACTGTCTGTTTCTTATCTGAGAGGAAGAAATAATTACACTTCCCTTACTGTGAAAGCCACATTAATACCATTATTGCGTATAAACTTGTACAGAGTAGAAAAGTGTGCAGCACACTGTGGTCCACTGTGCTGCGCAGAGCAGGATCGTGTAGTAAAACCTGCCCTGAAAAGTTTGTGTTCTAAAAGACAAGCTGTAACTGCTACAGAGCGCAGACAAACTGGAGGGAAAAGAGAGCTCCATGAACGGCACAGGATGCACGTAGGTTTTTAGAAGTCCGCAGCGCCCCGGCAGTGGCGGGGACTCCTGGTGGGGCAGGGCTGGGCCCCTGCCCGTGGGGAGCAGGTCGGCTCCAGCCCCGGCATCGGGCACCGCTGCGGGGCGGGCTGGGGAGGCGAGCCGCTGAGCCAGGGTCCGGATCAGGCCCTGGGAGGTGAAGCAGGGTCCGACACAGTCCTGTGACGGCCAGGCAGAGCTCTGGGGATGGGGTCAGGGGCCGTAGCAGAGCTGGAGCCGGCACCGCTGCGGTGTCGCAAGGCAGCGACTGACGGCCCCAGGCTGGGCTGAGATGAGGGGAGGCTGGTCAGGGCCACTGTGGCCTCTTGGTGCCCTCAGGGCCCTGGCGATGTGCTTGCCTAAAGCTCAGTGCTGTTTTGTTGCAATGTCTGGTATATACAACTGCATCATCCATTCAGAAAGAAAAAAAGACAGGTTTCTCTTTCTTTTCTGATTTATAATCAAAATACTGGTGGTGGTCAGGGCATTTCTTTAGGACCAACTTGTATGGCTTGGTGATAACATGGGTCACAAATAGTCCCTAGCCAATTCTTACTCTTGTGGAAATGTCTTGTGTGTCTTACTGTCTTTAGCAATGAGCTCACTTCAGTAGTTTGTGCTTTGTGCATGTGCAATGCAGTATACTTCTTTCAATTCTGATTGCAAAGCATCTGATTCATTGTATCCATATTTATCACTGAATGAGGTCCAGTTATGTAAATATAAAGTAGTTTTTATCTTTTGTCTGATTATTTGCTCAAAAAGTATTGAATTACTGTTGTAACGATGAATAATTTGTTACTAACAATATAGCCATCTCATGCTCTGTATTGTAATTGCTAGTAACAAGATAGAGCCCACATTTAGGGTAGGAGAGTAGCAGAGAGGAATCTGGTTAGCTAATTAAGATGCAAAACCGTGCAGTTCTGCAAGAACAACTGTTGGGCTCCATATTACGTTTTTAGAGTTACTCTGCTGCTGTCCTTTGACAGATTCAGTGTAACTGCTTCATTAGCTCAGTACTGCTCTCAGGAAGCACCCTTGATGGTGTGCCCAGCTGCGTGCCCAAGGTCAGCTCACAGCTCTGCATTCTGACGGAGATATGTAGTATTCCTACCGTAGTAATAACCACTCAACAGGTGTCGAACGTCTTTGCTTTAATAACAGGAATCCCAAAGGGGATTAAAGGCATTTCATGCTTAGTGGCCTATAGGCAAATGATCTATAAACAAGGTCTTCCAAGCTGCTGGTCTGTGCCGAGTGCTCAAAGCCCTAACATAGATCTATAGGCACAGTTCAGGTGCTGCGTACCTACCTCAGTCCTGGATTTTGCTGCCTCACCCATGCTTTGCTTGTTTAACGTAACTTGTGAAGCGTTCAGGAACTCTTTAGTGTTATGCTGTCACTGCTCAAGGCACAGTCTGATACTTTGCATATGATATGTTTTAAATGATGTACAATCCAGGCAGGCTTTTCCTATCACTGCCCTTGATTTTTGTGCAGCATCCATGCCTGTAGCACATAGGCAGTTAGAGAAGCACGACATCCTTGCTGCAGCAGCATCCGTGAGAGACTGATATGAATTCCAGTGCATGTGACTCATCAGTCAGCTTAGTGCAGCTGAGACTCCTTTAATTTCTAGCTCTCCGTTCTGCAAGAGCCAACACTTACTGACAGAAGGATTCCTGTGATATATTAAACACTTTCATTGAAACACTGGTTCACTGATAGCATGGCAGCTCCCTGAAGGTTCTCTACAGTGTATGTTGTTCCCCTCACACTTGATAATTATTGTCTTGTTACATCATGCTTCTCAGAGGAGGTTTACCCAGATAATTAATTCTAGTGATAATAAATTCAAATTGTACATAATTTATGTTCACACTTAGTACACATTGATTTGAACTAATAAATTTTCCTTCAGTGTATGTCTGATAAGTACATTTATAAGCAGCTACATAATTGCATATGTGGCTCTTGGTAATTATGCTGCATATAGGGATGGAACATATAGCATATTTTGTGGCAAATATACGTTTTTAAGATTTAATGTCAAGGACTATTGTATTAGCTAGCTGTTAGTAATCTAGTTCTTTAGAACAGCTACTTCTATAGGACGTGGGGATGTAGCCTGCTTAGTTTCTTCCAACAGGAATCCAAGAGGACTGATTTGCTTATTTCCTGGCACGCACAGTATAGCCACAACTATATGCTGACCCTTGGTGACAATTTGTTAAGTATTAACAAACCTCAAACCTTATTTTGCAGGAGGCCCAGAAGATCAATGGTGGTGGAGATACACAGGCAGATGGGGCCTGCAAACCTACAGATGAAAAAGAGGAGAATGTGGCAGCAGAAGTGGGATGGATGACCTCTGTGAAGGATTGGGCAGGAGTCATGATATCTGCCCAGACGTTAACTGGCCGAGTTCTTGTGAGTTTTCTGTGATTTTTCTATATTCTTATTTCAAAGAGCATTTGTTAACAAATACTGTGTTTCCCAACATTAGTGGAGGATTTTTGGTTGGTTTGTTGCATCAGCACTGAGTCAGTCTCCACTTTTTTGGAAGTAAAATAACAGACTAATTCCTGCTGCACAGTAGAGACAGCAAGTAAAAAAAGCTCTCTTCTGCCATAGTTTCACATTTTTTTTTTTCCCCCCAGCCCAGCTCAATATACTTGCACTGTGATTTTGAACTCTGCTCCAAACAATGGACATAGTAATTTTGTATTCATATTATGGGGTAAAACTACAGGCCTACTTTCTCTGGAAGTAAAATTGCACTAGCAAAAATGGAAGCCGACTTGAAAAATAGGCACAGTGGTATATATGCAGATAGTGGTCAGAACTGTAAAGCCAAGTTTGAATTGGATGTGCAATAAAATTTAGGATACTTTCCAAAGACGAGTAATGATTTTGTGTTTTCTCTGTCTCTTCTTCTGTTGCCTTAGAAAATATTTAATCATGCAAACAGTTAGGTGTCAAATAGAGATACAAATCAGGTATTGATAATATATGACTTGCAGCTTAACTTCACTGGAAAACTTTATGGTTTTCACTTTATTTAAATTTAAGTATTTTATAGCCTTGTCAAATCGTACTGAAATTCAAAGGGTTTTCTGTGGAGTCCACTGCAGTCAAAGGTATCTTCTGTATGATTTTGATTAGTTTTCCTGTTAGAATGCACGTACTTATAAATTATCAGATGAAACAACTTAAATCCCATCTCCAGCTAAAACTTGTGTAATCCCAGTGAAACTCTTGGACTAGTTTGGGTTAAAATGAAAACAAAATTTGTGTCCTTGGTTGTTTACTTTGATTGAGAGATATTTTATTGTAAGTCTGTTCTTGTCTGTATTTTTTTTTTTTTTGGGTGGGGGGAAGGAGTGGCACTTCTCGGTTAAGTTCTTTACAGTGAAAAGTTGAAGTGGCTCACTTGCTACCATATTTTTCTGTTTTGTTTAGTTCTGCAATAATACTATTTTCATTATTTTTTTTTAATAAAAATACCTTCTGCCTCTTTGCTTCTGTTACACACTGACTTTTACCAATAGTTTGACAGCATATTCCAGTGTTGCTTTTAGCATTACATATGTCTTTTATGTCAAACTGGCATATTGATCATTTTATGAAAAGCAGCATATTGATTTTTCTCATGCTTTTCTGATATCTTCAACATTAAAATGACAACTCTTAGAGTCATACTTCTTCTTCTGATTTAAGTGTCAAGGATAGAAGTTACCCAAAAGCAGGAGTCTTATGTTACTAGCTATTTAATCATAAATGAGCCTGTGTTGTCTTTACTGAGGTAAATGCCAGCACAAATGCAAACAGACAGTCAAAGCCAAAACCTAAAATATAGAACATATTTTACTATGTGTTTTTCTTCAAGATACTGGGAGAACTTACGCAATTTCATTTGGCGATTTTCTTTCTTTTCTTTCCTGTTTTTGTACTTACAGTGCACCCTTGTCTCTTAGAAGGGACTAGTTTATTTCCAGAGTTTTATCTCTAGGCAGCTGAACAACATCATAGGGTCAGGTTACTTCTGTGAGTATGTCTATATTCATGTCAAGAATGAATATAGACTGCGACTATTCTACACATTGGGCTCATCAGGAGTGTTAATCATCTGAGACATATGAGTAGCAGCGTAGATGCAGTGTATTGAGTCTGATAGTTAATTTTGCTGAGTTTAGAAAACAAGATGCATTTAACAGGGCGTGAATCAGTTTCAGGATTTGGCTTGATAGAATGTAATTTTTGGAGGACCATTTGCAGTATGAATATTTGACTATTGATTTAAAACTTACATTACAATAATATTTGCTTAAGGTTAACTGCCTCAGTGAACAGTTTTGTTAGAAAGAATATTTACATTATTTGTAGATATAGGATGTAGCTAAGTCAAGTTCAATATTTTTATCAAAGTGATTGTTTGAAAATACTATGACTTACTCATGAATTCCTACTAACAGCCTGTCCCTGCCAGCTATTATAGTTCTGATTCAAAGTGTGTGTGTGTATATATATATATATATATATATATATATATTTTTTTTTTTTTAAGAAAGAGCTGGTGACTTTACAGTGCTACAGAATCAAAATTGGATGAGGTATCTGCAGCTAAAGAAAATATGGTACCTTTTTACACTGTAAGTGAGAGTTTAAATTAAAATTAATCTAACACATCCACCATTTAAAAAAAAGAAAAAAAAAAAGCGGTCCACTGAACATGGACTTGGGCAAAGAGTTGTAATTGATCTTTAGTGCAGTGTGATACCTGAAGGCTGTTGTGCAACTGCTGCCTGGATTTATTTGGCAACTGAAAGAGACAAGCTGGCAGTGTTGTATATGCATCAATGTAAAGTGGAACCTTATTAGCATTTTCTTCTCATGGAAAAACTCACTTTATCATTCTTACCTGTGCAGTTCTTTTCACTGAAGTGGATCCCAGTGAAATGGCAAATGCTGTCTATGGAACCAAATTGAGTGTTTTCAGGACCTATTTCTGCTGAAGCCTATGTCAAGTCTTTGACACGTCTAGTCTAGCTTTTATCTCTTTCCCAGTAATCTCATAAAATGACTTCCTAATTTAACAAATCAGATTGCCTGGGTGCCTTGTGAATGTTGGACTAGATATTTATATAGTTGCTGCATCAATAATTATCTCTCAGTTTTATAATCAATTATTATACAGTTCTATTATCTTTAAATTATGATTTTCCTGACTACCTATAGTTGAAGAAAATAAAGGGCAGCAGCTTGAGAAATACAGGACAAAACTTCACGGCTCCACGTCTATGTATTTGTAGTACAGAATCACACTCATGTCAATGTAAGACAATTCTTGTGTAAAAGCAAACATTTCTCTTTAGACAACAGTAGCTGTAAATTGTAAGGAAACCTTGAAGAAACAGAGCAGAAGGTCTTCTTCAACATTATAGCTGTGAAGCTAGTTGAAAAAATTACAGCTTTTTTTTTTTTAATTTGGAAATTATGCTAGGTGTTAATTGTTCTTTTTTCTCAAAGATGTACTTGAGAAACAAGGTTGAAAAATGTTTAGAATATTCCATTTCAAAATGGTCATTGTAGGTTTTTTTGGATACCCTAACTTCACTAAAAATGTGTCAAAACTTCAATGAAAAGTACTAAAAATAATGCTACAAAATATTTTCAGCTGATCTGACATGACATTTTTATCAAGTTATTTATTCAAGAACTTGTTGAATCATTAGCTTTTTAAATCTTTGTCAAGACAGATAACATTTTCCAAATAATGTATTTCAGTGCATCTATCTGCAAAGCAGAGAAGTTGCTTGTTGCTCATGATCTGGGTTGTTGGAGACAGTTAGTGAAATGATTTAACCCATCCTGGTCCTGAAATCTTTGAAAGAGGAGACTCCCCTCCCACTAGTTTTCTTAGAAATCTTTAATGAATTGATGGAAAACAAAACGAAGAGTTCCATAACTGAAAGCAATGCAAAAAAATATATATTGTTTTCTTAAATCTCCTCCTGTTTCAGTGATAAAAGAGGAGAAATTACATTTGAAAAAGTTAAACAGGAGAAATCAAAACCTTCCCAAACCTTGAAATATTTTCTTTCTGACTTCAAATTAAATGTTCAACTAAAAAAAAATAAAGCAATAAAGCAACCTTTTACATATCTGAAATTTTCTGCAAAATCTTATGACAGATGTCTTGGCTTGCCAGCTGTATTTCTTGTGAACAGTGGGGCAAAACCAGTCTTGTTATCTAGATTTTGGAAGGATTTTTTACATACCCATGTTAGCTCTCACAAGGAAAGACCAAAGATATGGCTCTTGTGCAAACTGATCTGTGTGTACAGACTTTTGCAATTTCTCTGTAGAAGTGATTCTGAAAACTGGCAGAACTGATTTTCTCCCTGGCACACAAGCTTATCACACTGGTGCTCTTATGTAAAACTCAGTATTGTTTGCCCTGATTCTTGCTTGTTTTTTTGGGAGAGCAGAAGAATTAGTACTGCCATGTTACTTGCATTAACTCTTCAGAAGCAGTAAAATAGACCTGGCTCTTCAGTAGGAAGTGCTTGCCGTGTGTCATTTCCTAGTGTATTACTCTGTCATCACTTGAGTATCTGACAGCAGATTTATTGGAAAGGATGGTCTCTAGTAAATATATCTTTTTAATATCTCCAGTTGTACCCTTAACTCTTGGTCATGTGATGTAGGAGTTGTCTGTTTCCTGCTCTTCAGGACGCTCCAAACCAATTCCAAGAGAAAACCATTAGGTAACAGGTTTTTGTTTGTTCTCTAGGAGTAATTTTCATTTTGCTAAAGAGAGAATTCTCTTTTTTTCTGCAATGAGAGAAAGAAGAATGAGAAATTTACTCATTAAAATTTAAATCATCAAATTGGCAAACCATTTGACCATCACTTGTTTTGCCATTGTGTCAACTTACTATCTCAGAGTATGTAATTCTTGTTTGTTAATGAGAGCATGATTACATGAAAGTGCCATGTACGTGGGATTGTGCTACTATTGCATTTCAGTAGTTTGTTTGAATATTGTAGAGAGAGAATGCTGAAATAGAACTAGGCACTGATTTAAAAAAAAAGAGTTTGTACTGCTTTAGGAGCTTAAGTCCTACTTTTGACATTTCAGAAGTGGCTTACGCACAAAGGAATATTCACACTGCCGGATATCATCTGGATAGTAGGCATTGGAAAGTGTCATTTCCAAAGGGTGATTCAGAACATCCTCCAGTTAGCATCCCCTTTTGTCTTCTCAAGCAGTACAGGAAGATGAGCTGGCTAAGCACAGTTCATGAAGTTGTGTGGTCTGCATATCCTTTTCCTCATTCTTTAGGTTTTAAAGCATGACTGGGACTGGATCTTTTGGGTGGCACAGCCT